>NC_142194.1:24080416-24395000 GCF_026936395.1 Plectropomus leopardus | reverse complement strand
TGACAATCTAATGTATTGATACACATTACACAATCACATCCATGTGAGCTTTGACAATAGCAATCTATGAAAGTGGTACATAATTTTCCCAGTGGACAGCAAAATGTTAAGTCCAGTGGCAGCTCAACACCTTTTGTCATTGCTGAAATGTTATTTTTAAAAAATGCACATATATACATTTAAAAACACTCAGCATCACCTATTTATCTGCTATTACTCCCTAGGGTCACTAAGTTCAACTCAGTGCTCCCAATACAGCTAAATACACTCCTTCCATGCGCTTTTACCTCTTCAAAGCGCCGAAGGTCCACCAGAGATACATATTCAGGATTTAATGGCAAGTAGAGATTTTTTTTATCAGTGATGAGCATGCATATCAAGGGCAGCGTAATGAATTATGCTGCAGAAATCTCTCTCAGTCTCTATGGATGTTTTGATGTGTTTCAACACTTTTTTTGCAGTGACTTTGAGTTGTCTCGGAGTCCAAGGACACACTCATAAGCATTTATAACAGAACAAAGTTTTCAGAGTCAAGTTCAGATGGAAATCCTACTACCTTGGAAAGAAATCAACATAATCAGTCAATTTTGTTGTCAAATGTCGTATTTTTAATCGCAAATTTGCGAATCCTAGGATTATGAAGGAACAGCCTGCTGTACCCTGCCTCTCATTGGCTTACCCTGAAACTCTTACTCTAAACCTTAACCTTACCAATCCCACTCCTCTTGTCTAAACTGAACCAATCCAATCACTGAAGCAAACAAGTGGTAGCAAATCATTGGGAGAGTAAGGCAGGCCTTTCCTTCCCCATTTTAGGATGTGTAAATTTACATTTTGGTCAGCTAACATGCAAAAACCCAAACATGTTTAGTTTACTACCATGGAATAAAAGAAAACCAGAAAATCTTCACCATAAGTATGCTAGAACCAGGTAATCTTTGCTATTTTGGCTTTAAAAAATGGTGAAATAACTGATTATTAAAATTGTTGAAAGCATCTTCTTTTCTTTAGTTTGACTAATTGATTACACCACTTACTGTTTCAACTTTAAATGAGATGCAAACTGTTTTGATAGCGTCGACATTTGAGGATAAAGAGCCAGTGAGTCGAAGCTCTGTTGTACCATCCAATTCTGTAAAAGCATGTTCTGCCAGAGTGTGTAAGTGCAAATAATGATAAGACCACTAAGCTTCCAGCATTACCTGTTTTATAATGGGGTCCAAATGAATTTGTAGCACCACATTTTGGTGTTATGGGATACAAACTGTTAGGAATCCAAGCTGACTAAAGCTACCATTCTTTACTAAAGAGCAAACAAAGTTTTTGGAGCTATCTTTCAAGCCTACAGGTAAGTATTTAAAATACATAGCAAAGACTATTGGTGAAGTATACCTTTAAAAGATCACACATAGCCAATTAGAAGCGTTCCCCTCAGTGAATAAAACATCCCCATGACAAAATAGAGCAAAATAAGCAGGGAAAATGGAAGAGAACGCCACAAAGGGACAGAAGAAGAAAACAACCCCGAAAATGAGAGAGCGAGCACAGAGTATAGTGGGGGGACAGAGAGAGAGAGAGCTCTTTGAAGTGTCAAGCTGCAGGCTTGGCTACTGGTGGCACTTCTAATGAAGGCTGGGCTGCTGCTTGTGTGTGTATGTGTGTGTGTGTGTGTGTGTGTGTGTGTGTGTGCATGTGTTTGCGATGTGCACGAGTCGACTGGAAGGTCTGTGCAGTGCTTGACTCTCCATAAAAGTTCAACAGCCACAGGGCTTTGGAGGAAGGCCATACTACACCACAACACGCTTGCCCCCGAACCTGCCTCATGCCTGCTCCAAACACCCACCTACCCACCCACACACACACACACACACTCTCTGAAACACACAACATCAACACAAGCCCACAAAGCACGCAATGCTGAGATCATCTATAAAGCCACAAATATGGGCAATCAAACTTTCAGAATAAAACACATTGATACTGACATGCACACGCACACATACACACACACACACACACACACACGCTGACAAAGCCACAAACTTGGCAACCGGTAACCATCTCGTCATATGGTCAGAACCATAACACTAATGTGAAAAAGATGGAAAGTATGACAATCATACATCCCAATGAGCGGGACAAGAAGCAGAGTGCATAAAAAGTAGCACATAAAACATTAACAGAAGAACAGTTCAACCTAATACAAACCACACCGACGCCTGAGACAAACAGCGACACTGTGTTTGCCTTTCAACAGGAAGTAGGAATGACTCAGACTGCTGCTAACTAGACCATCATTCACTGGATGCTCCAGTGTACTGCTGCCTCTGTCTTCACCCTGTTGCATCTGTGCCTTGTGTGTGTGTGTGTGTGTGTGTGTGTGTGTGTATGTGTGTTTGTGTGTGGGAGTGCTTTCCCTCTGTTCTGTGTCTGTCCTGTTTAATGTTGTCTGTAGCTTAAAGACCATGCACAATACAAACACAGAGATGAGAGGAATATCATCTATATTGTTCTGCACACACACACACACACACACACACACACACACACACACACACACACACACACACACACACACACACACACACACACACGATGCATTTCCACTGCATGGTATGGCACAACTCTATTCAACTCGACTTGCTCTTGTTGGTTTTATATTAACAAAACCATTTTTTTCTCTTTATCATTTTATCTGATCAGACATTTGTGTGAACTTTTCTCAAAATTAGCATTAGTTTTCTAAAAGTTTGCATTCACTCACAGCAACTGCCCATCTCATCCATTGATCTGATCAGATCAGCTCTGAACAGATCGACAGATCAATTATTCACCCTGCAAGTCATAAACTGCTGCTGAGGAAAAAAAGAACTCATGGAGAGCTCCTCCTGCACCAAGTTTACAGACCTGCATAGAGAGGGGACACAGAATGATACAGGGACACACATGCATTTAAAGAAAAAAAATACTATTGTTATGGTGAATTAATAATCTAGGAAGAGATTTCAGACACAATTTCTATGCCAAGGAGCACTGAGGGTAATCTGGAGGCTTGCAATGGCTAATCTTCCTAAAATATCCTATAATTTAACTTTAAAAATCACTAATAGCACATTAAAATAAGGTAAAACAAGTTGAGTTCTTGTAGAGGATCTGAGGCAGTCTTAGATTTTTTTTAGTAACAGTAAATATTGGTATTTCCAAATTGGCTTTAGCTTGAGGCCATGATAGTGAAAGCCTGGTTGGACTTAGGGATGCTGTCTCTGCACGTCACCATCAATCAAACACTTCCTACATCTTTGTGACATTTGCACACTCAAGCACACGGACACTAGGGCAATGTCTGGTAACACGAACAGATGCAGGAGATAGCAGTGCACTCACGAACATATAGTAAAAACCTGAGAAGAGAGATAAGGAAAGGAAACAAGTGGAGAGAAAAAAAGAGCCGATAAAGAAAAACATAGAGGCTAAAGATTCAGAGTGGAGAAATTAGAGGGAGGAGAACAGATGACCGTTC
Organism: Plectropomus leopardus; assembly: GCF_026936395.1. NCBI lineage: Eukaryota > Metazoa > Chordata > Actinopteri > Perciformes > Serranidae > Plectropomus > Plectropomus leopardus. Next base: position 24,391,480 of record NC_142194.1, on the reverse strand, counting down.
CCAGTGGTGCTGTTTACATGAGGTCTAATGCATCTCAAGGGATGGAAAATAATTAAGATAATTTCTAATCAGTCGTGAACTACTGCAACACTGAACCTACAGCCCTCCCTTCGTTTTCCTTTTTACTACTCGCTCTTTCATTAACACCCCCCTCCCCCCTCCTGCTGGCATCCTTTGTGAGTCACTGTGACAGGTGAGCTTGGATATTGACAACAAAATCATTTGTCTCAATTTCTATTGTGCTACTGGAGCTAACCTGTTGATGGGTCTTTCAATTGCAGCCCTGTGCTTATTGTAATGTTATCATGATTGACAATTCCATCCACACATAATAGGAAGCTAAATACCATGGAGGCTGCTCCCATCATGCACCAGCCAAGTGGCTGCTGACTCCGGGCTGCGCACACATGTCAGTCATCGGTCTGCAGTATTGTGAAACTATTCTGCAGATCCTTTTTGCAGCACGGATGCGATCTCTCCGCAGTAACGACACAATTTGTTCCCTGAAATGCTTGAGGATGGGGAAAACAACAATCATAAAACAACATGTGGCTCCAAGTTTTAAGGCACTGGCATGTTAGTGCATGCAACGGACAGAAAATCCATTAAAAATTGCAAATAAAAAAAAATCCAAGAGTCTGTGTTTGGTTACTGAGGCTTGAAATTAAGATCAGCATATGATTCATAAACCACAGTAATGGATTCTTTGCTTAGTACTGTTTGTTCTTTCAATAAAACTATGCATGCAAATATACACAGCAACTACACCACTCACAAATCCTATTACTTACTCACTGCTCTGCTTTGGCACCCTACAAACTCCAACACAGGGTTTACACATTGTTTGTTAGAGTGGGAGTGTGCAGGTGGGAGCCACCAGCTAGGCCTTAAAGCCAGGGACTGGATTGACAAAAGCTGTGGACGCACAGAGACCTGAGATCCTGCAGGCTGTGGTCAAAGTCAGCTGTGTTTTATGAATCAATGGCAGCAAAACACTGAGAGAACAAACTTCGGATTATTCCACAGCAAGAGAACCAAAAGTTAAACTAAAGTAACACTTTGCATTTGAATGCCTCCGTGAACCAGTCAAGTTGCAGCTCCGGCTTACAACCATGTCTGTGTAAACATGAATGCATCACACACATCTTCATCCCAGCTCCAGAGATGATCGAAACAATCAGCACAGTTTAAAGATTACTGTCAGCAATTCAGTATCTGACCAAATGTCTCCCCTTCGGTTCTTTTACTGTGCTACTCAGTTCATTAGAGTCCAAGTGAAAGTTTGTACCAACTTTGGGTGAACTCGCTCTAGGCTTTCTTGGGATATTGCAATCAAAAGAATGAGACAGACACAAGGACACAGTGACCTTAACTTTGACCTCCAAAGTGGAAATTTATGCTGAATCTGTAGAAATCCCCTCAAGGTGCTCTTGAGATATCGCAAGATAGTGAGAAAGAAGAGATCACAGTGATCTTGACCTTTGCCCTATGACCACCATAGTAGCTGTTTGAGCAAAATTCTAAGAAATTCTCTCAATGTCACGTTCACAATAATGGGACAGCTGGTTAGACGGACAGACAACCTGAAATTATAATGTCCTGGCCATACCTATCACCAGCACACAGACATTCAAAATAGTCTTAACTCAAGGTCTACGTATTAGCTTTTTCTGGAAGTTTGAACCACACACCATGGTCTTCATCAGCTCATAGAGTATATTCAATTGTTGTTGGCAATTTGGCATTAAGTATGGTATAATGAAGAGAATCAAACATTATTTCAAGATCCAAGGACATTATTGAAAGAACCACAAAAAGCAAGTAAGCTGACCTTTTCAAACCACCACAAAGGTCATGTATGTTGTTTTACTGTAAACAAGACAAAACAGTTTTGGTTTTATTTTGCAATACAAGGCTTCATTTTGTCTACATTGCCAAAAAATCCAGAGAACAGAAAACAATAATGGACAACATGTCTTTATTGGCAAAAAAAAAATGAAAGCACTGAGATAAAAAAAAAAAAAAAAATACCAGTAAAGGAGATGTTCCACATTCAGTGAAATATACTTTTTTGCTCTCTAATGTTTGTTAGCCTAGTTTTACATAATGACTGGAAACTGGAGGCTCACTAATTTAAAATATCTATTTGTTGGATCAATAAAAATAATAGAAATATAAAAACAACAATTTGGGGTTTTTACGCAGCCTATGTCTGGGACTATTTCTTGGCTGGGTGCAGTGATTTCCTGGAGTCCCCGTTGGTTACCTAGTAAGCTCAAAGTGGCAACATGCCAGGAAGTCACTGCAACAAATAATTTATAAAATTGTGAACTTTAGAGTTAGATTTTGTTACAGTTGGGCAGAGCTACTGTAGCTGTTTTCCCATTTCTGGTTCTTATGCTAAGCTAAATCGGCTCGCAGAAATAAAAGTGGTATTGATCCTCTCATCTTACTCATGCCAAGAAAGGTAAAAAGTGCATTTCACAAAATGTGTAAATATTACTTTAGAAGTATGGTATGCACAAAGTGTCGATTAGCATTCGTAAGTACAACATTTAACCTTGTTGGTACGCTATGACTTTTACATTTTTTGTAATGGCAAAGCAGACACTTTAACAAGCTAACTAAGCATATTGCCACCACCTACTAGAAAATAGCCAACCTTAAGTGCACTACATTTGTAATGTGCTTTGTCCGCTGGGCATTTGTCCTTTGTATATTTGTGTTTTTCAGGTGACATGTCCACGCATTTTGAAGGCTTCCTCTTGGATGCGTGCTGCTACCATCTGGTCACTACCTATTAAAAAAGTCCAGACCTTACCTGCACGTTGTTATTGCTTGGGGGCTTCCCACCACTACCCAAAGGTTCCACTTTGACCTATGTTAAAGAAATACTCTACCAGAAATATGTCTTTCCCTCCCTGCCTGTTGCCTTGAAGGGTGTTTCTAAAAAGTTTACAGCTTGCTCTTTCATGGGGGACAGCAGCTGTGTTGTTTGGTCAGAAGTCAATAGAAACTTCTTAATCCACTCTTGCAGCGTAATCCACTTTTCTGCCACTGATCTCTGAGTTTCAAACACTTTTGATTTCTTCACAACATAGCACAAATAAACGGCAACAATTGCTTGGAACAGACTGAGCATATGGATCAAGAGCGGGAAAAGTGGATTACGCTGCAGGAGAGGCTTGACAAGTTCAGATATGACAGATGCCTTTTTTCGCTTGGACTCTGGGTCACCACTGGAATCCACTGTAAGCTTTGTGAATCCAAGCTCATGTCTTACTGCAAAGGAGAACTTTTTTTTATAGCCACCAAGCCTACAGCTGCACTGTGAAATCTGTCGATTCTACTTTAAAAAATCTAGGAAACCGAGAAGTCAACACAACTTTTAGTCTTAATTCATTTTAACTTTATACTACCGTATTGTTAAGTTCACTTAAAACTGTGTCATATTAACTTGATTTTGTGAAATTGTTTCAACTTAAAAATGAGAAGTTCAATTAAATCATCTAAGTTTTAGATAGACCAAGTTTAATGAGCTACATTTTTGTAGACTGCTGGTTGCAAACCAATCAGTCATATTTGTATAAAAATCATGATCAAGTTAAGTCACACTTATTTGGTTTACTGAAGTTGCTAACACTTAGAAAGAACAAAGTAATTTCACTTATCATTTTTTAAGTTGCAACAACTTCACAAAATCAAGTAAATACAACGAAACTTTAAGTAAACTTCACAAAAAAAGATACTAAGGAAACATAAATTAAGATAAATCGTTAAATTTGCTGTCTTTTTTCATGGAAATCGATTTCCAAGATTATTTCAAGTGAGTTCAACTTGTCAGATTTTACAGTGCAGTAAAATGTGATAAAATATAAACTGTATAAAATCCAGATGAATTTAAAAAAAGTGTTGGGAGAGGTCAAGTAGCCAGAGGCTTATACAAAGTAACCCAACCTCCCCACCCCCGATCCAGAAATAATTAAACATCATGATTTAAAAATAATGATAATTTCCTTCAGAATTTTTTTTTTTAAAAGATGAGCTCTTGATGACGTGTACTTCATTATCACTATCATTCCATTTTTGTACACTGCCGTATCTAAAGGAAAAAAAATGCCCATGTTTTGTTTTGTAAAACAGAAGGTGAAGCTGATCGACCTGAATTAATCTGTGAATTAAACACAAAGACATTCCTAAAGGAAGATGGTATAGAAGACGGCAAAAACATATTTATATAGAAACACACTCATCCGATGAATATTTATGTCATACGCTGAGAGAATGTTCAGTTTCCTGAAAAGTGGAACAGAGGCCTCATTAGAGGATGAGAGAGTTGCTGGTCTTACTAATCGTTTTTGCAGCAAATAAAGTTTTTGAAGATTTGAGAGGAGGTGGAGTATTTCTTTAATGATCCTGTCTTGATTATACAAGAAAAGTGTACATCATACGTTCTCTCTGCCATAAAATGAACACCTACAACAGTAGACTGTGGGAGTGGATCCCTAGCTGTCTAGATAAATACCGTAAAGTAGAAGTGTAGGATAGTGTTGGTGGGGATTAATAAGGTGAATGTATAGAGGCAGAGAAGCTAATGTAGGAGGGCACTGCAGTGTTCTCCACACTGAAGACGATGCTGAAGTACCAAGAGATTCAGGAAAGAAACTGCAGCTGCCAGCACTTCCCTGGAAGGTAACGATATTGACGTTTAGTTTGTGCGCCTCAACCTCGCCGTCTTTTTTCCACCCGCCCACCCTCCTTTCTTTCTCCTCACCCCTTCATCCCCACATCTACCTCAGTTCCTCCTTCCTCCCTGCTGCTTTTGTCAAACTTAGTGTAAAACTGTCAGCGAGCAGCTTTTGGGGGAAGCAGCAATTAAAAGAGAACAGAAACTGTTGAGGGGGGGAGGGCACGCACACGCATCTTGAGTATTTTCCAGCAGGAGCGACCTCAAAAACTGTCCTCATCACTTTGGATAATGCATTCTTAGAACAGAAATAACTCACTGGAGCTCTGTTTCTACCCAGTTGGATTTACATAAAACTCCAGCTGAAGTATATCATGAGTGGTGCTTGGGTTTATTTTGATTTTTTTATAGGGGGCTGCTGTCATGTGTTTCAGCACATACAGTATTTCTTTACATGCAATGCCCATAATGCATGCAGACATGTTCATGTTTCTGCAGCCGAGCATGGTTATTTCTGAACAGAAATACAGGTCTCCACCCACGCTGTCTCTCTCTGTCATACATACACACATCTCACAATGGTGATGTAACATGACCCATCGCTCTGTCCTATATTCTGCTGCCTAATCTGTTATTCCTATAGCGGAGGGGCATGACCAAGCATTTGACACACTGCAACCTGTGACCCCAATCCACTGGGATAGTGACTTGTCAACTGGTTAACAGTGAGAGGTCAGCTGTAGCTACAGCAGGCCATTTTCTAGCAGCCAGGTGTCTGCCACCAATTTCCATTCATTCATTTCAAAAGAGGGGTGAAATGAGATGAGTTACTGATCTCTGTGGGGAAATTTGGCACGGAGGCAGCAAAGAATTTGAGGTGAGAAAAGAAAGAATAAATTAAGATTAATTTTACAATGTTACTGATGTTAAAAAAAGTAGCAAAGTAAATAAACCATTTGGAAGCTGAGCAAACTGGCTCAATTTCTATAAAAAAAAACACGGGAAGAAGGCATCAGAGAAGGAACTTACCCAAAAATTGGCAAGAAATTAGTGTCAAGTTCAAGAATGACCCAAAAAATTGTAACTCGGGTTAATTTCTGGGGCTTTCACAAAATAATTCCACAACATTTTTGATAAATAACGATCAGTAATTTGGATTTGATGACTAAGTAGGTAAAGGCAACTAATAGAAAAGCATCTCTATACCTTCACTTTAATGTAACGGAGCCTTTTAAACCAAATAAAGACAACATATAGGATATTTATCCAAAATATAAGATGATATGTAGTCTCATTTCTCAGTATAGATATCAATATATTGCCCAGCACTAAAACAAAGATGGAAGATTTCCAGAATAGAAATAACTCATATAGGTCTGAAAGATGCTTGTATTTGTATTATTGTCAGGTGAATCAAAAAAGACAAAAAGACAAATTCATCAGGGAATCCATTGTTGATTCTAGCAAATCTTTTTCCGACAGCACAAACATCCCCACAGCCCATAAGGGATTACCAAATCAGTATGCTGTGGTACTATATGTGGTGTCTCAGCGTGAAAAGAAACTCATTTACCAAGACAAAGAGATGCTTCTACCACAAACTAATGTTTTCCTTCAACACTTTAGTTAGAGTTTGTCAAAGAGGGAAAAAGAAGGCATCACTCTACTTCATCTGCCCCCGGAGGAGAGCAGCTCTGACATGGTGTAAACATGCTAATGGTCTCACTTTCCCAGCCACACCTGGGCTTCACACTCTCACACACTCACACACACATACACACACACAGTGCACAAATAGACAGACACAGAGCAGAAAGCAGGCAGGCATTTGATACAAAAACATGTTGGCAACATCAAAAGCAGCTACGAGAGCACCAATTAGCCCCTTACTATCACCAAGTCACCAAGCTTTGACTGAATTACTCTTTTTAAAGGGAAACTATAATCCTTCCCTCTTATTCTGTCACATATATAATATTAAAGTGCCAGATGTTCAAATCAAATGTGTCCAAAGTTTCAAACAATGAGGTACACATATATACAGTAAAAATAATCCCTGTGAGTAAAAATCTCAGGCTTTAGACCCTTCTCAATACTTGTTCCAACTGTTTTTTCTACTTAGGCTACGAGCTGACATCAGAACATGACAGATTTCTTTATATGCTCATCTGCTCCAGGCATACCGAGTGTTTATATTATGTAGCCTACATTCTAATATTAAGTAAACATGTTATCTTGGTTGCCAATTTGGTCAATTTCTCTTGGATTTCTAATTGTATTCCAATTGTGTTTAGAAGCTGTTATTGGTGATTTTTAGAGAGAATGCACGGTCATTATTAGCTACAAGTACACTGCTACATGTAGCTATATGACAACATTGCTGAAACATGTAATCTTTTTTACTGATGCTGATGTTGACTTCTCACAGTTTTCTGATAATATTCCTTCTGGAACATGTCCAGTTGTGTTTGGAAGCTTTACTTGGCTTTTCTTTAGGTAGAAATTGCATCCAAACACAGTTATTACTGGCTGCAAGTACACTGCTACATGTAGCTAGATGCTAATGTCAGGGAAACACGGAATTCTGGTTACCATTGTTGTTCATTTTATCCAGATTTTGGATCAGATTCCTCTTGGATCATGTCCAGTTATGCTTAGAAGCCTTTATTGGTGATTTTTTTTTAGAGAGAAATGCTCCTATACAGTCTTTACTAGCTGCAAAAACACTGCTACATGTGGCTTCATGCTAACATCAGGGAAACAAATTCCATTCATATTCCTGCTGGAATATGCCAAGTTGTATTTGAAAACTTTTAACTGTTAATTTAAAAAAAAATAAATGTATGTATGAAACCAAAAATGAACATAAAAGCTCCCTTTTCATCACAAACCTCTTTTAAACACAATAAAAATTACTTCACTTCACTTTCAAATCCAAATTCTGCTTAAGTACAAGCAGTTACTAGGCTGAATTTTAATCTATGACACATTAGATCACAACATTGTTACAAATACATCATGAGGGGGTTTTAAAATAGTCACTAAAAATAACTGTGCCTATTTCATACAAAATACTAAGGGTAGGCCTCTAAAACTTGCACTCTAATGCAAATTCTGCACATAAATAATTCCACTATGAAAAAGCTCAGTCAAAACGCACTTGAGTAAAAGCAAAATGCATGACTCCAGCTATTCAAAAACTATACAGAAAGCTACTCAATCACACCAATATGAACAGGAAATTCATTATTTTCTATCTCATACATATGAACATACCATTTTTCACACTGCATTTATTTTGAAAATGGTCCTCTGCTTGTGAAGCCACTTGCAGAGAGAGTTGAGGGCAGGTGGGATGAACGTGGACGAGTTAAATGGAGACAAGTACTGATTCATTTGTTTTGGTTCAGCAAGTGAGGCGAGACCTTGATGCACAAAAGATTAAAGCCCACTCCAGAGCGATGAGCTGTAGCCAATTAGAGCCATTAAAAATCATGAGATTTATATGCATGCTAAAATATGCCGAGTGCTTCTAGATGTGAAGTGCTGAAGGACCGGAGGATGGAGAGCAGAGTGTGTGTGAACAAGCATTTTCCTGCAGTAGGCTGACTCTCCAACACAGTTGAGCGCTTTTCTTTTTTCTTTTGTGGAAAACAAAAGAGGAATTAAAAGCAGAAAAATTCATCCATGGCTTTGTCTGCCACCCCAGCCTTTACTGTAAGAACAAACAGCAGCTATTTATTCATCTCATTTCCCCTTTAAACCCTGTCGCCTAACAAATGCAAACAAACACACAACGCTCCCGCCGCCTTTTATTGCTGCCACCCACCCCGACAAAACCACTGATACGTGTTGTTTTTTTTTAAAGCCAGAGCAACTATGAGAGATGTCATGAATGCAGCAGCCTCCCACTGGGAATAATATGCATCTTACACAATCATTTATTCTAGCGCAGTGAGTCTTAAAATCACATTTTTTCTTAAAGCAGATAAAAAATCTGCCCCAGGGTGGAGATAATTCCACTTTTTCAAAGATTTTCTTGAGTCACAGGTTGTTTTTTTGATACTATTTGAAGCAGTGCATTGTATAATTTCAAGAAAATGCTGCATCTTTCCCATTTTTTCTTTTTACAATCTCAAGAATGCCCAGGGTCTGAGCTCTTTTTTAAAGTAATCCTCAAACACCACAAGACGCTGAGATAGGCTAACACTGAGATCAGAAGGGGAAAAGAAAAAGGTGGATAGATTTGAAAGCAAAAACAAAGGTGGGGAGATGCAGGTTGAGGAGTAAAGGAGAAGGTAAACACAAGAGGGGTGAGGAAGACAAGGTTGGAGATGGAAACTTGCAAAGAAAAGAGTTCAAAGTGGGAAGAAATGGAGGCATGCAGAGGGTAAGAGAGGTGGGTGGAGGTGCAGCTGATGTATGAAGATACTATTTGATGAATTGGGGACATAAGGTTGGTGTCTGGTGTAGAGCGGGTTGGGAAAAGACTGTCTGTGTAGCTCCCTCTGTGGTCTGTTGCACTGAGGCTGCCCCCTAACATTAATGAACGGCTAGCTGCCAAACAACAAAGTAATCAGTTCATTAAAAACATCCTTGCATTTAAAATTGCTCCTCATCAAGACCTACAGACCTTGCACTAAATAGCTTGAAAAAGATTATTCCATCTTTTGTAACACGGACCTCATTTAAACCATTTATAAGAGTTCAATAGTGAAATTCAAATCTTTGTTAACCACTTTTTGTCTGAAATTTCTCAACTTTTTTATTATCCGAGGACAGTTTAAATCCCTATTCTTTTTCAACAGTTGTGAAAGAAAGTGATGTTGGGAAAAAGGCCAAGATATTACCAGCTTTATGTATTATGCATTCAGCCACAGCTGTGTGTTCAATAATAGACCTGGGAGTTCAACTCCGAGGTCAGACGCTCACACAAAATAGACAGAAGTTACATAAACAGACTAAAAATATGTGACTTTTGAATTAATGTGTTAATCATTGATTTGTTTGTGGTTTTTGTGGCTTTTCAAACACACTGATGGTTCACGGGTTTTGGATATACTGTCATGAAAATCATTTGAGCAGAATTTTGGAGCTAATCTATATAAACACAAGTACGTACTTTAAAAGTGTTGTGAATTCTGGTGAAGACTGTACTGACTTTATTTGGTGTGGAAACAGAGGTTTGATATTTGACAGGAAATGTGGAGAAAGTAAACCCATCAGCTGCGGGAACATTGTTGTGAGACATTATTAAATGAGCGCGGCGACAGATTCCCCTGCCAATAATTCAGCTCCACTGTGGTTAATCAGGTGTCGAGTAAACAAAAACTTTCCTTTTAAATGTGAGGCAGAAATGAATAATTCATAAAATAAGGTGTGCGCATGTGTGTATTGTTGACCTAGTTACCTCCCACTGTTCTTTTCAAAGAGCTAGTACTAAGTACTGTGCGAGCATCTGAACTTTCTCCTGAGCGTGTGTGCTTGTGAGTGCTGTGATGCTATAAATCAGATCTTTCCTAACCTTTTATTTTTCTCAGATGTTGCCAACCTTCACAGCCTTGTCAAAAAAACTTATAGTACCCATTTATTAACATCTTCCAAAATGTTCCAAATACTTTCATTCAAACTGATTTTAAGCTGGATATAATTTGACACTAGTTACAATATACAAAGTAAATATAATTCCATTGTTTTTGCATACAATTGTGGCCAACATGTCATTTTATCTTACTACAAGTAAGATAATTTAACCATGTACCCATTACTTTTAACTGACTATGTCAATCATTTTTCATTTTAGCTAACTATTTTGGCCATTTATATATTATTTTTAGCTCACTAACTGAACTCTGAAATCATTACCTTTGGCCATCTACTGCAACCATCTATCCATTATTTTTAGTTTACTATTTTATCTTCTTATCCATTACTTTTAACCGACTGCTTTAACCATTTCTGTTATGTTTTACTTACTATTCTAACCATCTATCAATTACTTTTAAGTGACTATTAACTGGCTTTTATCCAACCATTTATCTATTACTTTTAGCTAAATATTTCAATAGTATAAACATTACTTTTAACTGACTATTTTTCCCATTAATCCACTTCTTTTGGAAAACAATTTTAATCATATATCCATTATTTTTAACTGACTACTGCAACAATTTTTTTATTTTAGTTAATAATTATATTAATTCTTTTTATATCATCTATCTATTATTTTTATCTAACAATTTGAACTGTGTATTGATTCCCTTTGGCTAATCATATCAGTATTACTTTAAAAGTTTACACAGCCTACTTCATACAACAAGGAGTATTTATTCTGAACAATGAGGCCGTGATTTTTTAGAAAATAATGCACACTTTTTGTGCACTAATTGTATTATATTCTTGATGTTATATGGCATCAAAAAAAATCCCAAGATCCTAGCCCTCAGCAGTGACCTCAAATTTCATATTAATGGTACTATTCGAATATTTTACAGTTAAAGTACCTATACATAAAATGGTTATATAATTCTCCCCCTGATTATTCAAATAGAATGAAATTGAAATGCATATATAAAGCCTCTGAGAATGTAATTATTTATTGCCTGCAGTTAAAGTTATTATCAATTAATTATTAAAAAAGGTTACAGTGGTGGTTGAGGGAGTTTTCTACAAGTTGGAGGAAGTTATCACACTGCACAGCCTAGGCTATGTGTGAGTGTGTGTGTGCCATTTGCTCCGCTTTCTCACGACAGCTGCTGTACAAGTTCAGGATTTTGTTTTGTGTGAAGTATTTGCGGCTTGGCATTCCATACTGTGAATGCAGTGTTTTTACCGTTGCCTTCAAGACATCTCTCTCAACAGTTTGGGTGGGCACCACGTCTTTACATACGCGCACGGTTCTGGCGAGTTGTGTCCTTCCACCAATGGCTTCAATGGCTTTTTTTTTCCCAAAAGGACAATGACTACTTTATGACTCAGAAAACGATGCCTGCTTTGTGTTTTTGTCTTCCGACACCATAACTTGAGCTTCTTGTGTTCGAGCCAGAGGATGTTCTCAAACAATCCCTCGTACTGGTGGAAATTTTTTGTCATGGTTTGGGAACTGTTTGTGTCCATTTCCACACATTTCTAAGCATTAAATACTTGGTTGTTTAAGCTTAAAAGTAACATGTATGATTGTAGTTTATCATACAGTGAAGTTTTAACAACGTTCAAAGTGCAACACGTGCTGTGGCAATAAAAATCCATGCTTTACATAACCAAACGTACAGCTGAATCAATTTCATGGTGCTTGTCACCACTCAACCCAGAATTTCTTGGAATTCCTTGCATGTTGGACAATTAGAAATGTCACGTCTTAAGTCCAAAGCCAACATGCATTGTCAGTGCAAAAAGTAGCTTTCACTTTATGTGGCAAGGTTCAGTGTTCGAGTTGCCTAACCCTCGTCATACCTTAACCAAAGGGTTTTGCACAAATCTCTAAAATTGACAAGGGTTGGAAATTTGACTTTTTCTGTCTACCTACCACTGTGGTGGAAAATCTACCAGCCACATGATCAGCCTGTTCTCATTCCCAGCTCGTGAAATACCACTGCTTGGTCAGTGACTTCACCGACTTCACTGACGCAAAAAGCATATATTCCATATATATATTTACGCCACAGGCTGGCATAAGTTTGATATGCTGCCGGTAACTATGTAATATCAGAAGCTGCATAGTCCCTGTAGAGTGGGCAGGAATGGAGGTTGATGGGTCCAACAACCCCTGGACTTTCACCCTCACTACGTGCTTGGGTTGCACAAGGAAATAAATAGAAATACAAGGTGCCATTGTTTCTGGCTGGTGAGAGAAGGAAACCTAGCAGCCTCTTGTATATCTTATCAGAATTTGGTTCAATGCTGGTGCTAATCTTCAACCGTACACTGACACTGTTGTATGGCGAAAATGTTGCACCACTAGTGTGCCCTTTAACTTGGTTATAACACAGAAACCTACAAGGTCCCTGCTGGCTTTTTAAAAACTACAGAATTCTTTTCTGTGCACAAAAATTACAAACTGTATGTCCAAAAGAAACAGAATATTTGTTCATTAATACTCATGACTCTTCATGTCTGTTCAGTCTTAAAATGAGAAACCACACAGCACAGTCGACTCCAAACCACTTTCCAAAGGATGCTTAGTGCATATTTGAGTGTAGCTACTGTATGCTCATGAACGTCATGCCCAATGCTTTCCTGGCAGCTACACTGCACATCTTCTCTACTCACTTCACCAACTTGTCTTGTTTTCTCTACAATCCATCCTCTTTTCCCTCTCATCGTTTATGCTTGACTTCTATTAGCAAAACACAATCTTCAGAAACTCCACAACCAACTTCTTTCTACTTGTAAAGACTGATTTGAGTGCTTATGTCACCTCAGCCCAGTGAAATCTTCTCTAAGTTTGTATCACAAAGATGTGTCAAAGGCCCTTACAGAAAGCATTTAGATCCTCAGTTGTAATGTATAGTTGTCAGTGCAGGCCTATTAAAGTAATGAGTCCAGCACATATAATCAAAGCAACTCAATAAGGGCACACTGGCCATGACTGGCAATTAACCGCAAGAGCAGCCATCAGGAATAAGGCAGAGCGGGGTCAGAAAGGCAAAGGGCAGGGATCGGTGAATTTAGTGATCTTAAAAGAAAAGCATGCTGCTCTAGTGGGGCTGATTTCCTTAACAGTGAGTGTGTTTTGCATGCATATTTCTCTGTGTTTGTCTGCGTGCATCTGCATGTGTGTGGCTGAGTGTCTGCGCTCCAGCTTGAAAAAAAAAAAAAAAAAAGCAAATCAGTACCATATGCACTGTATTCAAAACATGCAATAAAGTTCCGCCTTCTGAGCAATCGCAGGTCTCCAAAGTCATATATTACCCAATTTTGTGTCTTGTCTTTGCACAGTGGCTTACTGAGAGCGGAGAGACGCGGCCACAGCTACCAACGACATCATAATCAACTGGGACTGCACCACAATGCCACCATGTAGAGAGGAGGCTATAAAATGGCTGCCACCGGAAAGGCTTGTGCTCCGAGCCGCTCTCTCTTTATGCTGAAAAGTGACATTCACTTTGTGGGCCAGAAACTACATTTCTAGTGGAGGGATTTTCACCGAGGGATTTCCAAGGCAGACTTTTACTCCCAGGGTGCTTTGAGAGTTCCTGTCAACAAGTAGATAGTAAAATTGTCTTGTGAATGTGGAGTGAAGCCATGCTTGTCTACATGCCAGATCTCTGTCTCCCTGGCCCTTTCTTTTTTCCTCAAAGACCCCCTCCTCCTCTGCCCACCGCACACACACTCAGCCATGGCAGTGTTGATGTGATGCCGCACTCGAGGCTAGTGTACACACACTGTCCATCCTCATAGCCAGTAAGCCTCTGAGAATAGCAACAGATAGCATTAGAAGAGAACAAAACAAATCACAGCCCAGCCAGGGAAGTCAAACAGAGAGAGAAGGAGGGAGAGAGGAGGGATAAAAGTAGACAGGGAAGGAGTGAGAAAAAGGGACAGTGAAGCGTAGCAGAGGGGAGCAGAACAAATCTCTCCCTCAGGACTTTCCCACTGTTTGGGACTCGGTGGCGCATTCCCTCCATCTGTCTACTGTGATGCCTATCATCCTTTCCTTCATTTCTCCATACGGCCTCTCCTCACCTGTTTGGATCTGAAGAGCAACAGAGGTGATTTAATACTTGACAGTGAAGCGAGCTGGACTTTTGGGGGGTTGGCCTGCAGCGGTGGCTGCAACAGAGGTAGCACAGGTGGGATTACAGGGACAGAGGATGAGACTCGAGTCCAAATCAAACTACTTTTTCATGCAAACAATGAAGTAGAAAATTAGAGTGGCTGGACAGAAATGGTAATGTTTACAATATTTTCTCCAGCATCACAGCACAGCTCCCTCACTAGGGTGCCTGGTAGGCTTGGGCGGTATGGAATATTTCATGCGTTCCTGAAATTTAAACAAGGTATATGGTATATGATAGTATAACAATGCAACGCACAGCACATACCCAACAGTAATATTCTCACAACCATTTCCCTTGTGAAACAGAAAAATCCTACTACACATCTTTTAAATTCAACTTTCTCTTAGTCATGGAAGACTGACGAGGCTTAATTGCCTCCTTAACTCATCATAAAATACATAAAATTCCAACTCCACAGAAAGATTGGCTACTGTTGTTAGTAATCCAGTTAGTGAGCCTGCTGTTCCAACAATCACCAGCTCTGGTTTGGTCAAAAATAAATCCTGAAATCACCAAGTTAGATGTAAAAAAACATGCTGTTATTCTACACATTCTCTCTCTGCCGTTGCTGGCCGCCAGCTGTTTACTGTCCTGTAACTTCTCCCCCACCACTGGATGTCGTGGTATCTTTCAACTCAGTTGCCTGTTCCTTCATAGAGACTAGAGACTGAACTCTTGGTGCATGCTGTGCACAACATACAATACGTTTAATAGGAAGAGTGCCTATACCATAATACCATGATGTCACCCTAGCCTAGAGCATGGTTTCTTAGCTGGTCAACAAGCACAAAATATACCAAACATGAAATGTATGAAGTTAAAATCTGACCTGAGCCCTAAGAGTTTGAACACAAGAAAACCAACCAACCTCCAATGTGAAGTTGGTATCCAATGGGAACAAAAATTCCTCATTTTTGATCACATGCTCAGCCCATTTGTTGCTTCATCAGGTAGGAAGCAAGAACAGAATGGCACTGCTAAAATCAAAGATGCCATTTTAACCCTTTAAGATCACAGATGTTGTATGTGTAGACAAGCAACTATTTGCCAGTACAGGCTAACAGTTCTGCGGGCTTAAACAAAGTTTGTTCACACAACCTGACTTTGTAAAGATGGAACCCACTGTTAGTTTAAAAGAAAAAGGTGACAAAGTGTTTAAATCAGTCTGAGGGAAACACTTTTGTACTGTAACTTGATTTTCAGTGCCAGAGACTTTAGCCGAGCATGAGGGCTGAGGCGTGATGTGGAGTGTGTATACATGCCTACATAAATACGTGATTCTCAATGAGTGAAAATGTGAGGAGCGAAGCAAAACAAGAGCCTTAGAAAAATGGAAACGTCAAGCACAAGGAACGATGCATCTTCCTGAGTACGGCCATCTGACAGAGTTTAGGCATGTCTGTGAATAATGCGCCTCCCAGGATCAAAAATTAAACAAGGCAGACGTGTGGGGACAAAAACAGAGCCGGAGAATTTGCTTTATGCTCACCAAAACGACCCAGAATCCCCCTCAGCGAGTTATGAATATGGCTTGTTCTAATGAAATGCACATATAGCGTGGAGATAAAATACCACTTTAAAACTGGCTCTGATAACGATTTCAATTAATTTGACTCCTTGTTATTACTGTTATTTTTCCTCCCCAAGCAGCATGTAGGAATTAAAGCGTTTATATAAAGATGTTTAAACCAGTGACATGGTGAGGATAAATCCTGGTGAGCTGTAAGCATTGTCAGAGGACGAGAGGGAGGAGGAGAGGGCGAGTGAGTGATGATCTTTATCTAGATTACTGTGGGTGCGCAGCGTGTGTGTGTGTGTACGTGAGCGCGTGTGTATGTGAGATGAGTCATCCTCAACCTTAAACACCCCCTATAATCACAACATCAACACAGAAGAAGACGCTGGGTGCTGGCACAAACATTCCCACACTGATCTGTGGATGGAGACGTGAGCACGTGTACGTCTATGAAAGTGTGTGTTTGTGTGTGTGTGTGTGTGTGTGTGTGTTTGTGTGTTTGAAGCAAATAGTTCTGGTGATAGTTCTGTTGCAATTTGGGTTTGCTTCAGGGATTATCTAATGCTGTTTTCACCCAGCAGATTCTACTCTCCATCAATGTAAACACTGGGAAGGGACCAAAATAACTGCTCATGTACCGGTGTGGTTTTTTGTCGAAAATTTCTCCCTGATTTTGGATCATATTCCTCCTGGAACATGTTCAGATGTGTTTTTAGTTTTAGTGCTGATTTTTAACAAGTGAAAGTGCAGCTATTTTCAATAATTATTCCCTGGTTGTAAGTACACCGCTACATGTAGCTACCTGCTAATGTCAGGGAAACATGTAACCTTGGTTGCTGATATTGTAATTTTTTAGCATTTTCAGATCATAATCCTATTGGAACATGTGTGTTTAGAGTTTTTTATTCGTGATTTTTCACGGTTAAAAAAAACCTGTAACTATTTATATACCCCATTTTTCTGGGGACCCCCTGAAAATCCCTCAGGGTTCCCTGGAGGTCCCAGGCCCGCTAATTGAGATCCACTGGCCTAAGACATAATGTGAGTGTTCCGTAAGCCTTTAAATAATAAGGGATGACAACTTAACAAAAATAGCTATGATTCAAATGATTAAAAGGCTGCCATCATCTAACTTAAATCAACTTAAATTGCCTGCTATGACGTACACATCAGTTTAACTACAATACACTGCAGGTAAGTGTAACTCATAAAACTCTACTCAGTCTTAATCAGTGGGTAAACTATCTTTAAGTGTGTTTAAACTTGACTGTATTCCTCCGTCTCTGAACCCCAGCTGACAAAAACACTCAATGCAGCAGTGTTGGTGCGAGTGTATCTTCGTGTAGATGAATGAGTGTGTATGTGTGGCCTGAGCATCCTGTCTCTCTGCTATTGTGGGGAGTGTTTGTTGTGGAGATGTGGCTGTGCTGTGAGTGGACAGTGAAGAGAGCCATTAGAGAAAGCTGGCTGCTGATTAGGATTGAACTTCTACTCTACTTCACTTATCAGGCACACACACACACACACACACACTAACACAGGGACAGACAGACAAACAGACACACTGCTGCTCTGATAGCAGGTGGTTGCTTTATTAGCCTATCTCAGCCTCTTGGCTGCTCAGGCATGTATATGTCCAGGCACATGTGCCACTGGGTATGTGGGTTTTGTGTGCATTTTGACATTTATGCATGCAAGTGTGTGTGCGCAAGTGCTTGTATGTGCATATCTATGTACACAAATACTTGTACTTAAGTGCATATGTGCATATACGTAAGTGGGTGTTTGTGTTATCGGGGCTGCTGCAGGTCCCCTCAGGCCTGGAGAGTGTCGTATGTCTGTGGCTGAAGGACTAAAGTCAAGGCTGGAGTGATTAGGAAGAGATAAACAGCAGCAGCCAGGAGACACACAACTGCACTGTGATGAGAAACAACAACAAAAACACACACCTCCATCATATCTCACACAGAGTTAGGAAATATATCAATATTATATCAATATCTCTGATATGAGACTTGGTAATAATCTACAGATATGTAAATCTACTGTTAATTTAGTAGTCTGCAGTAGGTTCTAGCAGTGCACTGCAACATAGTTGGTAAGATTTATTTCATTTTTTATTTTTATATATTTATTTTTGTTCTTATATTTTGTTTGTTTTAATATTTAAAATTGGGTTTAAGGTAACTGTTTTTAAAGTTAAAGTAATGTTCAATAAATGCATGTGTTGTAAAATCAAATGAGTAAACGTATTAATCATAAATAATTGCGATTTCAATATCAATCAAAATAATCGTAACTATTTTTTTGCTATCATCGAGCAGTTCTACATGGTATAGTGTTAAATTTTGGATATTGTAATGTAAGTCTTGTTTTAAAGTCTAGATTGCCACTTTGAGCACCACAAATCGATGCCATTTAGTTCCAGTATAATTGGAGACAAGGCAGACATCTCTACAGGCGATATCTCCAACAGTCAGCAACTCACACCAAAACAATCT
The DNA here is from genome assembly GCF_026936395.1 of Plectropomus leopardus. NCBI lineage: Eukaryota > Metazoa > Chordata > Actinopteri > Perciformes > Serranidae > Plectropomus > Plectropomus leopardus. The sequence continues at coordinate 24,372,997 of NC_142194.1, read as the reverse complement.
ACATATATAAACAGGAGGGCTGTTCCCGACTCAGAATTATGTCAGTCGAATCAGGTTTGGACGTTAAATATGAATATTTGATGATTTGTTTTGAATTTCCATTTAAGTTCCATTTTACAGTCTGATAGGGGCTCAGTGGGACTTCAAGTGTGACAGTGACATTCATGTAACATATAGTAAACAGCTAACAGCACTTACAACAGATTGCAAACGTTTTTGCCAACACTAGATGTCAAACAAAGCCAGAGACTTTGTCGTAATAAGGTGTTGCAAGCTGTACATTTAACCAAAGAGCAGCGTGAAAGACAAGAGCACTTACTCCACAGCAAAGTACGGATACCAAAATGTCCACAGAAGCACACTGCACAGTACATAGACGAAAATAAAATTAAAAAAAAAAAAAATTAATGTGGGATGAACTATCCCTTTAAGCTCCACGCTCCCTGTCAAAGAAAGAAAACTTTCTATTAAGTGTCACCTCCACTGGACCCTTTTTTATATGCAGAATCACAAAATCATAAATCAAGCTGTCCTCTAAAATGTCTTCCCTCTTGGTGGTCCTGACAGGGCTGATCAAAGAAAGCTTTACCTTTCATACATCAAGTCATATCAGATCACAGATTTCTGTGTCAGCAACAAAACACTGTCACAGCTGCCGCAGCCCTCTCTCTACATATTCAGCGGGCTTCACTTTCAAATTCTGCTGCTCCATTTGATGTGCTGGAGCAGATCCGGACACTGTTTTGGCACTTCGGCACAGTAACTTTATATAAAATCTGTCTGTTTTGCTCTTTGCGTGGGCCGACGCTGTTCCCGTCGGCCAAAACTCAATGGTCCCATCTCATGGGTCTCCAGGGGGAAACCAGAAATAAAGACCCGTGACCCCAGAGGCAGATGATAGAGGTTGTGGGACGGCTCTCTGACGTCAAAAAAATTTAGATAAACCGGCCCTGTTTACTCAGCTGACTGACTGAAGACAGCAAATGGAAGTGAGGCAGAAAAAAAACAGGGATGAAATGGATCGTCTCGGACCAGGATGCAGAAATGTAAATTCACTGACAAATAGCAGAGCGACGGAGCCAAATAGCAAGACAGAGAGCGGAAAAGAGGCGAGAGGATCAGAAGATGAAAGAGAGAGTGGCTATGATTCAATTGACCCTCTTAGGGATGCGAATGCGACTGAACTTAGTGCTTCCACTTTGATCATGAGAGATGGCGCAAATCGCTGCAATATGGGTTATGAAAATGCAAGAAAAAGTTAAGAGCAGTGATGGAAGGAAAGAGCGGGAAAGGGAAGGTGGTAGAGAGAGGTCGCATACCAGCCTGGGGCCTGAGAGGGAGGGAGTATGGGAGAGGAGAAAGGGTTAAGGCAGCCAGGAAAGGAGTGCTATACGAATAAAAAAAAAGGAGGGAGAGTAAAAAGGGCAAGCAGAGGAAAAAAGAGTCCTACCCAAGCAGAGATGCTGTTATTTCACCTATATGTGACTAAAGCAGAGGGAAATCATTGTTTAAAAACCTAGAAGGGTACAAAAGAGCTCAAATGTTCTGTGAGAAAAACACACCGAGTTAATTAATAGAGAAAGAACATTGTTGGAAGTGATTTTTATGACTTCGAAAAACTGAAAGGACAGAGTTCAAACCGTACTGTTTTAAGTGGAAAAATTGGAAATTAGAAAATGCACAAAGTAAAGCCAGATTTTTGCTCTTGGCTGACTAACCGTTCACTGGAAATAGCTCCAAAAAACTTTGATGCCAAAATTTGGATGCTTGCGGAAAGCCATCAACACTTGTATTAATTACCCGATGTGATCTGAGTGAAGTTTATTATGTCAATAAAAGCTTAATGAAGTTAGTGACTCAGTGCGCACAAATGCTACTCAAGCTACGGGAACGAGAGCGAGGAGACACCTCAGTGACCTGGGAAGAAGTGGAAGAAGAGTGTCGTTGAAGTTGTTGGGAAAAGCGTTCCTTTAAGTTAAATGGAGACCGTCCTCATGAGAAGAACGAACGCTGTTACTGGCAGGGTCCGCCACAGGGATTTCATATTGCCCACACACTCACAGAAGGGATTCACAGGAAGCAATGCATGCCTGTACTTCAACATGACTGTTTGTGATTGTATCTCACTGATAGAAGCCTCACTGTTCACTGTGATTGCTCTCTGCAGTCGTATCGCGCCTGTATTAAGTTACTGCTAAGGCAAATTACAAAGAACATTTGCTACTGCTGCTGCTTCACATTAGGTGCATTTAAATGGTGAACCACAGGGTGGCTTTTATTGTGAAGCAGACACTGAAAATTCAGTGTGGGGAATAACATTGCTTTAAATGCACATGTTTTGTGTAATTGAGACTGTTGGGGACCTGTGGTTTCATTTACCTGACAAGGATCTGTGTGGACATTGGGAATCAAAAGGGAAAACCACCTGAATTAAGAATTTTCAACATCTTATTTCCATGGCCAACATTTGTGAATAAGAGCTACTCTCTCTCAAAGCCACAAACCAGAGGACGAAGGCTGTGTGCGAAATTTCATACAAACATGCTCTTTGGTAGGGGTGGGAGAAAAATCAATACAACATAGAATCGCAATATTTTTGTGCAGAAGTATCGAATCGATTCACAGACACCAAGTATTGATTTTCTACTGCATATTAATACAAGGAATGCAAGTTAAACTTTTGTTAGCCTACTACAATAATAAAATCAATTGCTTTTCAGTCCACCACATACATTTTGGCTGCAATACAAATTATTAAAGTGAGATGAACTAAAAACATTATCTTATTAGATAAAACCGATTTTGATGAAGTTTTCCTTTAGAGACATAATTTGCAGTTAAAATAAAGTAATAAATTGCAATACATGATAATATATGTTATCCCAAAACTCAGCATATGGTTAATATGGCAAAAATGCTCTTCGTGCCATTTAGAACAGTGGTTCCCAACTGGTCCAGTCATAGGGTCCAGTTTTCTCCTTAGTCATTAGTTCAAGGTCCACAAATTAGATAAATTACCACATTTTTAATTTCATTTCACAAAATGAAGAGAGCATATTGGCTTACAGCACAATGAAATGAAACATGCAAAAATTACAAAGAAAATAACAGCTCTGTGTCAGAAATTTACTGTACTTCAAAATAAAGTTCGTTTTTTTTTTACAAACTTGACACATTCATAGGTCACTTGCGGTACATTTAGAATGAACCTATTTTGGACAGTGACCCACCAGTTGGAAACCACTGATCTAGAACATCTTTACCAATTCATTGTCTGTGGGGCACCTCTAGACTTTATATCCTATGACATCCTAAATTTGAGTTTTAGCACTTTGGATGTGGGAGAGTGGTTCATGTTTATTAATATTTTTTGACAGTCTTTGACCACAGGTATTTAATGTGTAAATTTTTAATAAATTTTAATTTTTGTTGTTAGGGAGGACAGTTAGCTCATCAAAGAATTTGCTGTTGTTGCATCCTGTTTCTGATGCAAGTATTGGTCTCCTTTAACTATCATAGCAATCTTTCCCTAACCTTAAAGTTGCACTAATAAACATTCCTTTAGCAACAACTTATTGAATTACCATGTGTAATGACAAGGGGTCTCTTGTAGTGATAAATAAAGGAATTACAACCCAATTCCACAGTTACCCTCAGAGCTTTTTAGGTATCTTGTTTTGGTTTTCCGGCCTGCAACTTTAATGTTTCCAGCCTCACCACTCTTATCCTCTTCCAGCCACAGCAGGCAGCTGTTTACACAAAAAAGCTCTGCTAAACACAAGTGTTCACTACCTGCCAAGCATCAAACAGCAGGCAACAAAGTTAGCAACTAGTGAGTGAACACAGTGTACATTTTGCATTTAGCAAAAGAGCCAGCTTTGTCTCAGGAGTTGGTTGAGACCGAGCTAAAAGAAGAGTGTATATTGGACTAACATTCATCAGATGGACACAAACACTTCTCCAAATGAATGTTACCGTGACACCTCAAGGTGGAGGGAGAAGTTACAGGACTGTAGACAGCTGGCGGTCAGCAATGACGGAGAGAGACTGTCTGTTTGTCTGTTGTCTGTTTAATGTCTTGTTTTTTACATCTAATTTGGAATAGTTAAGGATTTAAATCAACTAAACCGGAGCTGGCAATTTTTGGAACAGTGGATTTACAAACTAGATTATTAGCAAGAGTAACCAAGCCTTTTTGAATGAGTTTTATTTTGTTTCAGTCGAGTTTGAATGGAGTGTCCTTTATGATGAGTTAACAAGGCTATTGAACCTCAGCAGTCCTTCGTGACCAAGAGGCAGTTGAGTTCAAAATATGTGCAGTTGTAATTTTCTATTTCACAAGGAAAATAGGTGTGTGAATATTATTTTTCTTAACATTTTGTAGGTGTCTATTTTGTATGTATTATTCTGAAAATAAGTAAGTAGCCCACTTGCCATTGGCAGGGTAGGGGTGGGGTTAATGCCAGACACATTCACATCGCATATACCACATACACTGTTGAAATTTCCGGAAGATATGAAGGTATGGAATATCGCATACTGTCCAAGCCTAATGGGCTCGGCAGAGTTTGACTTGGCACGGCCAAAGCGCCGACGGAAAAGGCCCAAAAAAGGCAAAAAATAAATAAATTCAACAAATATGTTTCTGAAATTCTTAGCCATAAACTGTGACAGTTACATGAATTATTTTTGTAACACTTAATTGCGGGGATATTTTGAAGCAACAACTGGTAGCAGCAACTGATAGCGCAAGATAAAAAACAGCTGTATTGCTCATTTTGAAAGATAAGGCAAACAACTAATTTTGCAGTTGTTCTGGAGGACTTGTTGGCTCAAATTTGATCTTTCTGCAGTGGCATATCCCTTGAACAAAAGCTAATAGTCTGCTCTTTTCAGATCAATTCATCCTCTGATCTTGGAACGCTTTTAACACTGTACATGAATCAGTGGCAACAAAGAAAAAGTATCGACACATATTCCCTGGAAAGCCTTGGAACAAAGCGTGTTCAGTGTGCTCAGTCATCTGCTTTTTGCCTTCTTTGCATAATCCTCGCAGGCTGCCATCTGTAGCTTCAACATGGTTCTCACGCCACATAGGGACCTTTCAGGGGTTTTCCCCTCTGTCTCCCCAACACAGGGCACTGCCTCCCTCTCCTCCTCCTCCCTCCATCACTGTATCCCTTCATGCAGTGACAGTATCTCTGGAGGTCTGCTTTAATTCATTCAGACCCCGCTGGTCCTGAGGGTCGACTGCAAGGTAAAACCAGCCGCTGTGAAGTGAGCCATCACTCATACACCTCCTTCCTCTTCTCCTTTTGTCTGCCCTGTCATTCCCTCCTGCTTCTCCCCCTCAGCCAAATGTATCTATTTCTGTCTGTGCTTTTAAACTCTCCTCTCCCAGTGCCCCAGTCCTTCAGCCTCTCTCTCTATCTATACCAGCACATCAAAACAAACTATAACTCAAGATGGACCACCGCAGCCTCCCACCAGTTCCCATAAAAGACACAGCCGACGGAGAGGAGAAGAGAGGAGAGGGATGAGGACGGGGAGGGAGTGGGAGGTTTGGGAGGGAACAAATCGCCAGATAACACTGACATAATGAGAGAAAATGAGAGAGAGCAAATACAGTAGGTGGACAGGGAGGGGAAGCGATGACGGGTAAAAGAAAAACAGGTGAGGTGAGCGAGGTGTATGCTGTGAAAAAATGGGAAAATGAAGCACATCAAATAGAGCTAGAGGAAGGAGGAGATGGGAGGTGAGAGAAGAGAGGGAACTGACTCAGGAGGGAATTGATTAGTGGAATGGAGCTGGGGAGAAATTCCTGCAAAGCCAGGGAACCACAGAGAGGAAAGAAAGGAGAGGGGAAAGAGGGGAGAGGGTGGTTGAGTTAAAAGGAAGGGAGCGCTGAATGAAAGGAGAGGCTCGAGCGTGGTCGAGGAAAGAGAGATAAAAGGGCAAACTGAGGGAGGGGAGGATGAGAATATTGGCAGACAGTAATTTAAGGCTGGTCATAAGGGAGTAAGAGAAAGGGAGAGGGGGGGCCGGGATGCTGCAAAAATAAGCATACACACATCCATGGAGTAGGCTATGCTTTGCTCTAATAATAAAAACAGAGTGATCCAAGGCAGAGCTGCCCTCAGACGAAGCACAGCCTCTCCCCACCAGTCAACCGGGAAGTGTATCCAGGCACAGGATACGACGACAGCCAAGACTCTGCAACTCTGGCTCGCAATATCACACCGCATGCATTTGATAACACAGTTGAAGCTCACAGTCAGGATGGAATGATTGTGCTACTTTCTATCCAACTGATACTCAATAGTACGGCTGGGCAATGTATTGATATGATATCAATATCATGGCACGAGATTAGATATCTTCTTAGATTTCAGCTATTATAATATCATAAGTATTGTCTTTTCCTGGTTTTAAAGGTTTGCCATTTAAGTGTTTCTTGACTTACCAGACTATTCTTGCAGTTCTATTATTTGCCTTTACCCATTTAGTCATTACGTTCCTATAACAGATGATAAATGATCAGAAATCTCCTTGTGTAAATATTTTGTGAAAGCACCAAAGGTCAAAAATAGTGTTTTTTTTTTATCTTGGGGGATTTTACATTTGCCTTTAATGATAGTACAGCTTAAGGCAGTGATACAACTTATGACCGGTGGGCCAAATCTGGCCCCCGAAAGGGTGCGAGGTGGCCACCCAACCTTTTTTTAATTCATAATAAAAATGAAACCATTCACTTTGGGAATTGTTTTTGTACTTAGGTGCCAGAGTGCATAATAGAGGTTGTTTATCGAAACAAAGGTCCTAGCTAAGCCCCAAATGTCCTATAATCCTAGAAACATCCTAAAACTTCACTGGTTTCATTTTTCAGTCTCGGAGGCTGTGCTTGATTACAACACACAAGGTGGGTTTCCATTACAGATTTGTGCAAAACTTATTTATATATATATATATATATATATATATATATATATATATATATATATGTGTGTGTGTATTTAAAATGTTGATAAAACACAATTGTGAGATGACTGCATTTGGAATGAGTGATGTTCTGTGATTTCTCCTCTCGCAATAACATTTCAAGCATCATGGTGATGAATGTTCAAAACATTCGCAGGTTTATTTCTGTTGCAGTCAACACACTAGCCATCATTATTTCCAAGGCCACGATTTCACAGAGGGATTGTGGATTCAAAACTTCCAGATGATCCGCTCAACTTTTGAAGAGTTATGTGATGCAATAATACCTCTTGTAGCTCCTGCTGCATCATGCCTGAGGGAACCAGTTCCTACTGACAAGTGCAAAGGCATAGCATCATGTCAGGTCAATTTTCATGTGACCTATAGGTCAATCATGTGACCTATAAAAGCCAAAAAAGGGTTTCCATTGCATTTTGCAAAATATGGCTTTTTCAAATCGCCTAAAATGCCACCTCAAAGTGAGCGTAAAAACTTTTCTTGCATTAATGGGAGTATATTTTAAATTGTCGAGTTTCAAATTTTAGTTTCGAGTTTATTTTATTTCAATTCAATTTCAATGTGCGCAATTTAAGGGTTAATGGAAACCCATCTTCAGAGAAGTAGCATGATTTTACTCCTCTGCTTCACTATATGTTCACATAGTAAATAGTGGTTTGCTGCTTTATGAATGCTCTGAATGTCACCTATGGCTCCTTTAAATGTACTTATTTACACCACAGGGTCAGCATACAGATTTTGTTTGTAAAAAAAACAATTAAACCTAAACCTAAAAAGTTTTCGATTTCCAACCTACGCAAGTCATAATCCTGTGCAGGGATATGACTGTAATAGCCGTTTATATCAGATTATAAGCTGCAGCCAACACCGCGACGGGAGTCTCATGCTAGTGGAGAGGCGAGGAATGTTAAACGAGTCAGGCCAGGCCATGAATGAAGCTGAAATGAGGCTGATTAGATCCCCTCTGCTTTGTTCTGCCCTGCAGCCAAGGAAACACCAAAATGACTTGTTATTGTTGCACCGCAGCCAGAAACCGCTCCATGTCTCTTATTTTGGACGTTCTCTCCTGACTTTCACGTATAGCAGCGGGGTCTCAGATTGGTTCGAAATGTGTGCGTCAAAACGCTATGGATACTCACGAAGTACACAAGTACATACAAAGCAAAACATTAATGCAGACATACAAACACTTGCATTATCAGAGGAATTTTCTGGGTATTTCCTGATATCAGGGTATGATTTAATCAGATTGTGTGTGCACATACTTGTGTGTAAGGTGGCCCTAAGAGAAGAGAAGAGAGGAACACGAAGAAAAGGAGAAAGAAGAAGACAAAAAAGTTGAAGAGGAGGCCTATGTAGGGAAAGCGGCTGGCAGACCCCTCGTTTAAAGCGAGCAAGCAGGTTTTACAACCAACTGAGGAATGTAGACATGAATCGCCTTTTATTGTTTTACGCAGAGCAGCGGTGGGCTACCAGCAGCAACTATCTCTATCTCACCACATTTAAAACTCTCTGCTGTCTTTCAGCTTTATTTCTTTTTCTCCTAAGCTATCCATGTCTCCATTGCCTTCTCATCCACCTCTCCGCTTCTGAGCTCATGCTCTTCCACCATCCTGACTCCTTCCATACTTTTTCTTGTCTTAAGGTCTGCATTACAGTAAAAATGTTGTAATTTTCTGAACTTACAAGACTGCTTCAGCTGTTCTGTTGTTTTCCATTGCCAGCTTCCTTAATTCTTTCTACATCACTGATGATTATTTGTAAAAAACTAATTGTGTAAATAGATTGTGAGAGCACCAGTAGTCAACCCTACAATATTTTTGCAATATCAAATTTGAAGTATTTGGTTAAAAAATATTGTGATATTTGATTTCCTCCATATGGCCCAGCCCAATTAGAATTTCCATTCTATCAATCAAAATATTTTATACATAAATGGCTGGAACTTTAAGCAATATACTGCTGCTCCATCTGTGCCCAGAGTGCACTCTGCGTTCAAAGAGTGTGGTATAATGAAAAACATATGACATGTGACAATGACAATGTATGACATATGACAATGTCGAGTCAGTGTACTTGTGTTTTTTAATGTGCAGTACAATAGTCTGTACAGATGACTACGACACTGTACAGATGAACTTTGAGTATTAGCTGGTTTATTGTTATTGAGGGGGTTCAAGGTGTTTTCCTGCCTCCATGGATGCACTAATAAAACTAGGTACCACAAACAAAATGATAACCCATTCATTTCAGAGAAAGTTTTTTTTTTTTTAATTTTTAGGCTTTCCTATTTTAATGCTGCATGCATTAGAGTCCCATCAAGCTGGTTGAGAGCATGTGCTTTAGAGGCCTTCTCGAGCTAAGAAAACGTGAAATTATTTTTCTGATACTGCTGTTATATATTTCTAAATTTTCTCGACTATATGCATCACATTCTGATCATACATAAAGACTGTAATTTTGGGTAGTTGTGACTCTCATGAAAATGTTAATCATAGCTGTTTCTTTTGTAATAAGCGCCCCGCAGTCTCAGCACTGTTCCTAGGGGTTAAGCAAATCAAGCACAACTACATAAATGTACTTGTGATTTGTCAGTCTGCTCGATCTAATTTACTTAATACATTTGTAAGAACAAAAAACAATTGAAAAAAAATGACAATATCAGCCTTTTTAAAGGGATAGTTCACCCCAAAATAACGGGGATGAGTTTTTGGAGTGAACCTTACCTTGAATGTTTGATAAAAATAGAAAAAGAATGAGTTTAAGTGAGTAAATCGCAAATATGTGTGTAATAGTGTATTTTGTGCACATTTATTTACTTTAATGTTACAATGTAAAGTGCCTGTGAGTATCCCCATATGTTCGGATAGTCTATGGTATGATATATATGTTACCCTGACTATATGCATGTGTGTTTGTGTGTAGGTAAGTGTGATGGATGACTGTGTCTCAGCAGTAGCGTTGAACGCTGAGCCAGGAAAGTACATTAGGGGTCGACCAAGGCCGTCTGCCTGTGATACACACACTCTCTCCCAACACGTACAGTAGCATGTCAGCTATGATAAAGCGAGGCTGCACAGTGCAGAGTTCCCTCAGGTATACTTAGAAAGGCAAACCCGCCTCACAGACACACTCCGTCATTACGCTAGGGAGGAAGGGTGTAAAGACAAGGCCCACATATGATACACACACCTCTGTATTCACCCACCAGGCAGCACACACAAAAGACATTATACTATATTGTAGGGATGTGAACACGCACGCATGCACGCACGCACACACACACACACAAAAAAAAGGCAAAAGAACTGAATTGACTACATAGTTACTCATACATATAGAATAGTCGCAGCCAGTTTGTCAGCGGGACAGCGGGGTTGTGTCAGATTTTCAGTGGCAGTAAATGATGGCATCCCCAAACACAGGCAATCCATCACACACACGCACACTAACACACACACGCACACAAAAACACAAACACACAATGTAAAGCTAGTGATTAGTCCCTGAAATGCAGGCTTTCTCCAAAAACAACATGGAATTTTATCAGTTGGCGGAAGTAACCAACTACATCTACTCATGTACTATACTCAAGTACAATATCGAGTTCAAGTTTATTGTATTGTATTGTTTCCACCTCCTTTCCATATCAGAATATTTAACCTTTTACTCCACTACAATCATTTACAGCTATAGTTACTTTGCACGTTTAATTTTTAGATTCAAAACATATCAGCTTAAAAAAAATATAATGCATTGTCATAAAACAAAAAAAACTGATCCAACAATATACAGCAAGTGACAAACTGCTGCTGAGGAAAAAAGAACCCACTGAGAGCTCCGCCTGCTGCGCAGTGTTCACAGTCCTGTTCAAAAATTCTGATTTTAAAGAGACTAAACAGAGTGATTACAAAAAAGGACACACAAATGATGCCACACTGTATTTAAATCACAAAACATTATTATTATTTTAAATGGATAAATCTCATTGATTTAATGGTGCGCTGGACTAAAAAGAAGAGGGTCTCTTGTATTTCACATAATTTTGTGTTTTTCGTTACAAAAAAGAAAGTTGCCTGAAGAAAATATTAACTGATTAACTATAATAATATACTATGCAATATATTAATAGACTATAGATTTTGACTGAAATCAGGGACTACTACAACAAAATAGGTTAACAAAATTAAGAACCAGACATTTAGTGCCAACATTCAGATTTCAGTATGGTTTCTGATACTTGCTGCTATGGACAGATTTCAGTCACTACCAAAAAAGTAACAAGTAAACCAGTATTCCTGTTACTCTGAGCAATCTGCAGAACTGTGTCAATGGTTTTAATTCATTTTCTACCGAGTAAATAGCCCAACCAAACAACATTTCTTTCACCTCCACTGTACTGGGCTGGTGGAAGAAATCTCAGACAGATTTCAAAAATACCACTTCAGGTGAGTGTGAAAATATGTTGTCTTTGTAGTTTAGCTGAACCAGCCTGCTTATCAAAAAGAGGCAAGTTGCTGGACTTCTGCTTATATAAGAGTATAATAATTACAACATATTGAGAAAAAAAGGAGGTTTGAGCTCTGCCTAAGCACCCATACATAAAAACACAGCTCCTTCTCCTCACATCTTACTTCATCATCAAAAAATGTGACTGAGTTGGCTTGTTGCTAATCTCTGGCTATTCGTAATTTCAAGCCAAAACTGTGGCTGCCGGTAAAACAGCAGTCAGGCTGTGTTTCCCTAGAAGACTAATTCCTTAAAATCACTGTGTAGCCGTCCGTTTAACACAAATCCTCCTATTCATTTAACACAAAAGCTCTTCCCATCCATCTCGACATATCGTTATCTGCCTCTTATGAACCATAATTTATGCCAAAACAGATGCTGCTACGTCTGTTGATGCTGTATAAAGTGTGTGTGTGCACATGTGTGTGTGTGTGTGTGTGTGTGTGTGCGCACGTGTGTGTGTGTGTGTGTGTGTGTGTGTGTGTGTGTGTGTGTGTGTGTGTGTGTGTGTGTGCGTGCCTGTGGGAGGTGGAAGTGAGCAGAGCAAATAATAAGCATAATACAGGAACAAAAGAAGGAAATCCCTGACACACACACACGCACACATCAAGCCAACCACACATGTACTCAATCATTCCTCCGCCTGCATGACAATGATGCATATTTCATGAAAAAAGTGCCCCCCATCTCACACGCTCACACACACACACACGCACGCACACGTGCGCGCGCACACACACACACACACACACACACACACCATTCACCCACACACATGCTCTAATATTCTTCAACCTCATTGACAGTGATGTTGCTGACTCAGACCTCAGAGGGGGTTAAAGGCCTTTAGATTGCTGAATGGGCTCCTGCAGGACACACAAGCACAAACACACGCACATACCTGAACACACACGGCAACTAGCACCACCTGAGGGAACGCATGGATGCACACTTTTCATATCTACCATCATTTTACACTTTTTAAACTCTGTGCTTGCACGTGTGTAAGGGAAGACGAGCATGTAGCTTTGATCAAAAGCTCGTTGAAGGCTAACTGAGGTTTCTCCCTGTGTCTGTGTGTGTGTGTTTGTGTGTACACGTGCCTGCGTGGGTGCGTGCATGTGTTTGTCTGATGGGCAAGGGCTTTTCATGTTGTTCAACTGTCTGCATAGTAGAGTAGCAGCCGAGAAAAATATTAGAAATATGATGCATGTAGGAAACCGATCATCTCCTTTACCTTCACAGCGCATCAACACATGATGTTCAAACGCATGTCAGACACACACGGTCCAATTTAGATTCAATTGAAAAGTCGATGCAAATTCAGCAATTTTTGACTATGAACTGATTGATTCAACTCTCCAGCGCTATGTGACCCTTCAGCTGGGTTAAGCCATGCCTCACTGCTCCCACACATGCACACAATAACAAACACCCACACAGACACACACAGGTACCCTCTTGCTTCATCAATCCTTCCGCTTTGTGAGCCCACCTCCACCTTCCCCTTTCACTCTGCTTTTGTGTTTTTGGTCTTTGCTTCTCATCTTAACAGCTCACTCTGACAGCATTTCTTCTCTCTATTCATCCTTTTTTTATCTGCATTTAATTTGCAGGGTCATATTCACACCTACATTCCATTCAATTGTCTCAAACCCAAATGAATTCATTAAACTGTCGCAAACCCTGTGCTACAATAAGGAAAAGTTGTAAATACTAAATGCTAAAAGAGTGTAAGAAATACTGAACATAATAGGCCAGTGTTAAGGGGCTATTGTTACATTCTCTCAATAAAAACTAATATAAAAATCCTTCTTTATGTGAAAAGCCTCTTAATACTCCAGTTTGTGATACTGGCCTGAGATCTAATACTTAAGTATCAGCTCATTAATATTTCAGACTTTGTGTAGCGGCGTCAGTATCTTCTCACGCACTAATCACAATTGATTTTACATCTCTCTTAAGTTTTAATGTAGTAGCCTTTTTCATTATTCATTCAGTATTTAGCATGTTACTGTTGCCTTCCTTTTTTACCTAAGAAGACAAATTTGGCCTCTGACTACTTTACTATTACAATGAATGTCAAGTGATAACAGGTTATCATGTTGTCATCATTATCACAGAAAACTGCATTATATGCCATGCGAGAACCAAAAGCCTTTACAGGCAAAAACTCGTCTAGTATCAAATTTTGATTAAAGTGGAAATAGACATGTTTTCTGCATTGACTTATCATTATGAGGCAAATGTTGATTGCACAGTGTAAAGGCAATAGAATAAAATACCATTTTTCAATGTTTTTTTTGGTTAGAAACCTAAAATAAGGTATACAGTTATCACAAACTTCACAATTTGTTCTACGACATAAAATATGTCAGCAAACCTCCCACTCGTGAACTTTGAAGCTTTAATGTGACTTCAAAAGGCAGTTGCAAACAAGTGGCTAAATGAGATTACAGAATGTCACCATGCCAAACTGTGCTGAACGCGGCTTTGCAGAACTGTTGTGGTGACAACGCCGTTGTGTTGTTCATTTATAGTCTAACGGTAGCTTTTTACTTCTGGTGATTGCATTTAGGCTTCAAAAATCCTATAAGTGGTATATTCATTTGTGAAGATTATCCTGCTGAACAAAAGATGTAGGTATCATAAATGTTTGCTTGCCACAGAGCTTTTTTTCTGCAATTATCCAAATTTTTCCAATTATCCATTGGAAAAATCCTATTTGGCTTTTTGATGAGAAACCAGGGTGAAACTACACCACTTTTGCATTGGCCCGCAGAAAAACGTCCTCACTGGTGCACTCTATGAGCCTCGCTTTCACCAGATACAATATCTGGCAAAAATGACGGCTCGATGTACGGCACAAAGGAAACGCACTGACCAGTGCGTAGCGCTCGGTAGCTTTCCCAAGTTACCAAAGAGTATTAGTGTTAGAAATAATGAAATAAGTTTGCCTATCTAATGCATTACACATTTGTTTGATCCATTCTGATCGTAATTCACTTTGTCCCACCTGGATGACCTCATCACAGTTGCCATGTTAACAAGCTGGCATCATGAGGCTTAGTTTCAGTTTTGTTTGTTATAAATGATAACAAGACAACTGTGTTTTTCCTGTTTTTTTCCACCATTCACCTATACTACCTTTTTGTTTTTGCTTAAATGCATAAAAGTGAGTGCAATGATATTTATAATTAAACCTCAGATATTAGTGTGATTTTCTGCAAGGCTCTAAGAAAAAGCAGAAGCAATCTGGTTTTAATATTACCACTTGGAAACACTAGGTGGGAAAAGTTGAAAAGTTGACTGTTTCCAGTTTAAACCTGACTTCAAAAAACTTAAATGATGTTTGTGTGCCAGAGGTGTATATAACAAACCCCAGAAATGTATATCATCTATACTCATCTCTCTATATTCATCTCTTACAGTCTAGCTATTTGTTTATGTGCTTTTTCATTGCTGACTTCATCTCCTGCTTTTGTGATTTGATTTTTGCTGTTCCCTCGCTGTAAAATTAATTGTGCCGCTGCCAGCAACCAAATCCCCCCAAAGGGAACAACTAAGTTTCATCTTAATCTTATCTCTTATGACTCAGCTCACTTCAGTTCATTTTAGCTTCTCTGTGACAAACCTTGTTTCCCGCATCTCTCCCTAGACGGGCTTTCCCTCTTTTCTTAAACGCTTTTCACTCTCTCAAATTGCATTCTCCACTTTCTTTCCCCTCGCTGCTCCTCCTCACTCCACTCCTTCTCCCTGCGCCCACAAAACCCTGACAGATACACAGATAGCTTCACACACTGTGAGACCACTGTGCACACACGTCCCTGAATTTCACACACGCACAATTTCAGTGAGCCGACTGTGAAGAGAGAGCCGGTGTTAGGTGGGTGGACGGATGAGAAGAGATGAGGTAGACAGACGACAGGTGAGGAGATGGAGAGAATGAAGCTTAATGAGGGGAGAAATGGGGGATGATAGTAGAGAAAAGTGTGAAGGTGCGTGTTAAGGCCACATCAGAGAAAGGCAAAAATAAAAGATACCTGTCCTATACCCAACAGCCGCCCTCGGGTTCTTTCACAGGCAGAGACAGCTAATAAACACACCGGGCAGCTCAACATCTCAGCCCTCCGAGGCAAAACAATGGCTGCATCCTCTGCATCGGAAAGCAGCCAGTCAGAAACAAAAGACAAAAGAAAAACCAGTAAGAAGAAAAAAAAAACATTGGAAGAAGCTCCCAGTATATAAAAAAAACTCACATCACCATAGCAACTCTGGCTGAGGGGGGAAGGTAGCATACCAGAAAGATGGAAAAAAGCTACTGAGAAAGAGGAGAGGGAAGGGAAAGAGGAAAATAAAAGTGCCCGGATAGAAGGGATTGATAGGGGATCAAACATTGAAAGATTGGTGGACGGAGAAAAAGTAAAGCTTGTCGGCAAAGGTCAGGGAGGATAAAGGGGTCGGGCTGAAGCTGAAAGAAAACATCGGCTTATATCAGGAGTCTTTAGTCATGCTGCTCTCTTAGGGTGTAGTGCTCATTTTAAAGCAAACCTGACCATTTGGTGGATAAATGTTAAGGTCCAAAATGTGTTTTTAATCTTTAGCACAAGGGTTGGAAATTAGCACCAGCCACCAGCTAAATGTTGGTAAAATATGCAAGTGGCTGCTAAATTTGCTATAACTACCAGCCACAAAAACATCAGTAACCTGTTGAGTGATTGGTAGATTTTGGAGTCCGCCAGCCACGGTTGCAAAAAACTTAATTTCCAACCCTGTTCAGCACTCATGGTAAAGCACACTTGGGTAGAGGGTGATGTATCAGTAAAAGTCTTCTATGATTTATATCAGATCTCAGGTTGTAGTGCTGTTAAGAATACCATTTTTTGGGCTCTGGAGCTTTGGCTTTGATCAACGTCAAATAATCGAGCCTCCATCGGCCGCAGAGGGGGGACGCCTTGTGCCTGCAGCCAACCACTGACAGTTTCAGCTTCAGAAGAGAAAGACACCTTGCAAACCTGAGCTTTACCATCAGATTAGGAAAAGACACCATGCACTTCATGACTTTACCGTCAGGTAAGGGAGAGCCGAGGACTTGTCCCCGACAATTTCAGCACCAGTTGATGGAGAGACACCATGCGCGAGCCCCGTGTGCCCTGACTGCTTGACAGCGGTTGTGACATTTTATAGTTTGTGAAGTTATAAAACTCACTCTGTCCAGTGTTATAAATTAGTTCAAGTCTGCAATGATAAGCATCCCCACTATGGAAGATTTAAAAATGGCTCAATTCAGTCAGTTAGTTCAGACATTTACTCCAGTAGCATCTTCTTACAGTAGATTTTTGTTTCACACAATGTTGTCTGTAGGAGGATTGTAATCTCACCAGTCCACCCATTTACTGCTGGGGGCTGACACCAACTTAGTATTGCAGAAAATATAGAATGGTGCTCAGGATACAGACAACTTTATTTATCCCAGAGGGGCAACTCAGTTTCACAGTCTACTAACCACATAAAACAGGTCAAACACAATCCGCAGCAGCATTTGGACATCACCATGATACGAGCCACTTTGGTGTCAGTGTGAACATACATGTGACCGCAGCTGTCCACGCACATTCAATCCACAAAGCATTTTGGAGCCCTAAGAAGGACCATTCCTCAAAAAGTACCACCGAATTTAGTATCCTTCCACCCGTCCTGAGAAAACCAAACACCTCCCTCCACAACTTCCTCCACACCTTTTCTTAGCCTTCAGCACGCATTCACCTTGCAATCTCTCACCTCTGCCCTCCCTTGTTCTTTGCACCATTTCATCTTAGCTCTCTTTCTTCCCTGGTGGTCATATCTTTCTCCTTTTCTTCCTTTTTCCCTCTCCATTTCCTTGGGGTAAAGACGTACTGAATAATTCAGAACGGGGCCTGATTTATAAGAGTGCTTGTAGTGCCCAGACGTCTCAGTCTCGCTCATCAGTCTGGCGGCTCATTATGGCTAAAGAACGGCATGGCGGCCTAATCTCCAATGACATGCTTCTGTTCCCGAACTGGTGTACAACATCAGCACAGTGTGTTCCAAACGCACTCGCGTAAGCAGGCTTGGCGGCGGCGGCGAAATGACAGGCCGTGATCTGTCTCTCCGTATGTTATCGCAGTCAAACAGCCAGACACAGTCTGTCTCAGAAAGAAATATATCACTACTGTCGTGTGGAAAAAATATCCAGGTTTGGTGAATTTGAGCGTTGGTTGAGATATTTTATGGTCTTGTGTAGGATGAGACAATTCCACCATCCAAGCTATGAGCCATATCAACACGGGAGGAGAGGGTATTAGCCAATTCGTCTCCCTCAACAACATTTTCCCAGCTGCTCTGTTGATCAGAAAAAGCACTGATCCCATCACAAGCGCACTTCCTCTAAATACTAAGACGGACATGTATTTCAGTCAGACGTTTGATAGGTTTCTGCACCTCATATGGGAAAATTTCGCTGTCGCTGAATTCTAACTGTCTGCTCAGTACGTGGGGGTGAAATAGGGGTGGGAGGGAAACTTATGAATACAATAACCATTCTTATACACTCATTAAATTGGATAATTTGGAGTTAATTGAAGTATAGAGAATTAACAATTACTCATTATACTGGGGCTTCCCCTTAATGACCCCTGAGAACCACCAACAATAGCACTGCCGGCCCTGATAACGTACAGTAGGTAGAATTACATATGTATGCATGTAACTGTAAAAGCACAGCTGCAGGATGATTGATTATATTCAGCTACTACACATGGGCAGATAATCTAATAAAACATGATAATAGGTCTGGGGTTCCATAATATTTAATTAAAATCTGAATCCCTTATTGAATCTGCTTTCCAGTCTGAATCCTTTCAAATCCCTTATAGAATTCATTTAGATTTAGCATTTCACATTTGTAAAATTAAAAAATGTACATATCTGATACATGGAAATGACAGGTGTAGCCTACACACTTTGGCATACCTTCTTGCTCCAAATACTGGAGGTCCCAGTTTAGAACTATTTATTTGATTGGCTTGAAGGAATACATTTTGGGAAATTTGCTAATTTGCTTTCTTGGTAAGAATTAGATGAGAGGATCAATACAAGCAGGGGAAAGTTAGCCTAGCATAGAGACGTTAACATTGGCGCAACTCAATTCCTCTGAATAACAGACCATTGCTATGATTAACAGACCGTTGCTTTGGATGCAGTTTTGATCAAAGATGCTTAGCTGAAGCAATAAAATCATTTTTAGATACATTGCTGTCAAATGATTGATTTTTTCGTAATTAGCCATGTAATAAACAGTGTAATAAGTGGGAAATAAAGCCTTTGAAGATGATTCGAGACCTACATGTAGGAGTTCAATTCACAAAAATTACCCACTCGCTGTACATTATCCCTTACTAATTCTCCACCTAGTAAGCATGTTTTTTATGTGGTGGCTATGGTATAGTGTGTGTGTGTATGTGTATGTGTATGTGTGTGCGTGTGTGTGTGTGTGTAGTGGATCAGGTCAGCAGGTCATTGTGCTAAGGTCAGAGTATCATGTTCAGTCCAGAGAGGAGCCTGGATCAGATGTCAGGTGTCAAAGCTGGTTTTTGCAGGGTTAACAGGCTCCCTTTCCTCTCAAAGCAAGATGTGTAACACATCCAATTAGGCCTGCTTGGGGTCGTCAATAATGAAAACACTCATACAGACGCTGACCATCTGTGAATGGTCAGTGTAATCATTAGCTTTGCTTTTTCAGACAAGCTGTGAACATGATCCTAGCAAGTCCGCAACATGAGTATACAGAAGATGCCTCACTGAAAGCTGGGAGCCACTTCCCCAATAAAGAAATGACCAATGAGTTGCACCACTATCGAGCCAGCCTATCAGAAATGGCCTTCAGGCCAACACTGATATCACATTTATATGAACGGTTCTCTGCCTCATGTTCATTTACACTCTTTTTTTCCTCAGCACAGCTCATCTTTTTTCTCTCTCTCTCTCTCTCAGTTAAATTGTTTTTCTCAAGTGTCAAAATTTGTCAAAAGCATTATTTTTTTTTCACCCTTGAGAGTGGAAAAAAAACAGGCTGAACAGATGATGTTTCCTGGATGGCTGACTTTGTCAATCTTTCTCAATCTCCGGCCGAAATTTCAATCAAAGCAATTTGACTCCAGTCGTGGAAGTAGAGAGAACAGATGAGCAAAGAGGGAGGAGGAGGATAAGTAATGAGAGTGTGATCGATGAAAATACCCCGAGAGACTGGTAGAAACAAAAGCCATACATCTGAGGGACAGGTGTGCGCTGCGGAGGGAAACAGCAGCAGTTTGCTTTAAAAGGTTTACGCTAAGATGGAGAAAATGAATCTTCGGGGTAGTCCAGCATGGAACAAATTTGAAGTCAAACCTTTCGTAAACCTTCCAAGTCCAAAACAATGTCAGTCAACTGGTCTCTATAACAGATTTGGCCTCATACGCCATTGCTCAACACCACATCTTGCCTGCTAGCTTTATTGCCTCCCCAGCCTTCGCCTGTATTAGCATCAGGAATGCAGACTCGGCATGTTCGCTCACTGCATGCACGCTCATTTTTCTGACCTCATGTTCATGTAATAGTTGTGTATCACAGATTCAGCTTCAGGGGATATCTGTGAGTGACATGTTTGCGCAAATTTATGCTGGAGCATTGCGGGCGCACAGCCACTCTGTCAAATGGAGATTTGTAACATATCTACAAAAAATAGTGGACAAGCATCCTGGATTAAGTAGCACAAGGCAGACATGCTCGTTTAACAAAGTCAAACAGAATCTCTGAATGAGCCTATCAGGCAGGAGTATCTGATGGCACTGAATGTGACATATGGTCTTAATTTTAAGCAACAGCACTGAGCCTACCACAGGTGTAAGACTGTGTAAAGGGTTTTATTTTATCTGACATATAAATATTAATGGTAAGGTTGGGCAATATAAAGAAAAAATAAACAATGACATGACAAAAATGTCCTCACTGAATTTTTTTTATACCCTGTCAAGTAGAAATTATGTTTCAATCTTACTTACATATAATAACTGCCAGGGTTTTGTTCAGGAGGCATTTTTGTACCATATGGGGGTTGTAGGGAATATGTGTTTCCGGTCCCATTTTCTGAGGTAGTTGCTACTTAAAAATGGCAAGTTTAATTAAATCAGTCTTTCTAGGTTTTATGAACTTCAGTAAAATTAAGTTTACTATGTAATACATCTGTATTCTGCTACACACTAGTCACTCATATTTCTTTTTACTTAACCATGTTAAGAAAACAAAACTCGCAGATCTTGTCATGATTAAATTAAGCCAGACTAACTTGGTTTACTGTAGTTGCTGACACTTAGAAAGAACAAGTTAATTTCACTTGACATTGTTAAGTTGCAACAACTTCACAAAATTAAGTAAATACAGCTACATTTTAAGTGAACCTAAAAATTAGATATAAAGTGAAAAAAAAATTAAGATTAAATAGTTTTTACTTTACTTTTTCAAGGCAATCAGTTTCTAAGATTTTTTTCAAGTAAGATCAACATGTCATATTTACAGTGTAGGAAAACATTTGACGTGTTGTCAAACAATGTTGTGCAGATACTCTTCAAAAGGGAAATTTTGTGGCGTAACGATTATTGAAAACATTTCCTCATATTAATAAAAATGTAATGGAGGGGGCATTCACATTTACTGTTCCAAATGATATAAATTGCATTTCAAAGAGAGGATGTTGACCATTTAGCTATTTTACCTGGTACCTGTAGTGCTGTTTATCAGTCTACATTGTTTTGGTGTGAGTTGAAGATACCAGCCATAGAGATATTCTTTTGAATAGAATGGAACTAGATGGCATTTGGCTTGTGGTGCTCAATGCGCTAAAAAATAAATAAATAAAAAATAATACATTTGAAAAAATGTCTCATGATCCAGTTACTCAAGATAATTCACAGACCTTAATCCAACAGTTTAACATTACAAGTATATGGAAATATATGTATTTTTGATTTTAGTTTGAGGCCTTTAAGAGGCCTGTTAAAACACTTTGTAATAGCTCTGGATGCATTGGGTCATTACAGGCAATACTGTAAACCAGTGAGCATGACAGCTTTATGGCAATATTTGATTCAAAGCACTTGCATCTAATATGATTAAGTATCTTAATTTGTAAGACATTTCGTCTCGTCAATAAACAGACATTCCCATCTGTTCTTATATCTACAAACATAATCTCAATTGAATTGCTAGCAAATTTACAATAACAATATACTTATAAAACAATATGAAATAAAATTTACCGTAATAAAGGATTTTATCCATATTGCCCTGCCCAAATTTATGATAAAATCTTTTATAATAATCAGTGACTTCCTCCTAAGCATAGTATCAGATGTTACTCCAGCACCAGGCCTGATTAACTACACATTATCAAGATCTAACACATAAGATAACGAGTGGGACGAGCAAACAAATAGAACGTTTAGATACATGGTGTTCTATCGAGAGAGAGGAGCACGAGAGCAGCTTTTGTTTCAACACACACAAGCACATAAAGGCAAACAACCAGAGCTCCCCTGCGAGCCACAGGCACACGGTTTTATTTATGAATTTAATTTGTGTTTTTCTTTAAGAGGCACTTGGCGGCCTGCCTTGACACAGAGGGGAGTTAGGACCCAGAGGAGGACAGCCAGGGAACACTTTAAATTAGAAGCAGACCGTCTCTCTCTCTCTCAAAAGACAAAGAGACGAAGGAGGAAGCGGAGGGAGAGAAGAGAGAGAGAGACAGAGGAGTCTGGAACTGGTTTTGTAGCCACATCTTGTAGGAAATCCTGAACAGAGCATGTTAACGAGGGACACCGAAACCACGAGGCTCCCCTCCCTGCGCATTGTGTGTGTGTCACAAAGTACAATACACACTCGGATAGACTACATGTGCCCACTGAGCCAATACGCAACGAGAAAACATACTGTACTCCGAAATCACACATATGGCAACTACGCAATGCATAAATACAGGTAAACACACTCACACTAGATTACATATTGCACAAACAAGCGTGTTTCACGTCACTTACACACACACCAACACACACAAACCTCTCCGGGGATCAGACAGGGTTTCCCTCTCAGTCTACATCTGCAAACTGTATGTAGTTACCCAGAGACGATTGCACAACGCACACACAAACACTCACGCACACACCACACACACAAACAAACACACACACACACACACACACACACACATACACGCAACAGAGCAGTGAGACCTCCCCGTGCGCTTGTATACCAGCCCAGCTATGCTGAGTTAGCCTATAGTAATAATAAATGAGGACTAATAAAGAGCAGATCTTACAGAATGGTATGCAACAGTATGCACACTTGTTATAAACACACACACCGAGGGGGGGGGCAGGGAGGATGATATAGTGGTGACTAAGAGAAAATATTAATCAAGACAAAAAGCAGATCTCGCCCTCTTTTCTCATCCTGCATGTGGGACGGCCTGCACCCTCGGGTGGAGCGGATGCATTTTTCTCCCAGAAATGATATTGTCACATTTATGAATGTGTGGGAGTGTCTGGATGCAATATGTGTGATGGAGGAAGAGGGGTCGGACTGTTTGCATTTAGGTGTCATTTGTATCTGTGTGGGATGCAGGTATTGTGGATTTCTGGCATATTCTATTGAGCTGTTGTTGGCGTGCAAGTGTTTGCCGTAGCTGGTGGGCTTTGAGATATATGGATTTTTTTTATTTATTACTTTGTCCAACTTTTTTCATTACTTCTCACTCCAGAATGCAGTTACTAATCTAGCATGACTGTGTCTAAAGCAATAATGCTGAGCAGTCGTCACATAGTGCTGTGTATGAAATGTAATGAGAATCGTACTTTACAATGTCACATATTGATACTTAACAAGTGTTTCCACAGTGTTTCCCACGTAATTAGAATCCATGTTTGGCGGTAGCTTGTATTTGTCCCTTTTTTATCATTCTGTGTTCGCTCTCTAAATATGTACATTTTTGGCATGTCTATGAATGCTGCGCAGGCAAACACAGGAGTGGTGTGCCTTGATAAGTTTGTGTTACTGTGTGACTTTGGTGAATACAAACTGACTCTTTAAAACACTGAAGAATGCAAACTATCCCTTTAAGTGCATTATAAAAAATCACTAAACATCCCTACACAGCTCATCTAAACAGGTGTTTTTGTTGAAACTGGCTAATTTGACCTCTTCTCAGGACTTTGATGATGTTCAGATTTGCTGCATTGGAATAGAACAACTTAAGAACTTAAGAATTAAAGTTATAGTTTGGTATTTAGAAAAAATATGGGTTCTAACTTTCTTGCTGGTGGTGCATAGGCCAATCTAAAAACAAGCCAAATTATATCATGCAAAATGTTGGTGTGAATGTGAGAAATCTTTAAAAGCTGACAAGTAAAGCACAGGTGTAACTAACAACGATGGCTCTGTTCCACTTACTGACCTAAAAATAGGCCAAAAAGGAAAAGTGAAAAACAATAACAAACAGGAAAATGACCCCCAAAAAGTGCAAAAAATGTAAATAAATATATGTATATTTTTTCCCATGCCAAGTTGGTCATTGCAATTTTTTCATGTTTTTGAAAGAAATCAAACCAATTTGCACAGGTTTCAAAGGGTTAAATAGTGTGTGAAAGGCGTCTGCAGGCTGCACAGGAAAACTGTTCTGATGTCCAACTGGGTTTTAAAGGGTAAACAGTTACTCTTTAATAAGAGCACAACATTTATTCCTGACAATCAAAAACCTAGCTGCATTGACAGCAACAACGGACAAATCCACATGGTGTTTTCTCCTATATTTACATGAAACTCAATTCATCACGTGATGAAACACAGCTGCTACTGAGCCCCTTCACCAGGATGACTCCATCATCAGTTCCTAATGCACTGAACAGTGACATCGTTCTATTTGTCAGTCTAACAGATTACACCTGTTTCACCTGACCTTGTAAGCACCTTTAAATCTGGTAAGCCTCAGGCTCGTGGGACTTGATCCCATTCCCTCTGCAGCCGATCCCAGCACAGGTGTAGCAGTAACAAGGATGCTGAGGGTCTGCACTTTCACAAAATGCTGTGATCTGATTCTGGAGCAGCTACTATCACACAGTCACCCCTGGGACATTAAGCTCTAATGGCTGCGAAACTGTAAATGTCACAGTGATTTGGGCCAAGCGCCGAGGGGAGAGAGCCCAACAGTGTGTGTGCGTAGTGTGTGTGTGTGTGTGTGTGTGTGTGTGTGTGTGTGTGTGTGTGTGTGTGTGTGTGCGCCTTCATGTGTGTGTGTTTGTGTTCATGTGTGTGCGTGTCTATTGTCATGTCACTGCCACTGCCTGAGCAAAACGGATCGTAGTGAAAGGGCACTGAAGTGAAGCAGAGTAATTACAGTATGACAAAAGTAAGTACACAGACAGCAAACACACACACACACATGCACACACATACATAAACACAGAATTTCCCATACATTAGCTGTACACAAGCCAACAGCATATCCATATATAGTAAATATACTGTACATTATATTAACATACTTAACCCACATATGTATGTTTGTGTATGGGGTAAAGCTTTGCTTAGAGGCCCATGGGTAACCCTGGTAGTCATAGATACAAGATTTATTAACTGCTCATTTAGCGTAATGCGCACCACATACAATACATCTTCAATATAGCCTCTACATATAAGCTTAATAGAAAGATGAGTGCATGAGTAATGATGATGAAAGTCATACTGTTGGGATTTCTAAATACCCTGGCATAACGTTATACCATTATATTGCCCAAGCCTATTGTAAACTGTAAAAACAAAAAACAGAGCTGCTACTGCTAAATTCTGATATATTAGCATCCAGTACCTGCTTCTGCACACATTGGGGACATATTATACAATGGGTGTGCTATCAATACATGTTTCTGACTGTAACTTGTAACCTTAGAAAATAATGCATGAAATGCTCATTGATCTTGGAAGTATTGCTGGGACACGCCAAGATTTACAGTGTGAACACACTGTTTAATCTATTCATAATTATGCACACATTTGGAAAAGGTTTGATGGACCTGCGGTGCCTACTCACAGTTGCTATGCTATGATTGGACGATAGCAAGCGGTCAACTGCGATGACCGTGTGCTCACTCGTGCAGACACACAACACATGTGCTCATCAATACACGGGCATGTTTGAAAAGCCAGTGCCTCCTTTCTACTGTAGGCCATTTCTTAATTACACACACCATGGGGGGATTAAACACAACAGACGTCCATAATGAACGAAAACAAACACACATGCTAATACATACACACACATCCCCTCTGGTGGTCAGCCCACTGTGCAGACATGGCTGGTAAAGTTCATTGGCTTTCACCCAGCCTCTACTGTATCTGTATTAACTGGAACAAAGCAGCCTTACTGCACATGTCATGCCAAATGGTGCAACGCGCTTCAGGCACACTGTGGAACCTAATAGAGAGAATGACTATCACGCAATCTACTGTTGTATGATTATGCTGTGTAATGTACTGCATTTATATTAATGGACGATTTATTAAACCTCTGGCTGTAGGAGGAGGCATGGAATGGACCTATGGGAGCTATAAATAAACAAGACTGTGGACGGGCCATACGTGCACACTGATGTAGCCACACACAAACGCACACAGGATCTTGTGCACGGCCGGGCTGAAAGGCCAACGGACATATCATGACTCTTATATAATCTTTCCGCCCCCAGAGGTATTTATATCCCTCGTTTGTTATCTATAATAAGACATCTCGCTCTTTTTTTTCTCGCTCCTTCACTAGACTCCCCGGTCCTGCTGCGGGAAAATCCTGATTAGTGTCCTGATGACTTGACAGAGAGCGATCGAGATCGAGATACAGAGAGGGAGAGGGAGGAGGAAGAGGAGAGAGGTGGAGGGAGAGACAAAAAAATGCAGAGTGTGACGTAAAGGATGTATTTCTGTACGCCGCAGCATGTGCGTGAATTATTGACAATACTGGCGATTCCGCGGCGGGGCTGATTTGACAGTGATTGGACGCTCTGCATGTTTTTCCTTTGAGAAGTATGTGTGTGTTGATACTGAGATAAGGTCGGCGGTCAGATCTGGTGTTTGTCAAAGCCACCTGAGTCCCTAGTTAGTAACAAGGTCTAAAAAGAGGACTTCTGTCAGACGTGGCATCCCCTGCTGTGCTGCTCACCAACTTATCAATCTGAGGAAAAAAAACTGCTGGAAAGGAGTAGATATCATGGGAAGTATGAGCAGAGGGTGGAGCAGGAATGTGGAACAAAGGAAAAGACATGATAGGAAAGAGGCAGATTCCTTTCGTTATAGTAGATTGTAGTTTAAAAAAAAGAGAGAAAGGAGGGCAGTTTGAGGACATATGTCTGGAAATAAGGACTGAAATATGTGGTGGGATAGAGAGAAGAGAGTGGAGAAGAGGAAGCGTAGGAGTTAGCAGAGAGGTGAAGGAGAAAGGAGAGAGACTAAGGAATTGGCTATGACGTGGGGCAGATGCAGCCGCGGTGAGACAGTTAAAGATAACTCGATTCAGGTGCCCGATGAGATTTTGCTGTGTAAGAGTAAGTGTATAGCTTGCCCACCCCCCCACTCCCCCCCACATCCTCCTTCTTCATCTATACCCCCACCCCCTTCTGTTGCCATTCTGCAGCCAAGCTCAAGTCTTCTACAATACCCTAATGAGAAAAAGCTGGTAGGAAAATCCTGGACTGAGTCCTACATAAACTTACAGCCATCTCACGGAACAGCCCAAGAGGAGGGGGGCTGAAGAAGAAGAAAAAAATGTTGAAAGAGAGCAAAAAAAAAAAAAAAAAATTTAGAAAGGTCATATCCTCATTCCTTTTGATACACTATGCATGTGTAGAGACTGTGTCCATATATCCATCTTTATGTCAGATGGAAACAGTTTATTTGGACTAAACTTGAGATCTAGATTATATTTTCGAAATTGTTAACATAGTGTTTAAAGCAGGCAATCAGCATTACCAAAAGCTGTAATACTGATCTTTTAGATAATACCTTATCTTCTTTTGTTTTAATTTATGGTCTGTAAATGTATTACCTCCACCCAAGGAGGATATGTATTATGTTTGATTGATTTGTTTTTTGGTTGGTTTGTCAGCAAGATTACAGAAAATCTAGTCGCCCAATTTTCATGAAACGTGAAAACGTGTAGTGTAGGCCACGGAAGAACCCATTACATTTTGACGCAGATCAAGGAGGACACACAACATATTTTTTTATTTTTATTAAAATTGTGAGATATGGCATTTGGCCTTGTCAGAGATCTGTGCTTTCCAAATATCATCCTCATTAACGGTACTGTTTCTATGATTTTAGCCATGAACTGTAGCTTACGAACTTATCTTCATACGTAAGAGTAAATGAAATATTTGAGATCTGCCTGATCTAAAGCCAACCCTCCAACCAGTCAAGGGCAAATTATCCAACCAGTCAGCCATTCTGCAATCAGTTAGACAATCAACCAATCAAATACCAAAGTAGTCAACAAACCAATTTGCCAACCAATCAGTAAATCGCACAATCAACCCATCAAATACTCAACCCATCAAACCACAAATCTGCCAATCAATCAAGAAACATCCCAATTAACAAGCCAACCAGCAAAACATCTAATCATCCAATTGGTAAAACAATTAAACAAACCAGCCAACAATCTTCAGTCAAATCAGTCAAACATGGACCAATTAAATACCCAACCAGTCAAACAACCAATCTACCGACCAGTGCAACCAGTGATTACATTTTTGGTCTAATATGAACTCTATGTAAATGCGCTTTCAAAAATTGTACAGCAACTGTTGGTCAATAATTTCCCTTTTGGATAAACTATAGTATCAATTCATGTTTTCCTAACTAACAGTCAACCATTTTAAATTGTAAACTTTCATGTTCCAGTCAACCAACCAACCAGTCAGTCAACTATTCAGACAATGAACCGGCCAACCAATGGAACAAGCACCCAATCATCTAAACACTCAGTCAATAAAAGTTATCAACCAGTCAACTAAGCAGCTAACTACTCAACTTGTTAAACACTCAAGCAGTCAAACATCAGGCCATCCAACTACTCAACCAGTCAACCATCCAACCACCCAACCAGTCAGCCATCCAACCACCAAACCAGTTGACCATCCAACCAGTCAACCTTTTAATCAGTCAACCATCTAGCCACCAAACCAGTCAAGCAACCAAACAGTCAACCACCCAACTATTCAACCAACCACCTAACCAAACATCAGACCATCAAACAGTCCCACCGCTCCATCAAACCAATCATCTAACCAGACCGCTGTTCCAGATAATTAACTGCAGATGACAGTGACTGAATGGTTTGCTTTTTCAGACATCTTAATCATGACAAGCCGTTTTCTGAAGTAGCAGTAATTAACTGCCAGGTTTTATTTGCACTAATTGTTCTCCCTGTACAAATAATTGATTGAAAATCAGTGACAAATTTGCTGTCTGGAGACAAACACACACACGTGACTGTGCATCACAAACCACAGACAATATGAGAGGAGTTACTGTCGCTGGAGGCGAAAACAAAGAATATGAGCGGGTGAGAGACACACACACACACTGTGAAGTGATTTTTACAGGGCTGCAGACGACAGCACATCTGCAAAAGTCTGTGCTCCATCCCTCCCTCTCAGTTTCATTACCTCCTGTTATCAGACCCCTCCCTTGCTCCTCTTTTCTCTTTTCCTCTCAATCTCCTTCTTTTCCTCCGTTGGGGAGCTAGCCTGTGGTTTTTACGGGATTCACATTAATTTGTTAACTAGGCCACCGGAGTCATGGGGGTGGAAGAGCACAACACGGTCTGACAAGAGAAATAAAGCCACAAAACACAAGCGCGTAAAAGTTTGGCCGCAGCTCCCTTGCCCCGAATCAGAAAGTCACACACACAAAAAATACAGGAGAAAGTGAGACATCAGGAAAAAAATGCAGAAACCTCGAAATTATAGAAACCTCCAATACATATTCACGCATTCACGAAAAAGCGTACACGTACGCTGACACATGGACACAGTCAAACACACGCACACATTCAGAGAGACAGTGAGAGTGCTTCCTGCTGCTGTCTGGCAGCCTACAGTGGAGTTTGTGGTTTGCCCCTGAATCACTGTGGTCGTAGACTCACCGGGTGTGTATCAGGTTAGCCAGTCCTCCCCTGCCAACACACACACACAAACACACACACACACACAGCTGCCAGGCAAGGCCCACAAACAGTCAGTGCTCTGACATACACTAAGGCAACTGGGTTACTCTGAGAAACCAGGTTACGTAGGTAATCGGAGACTGCATGATGGTTTTACCAGAAAGCAGCCATGAACCACAGCTTCAGAGCTCCACTGTGAATCAAAACACACAGTATTCCAATTCAATCCATTCTCAGTGTTTAGATTACGCAGCTCTGGCTTTCCACTGGATGTAAAAGACAGACAGGCAGACACCTTGAGTACTTACAATTGATTACATGATTTTTAGTCACTTGTAAATTAGTGTCTGGTGCACCATGACATTTTTTCCTTTGGTTTTCTGTCACTTAATTCTTCATCTGTCTTTCCATGGTCTCTAAATAAATACTCATACAAAAGCCAAAATATGGCTGAGTTACAAATTATAGCCAACAAAAATAAATAAGGGATGGGTGGAATTACCTGTCTTGTTACCTGATGCAATTCCTCAAATGGGAAACTCATTATAATGTACATTCCCAGAGAGACACATCATACTCACTGTTGTATTTCTTTCTCTTTTTAACACAAATACTAGTTTTATTTAGGAACTAATGCAGCTTGTACCAGTTAATGAGTGTCAGACCAACAAATATACAGTTACTGTGATTAAGGCTGCACCTAACGATTATCTTTTTATCAATTAATCTATTGATTATTTTTTCGATTAATCTATCGATTATTTTTTCGATTAATCTATTGATTATTTTTTCGATTAATCTATCGATTATTTTTTCGATTAATCTATCGATTATTTTTTTATTGATCTAACTATCATTTTTTTATTACTCGATCAATATAAGAACAAATTTACCAAAAATAAAATTTTAAAATGCTGCAGGGCATTATTACCCCCCAAAAAATAACCCAGTCTTAACTGTTAATCTGTGTTTTACAGTCTGATATAAAGTCTCTCCAAAACAAAAATAATGCCAGAGCTTGTTCCACTCAAGTAAAAGGAATGTAGTGCAATGTACATTTAGCAATCTAACAGCAAAATAGATAAAACAAGGTGAAAAATAAAGTCACTTTTAAGAGGAGTAACAAAACAGTTACTCTTTGTTACAGTAACAAACCTTCAAACCGTCACAAGTAAAAAAACGGCGAGGCACCATTTCTGTGTGCTGCAGCTGACACGCAGCTGAGATGCACCTGACAAGCGCTGCTCAGACGGGCAGCATGCATGCTCTAACTTGATACATGAGCACCGAAACAAAAACAACACGATCGGCGCTGCTCACGCTCTCATGGCACGCGCTGTGTGAAACGGTGCAACGCATCGACGCACGTTTCGTGAATCGACGTATTTACGTAATCGAT
This sequence comes from Plectropomus leopardus, assembly GCF_026936395.1. Lineage (NCBI taxonomy): Eukaryota > Metazoa > Chordata > Actinopteri > Perciformes > Serranidae > Plectropomus > Plectropomus leopardus. The sequence continues at coordinate 24,341,825 of NC_142194.1, read as the reverse complement.
TACGTCGACAAGTCGCCCCAGCCCTAACCATGATACATAATAACATATACCTAGATAGATTTTGGCCCTTTCGCCCACTTCTACTTTTGTCCATGATATAGTGTTTACAGGTGCAGTAAGGAAGACAGAACTGGCTGTGAAAATTTTCCACAAGTTCCATCAATACATGTTAGTGTTGTTCTCATTTATGCAGATAGAATGGTGAAAGCTTTATTCACTTTTGTTCTTTAACGAAGCAAAGTGCCATGCTTTTTTTTCAGTTTACCTCTCTTTCAGCTATGTTTCTTTCAGTGTTAAGGCTAAACATCAATACAGTGCATCCATGGTGAAAACTGAATGTGTTGACGTATAGAAGCACTGCAGTGCTCCAGCCAGACATCGATAAAACTATATATAAACCTACATTGAGTTCTGTTATGTGAGTGAGATTTCCATGAGGAGGAATTCTTTTGCACCAACTATGAACGCAATTTGCAACAATATGCTAAATACAACATTTGCTCAAAAAACACTTTTTTTTTTTACTGGGCTGAAAGATACCCAGCTGGTACTTTTGTAAATTGTAATAATGAATCACTTTGTGCACACCAAAGGAAGGGATTTTCCCAGGAAACACCGACGAAACACCAGGTGCGTATAGTCGAAAATTTAAGTGCTTTAATGAGCTGACTATAGGTTGAAACCGTAGTGCAGCAATCAGCAATAGAAAGTCAAGAAATGAGTAGCAGGCTGAGCACAAAGAAGGGGCTTCTTTGTGCTCAGTCTGTTTGCAGTTTAACAGCTTAAACAAAGCTCCTCATTAAGAACAGACCTCATACTGAGTCGTCTACTCACACCTTACTGCAGTCTGAGCTCTGCCTCGCCTCGCTCCCTTCCACCATCTCTCTCTCTTGCCCTCCTGCCATCTCCTCTTGATTGTCACTCCTGTTATTCATCAGTAATTGGCACTTTCAACGTGGCGCTGACTGAATTTCACACACGTACTGTATAGTGTGTCAGGAGCGTTTCATTGCCAGTAAACTGATCTATCAGTCAGTGAATCAATGTTTGGATCAAGTTCAACACATTATGCGAAAAGAACCTTCACTTTCTTCAAACAACCTTTGTGTCTGTGAGCGTGTGGCGAGTGTGTATACGGCAGATGTTATTTGGATTTTGGGGCACACAGTAGGAGCCGCGCAATCTGGACAGCAAAACATCATTGCAATTATGCTGGTAAATACTGCAACTAATATTTGGATCGGGACACGATGAAAGCTCGCTCATTTCCTCAAGCTGATGCCAAGAGCAAAAGGCTCAGCGATAAAGCTCTACTAACTAGCAGTAAATTCTGAATGTAACAAAGAGTTTCTAGCACAATAACAAGGCCCTACGCCCACACACACGCCTACATGGGTAGCAGCTACAGTCAGCGCTCAGTGTTTTTGACCGTAGCTGTGATTTCATTAGAGTTCTTTGGTTGGCAGTTATGTAAGTTTTTTATTCTACCACTTAGTTTCCATCTTAAAAGGGAAAATAAAAAATGAGTGCAGAGAGAGACAGAAGTGTCTCTGCCACTCCAAAAGTTCAACTCTTTTTACAGTGAGCTCACAGAAACGTGTCACTGGATACATATTTGTTGTTTCCTTTTACTTCTTAAACTTCTCAATGGCAAAACACTTTCTGTTGATCCCCAGAGAATGCATCAGAGCATTTTAGCAATGGGTTTGACATGTTGGTGAAGAGAGCAACAGCATAGTTTAAGGTTTTCCAGTAAAGAAAAGCAAATCAACATCACAGGTTTGCATTGCATTTTAGTCAACTGAGGATGGACTCTATGTGTATGTCACACGATTTTTGCAAAGTTGCAGTTCCAAGAACTGGCCTTATTTGACTTAACTAACGGGATACTGATGATTAACATTAACAGCATAGATATCTGCGCCACTCAAAATTTCTACATAGCATTGGATGGAGTGGCTGTGTGATTTATCTCTCACAGGACATGGACAAGTGAAATGAAGCAATAATTAAAAGATTTTAAAGATTTAAAGGATATTTTTGTATTGTTTTTTTTTCAAACTTTTACCATATTTTGTGTTTAAGTGACTAACAGGAACAACAATATTTAAAACTGGTCCAATATTGAGCAAGACCACAGCAGCTGTCAGCTGCGAAACAGGCTGCAATGTAACCACTTGGGGCATTTAGCACCGTCAATTTACGTCCACTAAACTGCCTGTTTTTGCCACCGCATAAAAGCATATGAAAAGGACTCCTACATAGTTTGGCCTTTTTGTTAAATGGTAGAATACTTTTTGTTTACCCAGAAATAGCCCAGAAATAGCTAGTGCCAAAGCCACCAAAGTCCTTTTAAATAAATAGTATTTTACTTTCATTATAAAACACACTTCATTCAAAGTTTTAGAAACAAAATAAAACTCACAAGAGCCATCCTGGTTCGTCTTTCTTCTGTTCAAGCACTGTACAAATTCTGTTTTGGTTGAAATAAACCCTTGATTCACTAAGTTGGATGTGAAGATATGCTGGCTCCATACACGTTAAAGTTGGTTAAATGGAGTCTGGTGGGTTTTGGGATAGCAAATTTAGGGCTGTTTCTGGGGGAAAAAAAGGTCTTTCCCTGCAGAGATCACTCGTAATGTTGTCAGACACTGACAGTTTATTTCTAGTGTTTGTTTTTGCCACTGAGCCTGTCAGTGGCAAAAACCACTTTCAAAAACTGTTGTTCATAATAGTCACTTAGACACAAACACGTGGGAAAATAGGGAGCAGGTTGAAAAATACAGATGTTACCCTTTAAGCCAGTCCCTTTTTTACAAACTTTCAGCAAAACATTTTCAAGCCAACTTGCTAATAGCCTGTAATCTCTAACCAATTATCCTAACTGGTCACCAACTAGTCCACAAAGTGTCTGATTGGGCTACAATGAGTCAGGGAGGCATCTGATTGGTCAGCTATCACCCAAAATTATTGTCAGATTCATTAACAACTCATCAACCCTGGCAAAGATTGAGCAACTGGTCATCAGTGGGGTTATGTGAATGTCAACAACTAGTCAGGGAGGCTTCTGATTGGCCAACAATAACTAAATCAGTGCCAGCTGACTCGTCCATTTGAAGAGCTGCACTTTACATAAAAAACCTGCTTTGAAATATCTCAGCTAGGCATATGTTAAATGATTGTGTGTGCTGCTCAAAATACACACAAAAGTACGAGCAAACACACACCAACACAGATCCGCATCCCTTGTGGCAAGCACTTTACATGCAAAATACATGCAAGTCACATCACATGCTCAGCAAGACGCATGAATCACGGGAAAAAAGCCCCCCAAAGCCCCGCTCCGACACACACACACACACACACACACACACACACACACTAAAAAGGCCTTGCATGGTTAAGTAAATGAATACTTCATCAAACATAATCTTTCAGACCATAAGCATAAGCAGAGTTCATGTCAGCCCCCCAGTGACTTTAAGCGAACATATAGATCCAGTTCAGACAGAGAAGATGAAAAATGTGTGTGTGCGTGCACAAACACACACACACACACACACACACAGTATGCATCATCTAAACTGCAGACACATGATCACACACACCTATGATAGAAGTTCAGATAGAATTTGCAATGTGGATCAAACTCGCGAACTGCGAGAAGTCTGAAATTCTTCAAGGAAGCAGGAGAGGGTGGGTTAGGGTTGGGGTGGAGGGATGGGTTAGCAGAGGAAAAGAAATATGAAAGTGAAGTTGATGGCGGGTGCAGGCCTTCTTTTTCACCTCTTAAAAAATGCTCTCTGAAATCCCACTCAGCTCTCCAACTGAGCCTCCCTTTTTATTTTATTTTATCCCTTTTGTCCCCCCACTGTTCTTTTTTCTTGCTCTTCTACTGGTTTTGGAGGCTGTCAGAGATGGCATACACACACACGCATACATACACACTCACTCTCCAGCCAACATGAGGCTTTTAACTCCAGAGGAGGAAAAAAGTGAGGGGTCCGGGGAAAAAAAGAAGCAGGCCACGAGTAGGAGGAGGGGGAGGAGGAGGAGTGAGGGGAGAACAGGCGACGGGGAGGGCAGGAGACATTTTCTGCTGATTAAGTAAGTGTTTGCTTCGGCTTCCATTATTTGACAGGCGCATCAGAGCGACGAGCAACAAATGTGAAAGTCCGCTCCGCTGAAATACAGAGTGAGAGAGCGAAACAGAAGGGGAAAAAAAAAACAAATCGGTAGCATATTTTTCGCCCCAAAATCCCTCCACTCCCTTGAGCGCTAGCAGTTTTTGTCGGCCTTCCAAGCAAGGCTATTTCGACGCAATGACAAACACCTAGCCTGGCCAGGTGTCCTCCCTCACTGTTCTGGGGCCGTGTAATCCGCTGCTTAAAATCAGTGTGTGAGCAAAGGATAGAGAGGCGCTGGACACGGTCCCAAACTCCCCTCCTCCTCCTCCGTCTTGGCACAACATCCAGCTCCAGAGAGGAGACACCTACGGGAGTCCTGTGGAAGTGTGTGTATGTGTGTGCTGCTTACACAACGCTCACTCACTCACACAAAAGCTCTCACTCTCTCTCTCTCTCTCGTGCACAGATTCTGCAGGAATCATTAGCAAAACCAGCAGAGGGAATTTCACACAGGCAATGTGCCGGGCAAAACATCACTCAGAGCGCACACCCCAGGGGTCTTCAATTAGACCCTAAATACCTCAGCGAGTATCCAGGGGTCCTAATTACTTCAGACTGCTGAAAATGGCCGCGGGCCGCCTGAGGCCGAGGGCTTACCGAGGATATGCCTGTTTAGAAAAAGATTCTGGCCCCGAGATCAGTCGGGTTTTCCTGTGTTGTTGGTCGACGGCGTCAGACAGAAGAAGCGGTCTGTGTGCATCAGAGCCGAGGCAGAGCTGGCTGCTGCTGGTGTGCTGTGGATGTATTTATAGCAGGGGAAGGAGAGACCACTGCAGGATTAATTCTCCAACAAGAAAGCAAAGAGAAACAGAGAGACAGTGGAGGAGAGGAGGGCCACAGATTGAGAGAGGAAGAGTTAAAAATATGGCAAATCTGCTCTCTAAGCATCAGCATACACACATTCAAACACAGGTGCGTGCGCGAGCGCGCGCGCACACACACACACACACACACACACACAGAGGGGACAGATCGATCTCAGTAGCGTTATAATGCATTACAGAAGCAGTGACCTTTTTCTAAATTGGTACAGATAGAGATTAAAGGGCAAATGAGAAAACACACGTCTACATACGAGCCTCACAGCCTCGGGGACGCAGGTACATATATCATCACAAATTACCCGGCGGTCCCTTCAATACCTGCAAATCCTCATTAATATTTGACAGCATTCTCTGTGAAACTTTGTCAAACAGATCTGTGGCAAACCACAGGCCTAATTTGACTTGAAAAGATCAGCCAACATGAGGAAAAAAAATTCAGGACTCAAACGCGGCCAAGACTCCAGAAATATCCAACTTCAGGGAAAACTATTGTACATTTATCAATACATGAATCCGGGCCAAACGTCTATGATGCAGATACACCCATGGGTGATGCAATGGACTTTAGGTCAGCATTTATAATGCAGGCTAGCACACACTGTGCATCCTAGCGTGTAAGCAAAAAAGGTTACATTTCATACCAGACATAACAAAACAGGTTGACACATTACGCCGGATGGAAGTTGTGAAAGACATCTCAACGAGTTTCTTGGATTCTGTGAGTGGAGACAGATGCTGCCTCACAAGGTCTCAGAGGAAATTTTATTGGATCACTGAGATCAGATCCTGGATCAGATTTTTGTGATGCATTATTGACATTGTGGATCCCATTTGACAGATTCTTTCTGCAGCTGAAACAATAAATTGATTGGCAGAAAGTTAATCAGCTACTTTACCTAATTCCATTTTATCATTTTCTGCTTTTCATTTTCTTATGTGGCAGTAAATCAATATCTTTGGGTTTTGGACTTTTGGTTGAGAGAAAACACATCACCTTGGGCTTTAGGAAGCTGGGGTGGACATTTTTTGGACATTTTAATGACGAACAATTCAACAAAATAAGTAGTTTGTAAGACCTGATGATCATCCATCATACAAAGGACAAATTATTGTACAAATTTGATAGTTATCATACAGAGAGCAACACTGTACAACTTGGGAAACATGTAAATGCACAAGCTTGATATCACACTGTGCAAATTTTCAGGCTGCTCAATAATAATGCTTCTTTTCCAAATATCCTCCATCTCTGATTTGTTTATTGCTTAGCTTCGACATCATCCGGATTATTGTATTGTACTTAAAACCTGACTGCAAGGTAACAGCCCAGCTGGCCACAGAGATCATTAGATGCTGATATTTGGTTGAACTTATGTCATGATGTTGGGTAACAAAATTCAATATCAGGACAACGTTAAATGCACACTTCAATTTGATGTAGAATATTGATGATAATGTTGATATATTATTGGTTTTAAGTTGTGCTATTAAGTTACCAAAATCCAACATCCTCCAAATGCCTCATGCCAACTTCATCTTGATGCAGAAAAACAACGTGTAGTTAGAGGGTATGGAGAATAAGAAAACATCTGCAAAACATCAGCGTTAACATCCACACAACGTGAAATTCTAACATCATATCATCAACGTGATTTTCATTCCAATCAAAATTTAAAGTCTGTCCAACCTGAGAATCAAATATCTTTCTTATTTCATACTGACATCCAGTGCCAGATGGGAGTGTAGCAATCTGTCTTCAGACATTTGACTCTTCCGCTCCAACGTAACAACAGAATACAAGCTTTAACTCAAAGAACACAGGCTGATGAAACAGGCAGAGCCATACAGGGTGAGCCGCTAACTCATAAAATTAGATTTATGAAAGCGTTGCCTTGCTTACAACAATATCATACAATATAGCAATATAGCATAATATATTGAATCGTAACCACTGTATCATGATATGTATCGTATCGCCAAATTCGTACTTTTATTTTTAAAGATTATTTTTAGGGCATGGGAAATAGAGAGGGACGGAATGCAGCAAAGAACTACAAGCTGGAATTGAACCTGGTCAGCTGCAAAGGACTCAGACTACATGGGGCTCACACTTTACCAGGTGAGCTGGAGGTCGCCCCGTATCCACAGATTCTTGCCAATACACTCACTTAGCAGCTATATAGCGGGTCAAAGTCTGAGAACTGACAGGACGTTGATCAATATAGAACAGTAAGACAAAATGACTAATTATACCAATTAAATAACCGTCCCAACCAACTCATTTAACTCACATATACAATCTTCAGTTCTTACAAATGAGGAATGTGCTGCTGAAAAGTGGGGGTCCCAGTGGGTGTGTCCCATGAGGTAAAAATGTTTGAGAATCCCTGACTTGGCTAACAGTACCAAGGATCGCCTTTGCTCCCCAAGGAGCCGCGGGGGACTCATGTGCCTCTGCTGCTAAAAAAAGTCTATTTGTAAGACCTTTAAAGATCTGACATTTGCAGACATGGAAATCAGCTGTGATCACTTGGAGACAGATGGAGAAGAAAGACGAGGAAGAAAGATGAAAGGACAACAGACGAAAATGAAGCAGGGGGGCTAAAAAAAAGCGGACAATGTTTCTTGGGGAAAAGGCTTAGTTAGCATCTCATTTAAAACGGTGACAAATGGGGGGAGTGAAGAAACAGACAAGGCTGAGGGGATGGACGGTTGGAGGAGGAGGAGGTGTAGGAGGGAGGCAGACAGGAGAGGAAGAAGCAGAGGTAATCCAAATGACATTCACACACAGCACCTACGAGAAGAAACAAAGCACCCAGGCAGCATGAGCCAAAGAAACATTCCTTCCCATCGCTCGCTCCCTCACTCACACACGTTGCCTACAGAGACATTTAGAGACAGAACCGAGTCTCCAGTTCCTCCTCTCTCTCCCCCTCCTGCTCCCCAGAGAACTGAATTAGTGCAGGTCTGTATGCTTATGAATCAATAATGCACTTCAGTGGCAGGAATGATTCAATAAAGCCTCTGTGGCTTCAAAAGACTCCACCCTTGCACCGCCGTTCAGCCACAAGGATACGCAAGTGCTCAATAAACAGACGCTCCAGGTGTGTATCAATAAACTAATTATAACGCTCAGTCCCCTCGCTGTAGGGCCCAGCCGCGTGGGGTCGATAGCTTGTCATCACTCGTTATGAATAATCGATCGGGAGCCAACAACGGCTCAGAGGAATCAGAGCATGACGTGGGAACAGCAAAGACGCGCACACGCACTGTCAGGTGATGCAGCTCCAGTGAGACCAACACACACATTTAAGATGTACACACACACTTCAGATCAGGTCATGTTGTTCATATTAGATCATGGAGCTTGTTCACTGGACTGGAAACAATAAAGTCGATCAATACCTACATACACATACATACACACACACACACACACACACACACACACACACACACACACACACACACTGACATCAGCACAAATCTATACTCTTCAGATCATTTACTAACCCTTGAGGTCAACTGGAAAAAGCTGCAGAGAGCAGGTGTTTCTTACCTGCCACAGGTGGACGCATGAGCAGACTCCTGTTTAAAACAGAAAGGATATGGGTTGCAGACCATCTTGAGACACCAGCTCCTTGGCCGGGTGGTTTGTTTCAGGTAGAAGAAGACTACCGGTGCCAGGGTGGGGTAGGGCAGGTGCTCATCGCCGCTCGCCGACACCTCCTCCCCGGTTGTAGAGATCCCGTCAGGTGCCGGGGACGCCGGCTCCACCGCCGCCTCGCCACGCTCCCCGCCTCCCGTCCCGACCCCTGACAGGTCGTTGAGCCGGATGAAAGTCCTCGGCAGAGAGGAGCGACCCTCCGAGCCCCTGGCGTCGGGGATCCCGGAGAGATTTCCCCCATCCTCGGCCATCATTCACCTCCTGCGAGCGAGACACAGATGATTAGATAAATGGGGCTGACAGCCGTTGAAACGCGTCTGCAGCAGCCAGAGCGCATTACTCAAGAAAATTAATGAGCTGATTTTTATTCCGAAATAAAATGTAACTTTGCATATTGTGAATAAAAAACTGTTGTGCATCTACTCATAATTAAATCTAAACAGTGAGGGAACAGGCAACAGTGGAGTGGTGGTGGGGTTATTTTTGGAAAATATGCGCACACCTAATCGAAAAATGATTGCGTAAAATTCTTTTAAAAGAATGAACATGACACAAAACTGGTTTTTTTCTTAGTTGTATACAGATCGAAAAAGTATATATTTGCAGTCACGGAATGACAGAATGATAACGGAGCTCCTGGTGAGCCTCCGAAAATTCAAGAGGCTCGCATTCCTTTTCATCAACAATGCCAAAATCTCTCTCACACATCAGCAACAATACCCTCCGACTGCTCCAAAAAAAAACTTCATCAGTAAGATATCAACAACACTTTCATTTGCAAGTGATTTGCAGCAATTCTTTTTCTAAACGAGTGCAGTAGCATCATTGTGCTCGATTTATTACCTGTAATGGACTCGGTAGATGTGCCCAAAGCGCGCTCAGTCATCGCATGATCAGTTTTTGTCGTGGCTATTAAGTCCACACCAGCCTGAAGAAAAAAGAACCCGATAGGAGAGACGCAGAGGGAAGAGATAAGGAGGACAGGAGCAAAGCGGGGAGAGGGGAGTAGGAGAGGGTCTTGTGGGGTTTTGGTGCGTCTGGTATAGTTTCCAGGTGGTGCGCTGCTGCTGCGCGGGTCCGTCTCAGCAGACACGGTGCGCCCAGGCCCCCGTCTCCGGTGTCCAAGCCTCTCTAGGGGCCTCAGTAACACTTCAGAACCATCCCGTTAGAATTAAAAAAAAAATAACCGCGAGATTTGCGTCTACTTTTGCAGCTTCAGGATATAAACGCCGCGCACAAACTTCTTTCCTCCTCCACAGAGCTGATGAACAAACCCAAAACGAAAATTTAAAATCTATTTGTTTCCCCGCGTTTTCCTCCGCTGCTTTCCCCTTTCAAATTTAACGATCCAGTACTTTTCGTTGCATCCACAGGCGGTTTTCAGCGCATATCCCGCATCAGTGTTTTAAAAGATCCATGGAGATGCTGCTGCACATCCTGCCGCTCAGAGACAAAACGGGCGTCAAACAGGCAACCTTTGATATTTTCTAAATATCACAAACACCGCCTCTCTCCATTGTAGCGCACACGAACGGCCGGGCGCTCCTGCTCTCACTCTTGTCTCCTCCAGACTGTATTCGGTCGGTTCCGTCCATCAGCAAAGCTCACACAGCTGGATGGGGGATCCTAACTTCTCACTCCCCGCCCAACGGAGCGCACTCTCTGCGCCAATCAGAGCGCAGCCTGACTTGAGGTTCCCTCCTGATTGGCTGATGTAGAAGTCGATCACACTTGTTCAGCCGGGAGGAGAGGGGGGAACAGCTGGAATCTTATTGTCAACTATCAGCCAATGAGAAGCGAGGGAGCGATGGCATTTAGCAGCACTGCTTTGTGATTGGTGCGGAGCTATATTATGGGGGATTTTTGAGGGGGGACAATTGCCATATGGTATAATGTGACTCCAACTGACTGAATATATGAAGATCTGCAAATATATCCAAGTTAAGCCACAGACACCAAACATGATCACTCTTTAAAAAAAGAAAAGAAAAAAAAGTTTTCCATGGCCGTAATCACCACTTTCGCATTGGGGGGGACCATGACCCAACCCTCCGGGGGGGGGGTCTAGGGAAAATTCCCCCAGAAGACATTTTTAAAAACTTAGCAACTAAACAGACCATTTTAAGACTTTCTGAAACCAAAATCTTAGATCGGGGTTCACAAAGGTTTGATGAATTAATGCCATTCTACGGAGCCAGCATTGTTACTGAGGGTAATACAGGGAAGAGAAACTCACTATATTATTTTTAATGACTTTTTTTAAATGAGATATTAGACTACTAAAATTTTTATGTCCTTTTATGACATTTAAAACTGTAAAAAAAAGACCTTTTTGTTTTAACTTCAAAAAGTTATTGTCTTGGCTGCCTTAAAATTCCGAGTGGACTGAATTTAAGGAGACAAGTTGGGGTTATTGAGCAATGATTCAGCTTTTCTTCTCATATTCAGTCAACTTAAAATTTTAAGGCAGCCTGTACACTACCTTTTTTAAGTTAAAAAAAAGTTTCTTTTTCCAGTAATTTACAAAAACTATAATAGCCAACAGTGTTATAGCCTACATAATACTACTTATGTTGTAGTACTTTTGAATATATTAAAAAGTGTAATAAAATAGGGGGGGGGGGCATCACATATTATAATTACTAGGGGTTAAAATCACCAGAGGCCCCACGATCCGATATTATAATGATACTTAGAATATTTTACAGTATTATTGCGATTATTGAGATTTTAAATGTTAAGTTTTGTGAAATGCTGTGTATTGTAATTACAAATATTGCAATATATTGCAATTTATTACCTTTCTTTACGTAAAAATTATGTCACATCTTATGTCCCCAAAGGGAAACTTTATCAACATCTATCTAATCTAATAAGATCAAATTTGGCTGTTCATCTCACTTTAATAATTTTTATTGACACAAAATGCGGTCGCAAAAAGGAACTGATTTTAATGTTTTAGTGGGATTCAAAAGTTTAATTTGGATTTGCGATACTAATAATTCATATTATTACAAAAATCAATACTTGTCATCCATGTATCAATATAATATTGCCAAGCAAAATATTGCAACACTCTAACCACTAACGAGATACAACTACTAATGAATTCATCAGTCATAAATTGCCTTATTATGCTAAATCTCTGGTAGGTCAAATTAAATGATGTACTTTTACTATCCCACAGTGTGCAGAGGGGCCCCCCAGACTTGCTCCCAGGAGGCCCCCTCAAGGGCCCACCTGGGAGCACCTTTCCCATACCATCCAATTAGCAGAGAATGCACAGTTAGTATTGGCCATCAGTCATTAGATATTCAACAAAAGTAAGAGGAAAAAAAGAATCTCATCATTGTAGGAAAAAATGAGATGTTATATTAAGAGGAATGTGGCTTTTTGTTGTTTAGGTTGCCAGATTTGGGGACCCCAGGGCCTGGAGGAGTGCTCTGGCATGTATTCTGGTGGCCACTAGGGGAAGACGTTTCCCCAGGCTTCTCTGCCTCACACACACTCTCAAACACACACACACACACACACACACACACACACACACACACACACACACACACACACACACACAATACCTACAGCTGGTTTAGGGAACACAGCCTGAGGCAGAGCACTTCATTGTAGTTTTTAAGTGACACAGTGTGTCTGAATTACAATGCTGTCCCCTGTTACACCTCTATCTTTGGGATTTTTAAGGCTTCTACAAGCCTGGCACAAACACACACATCCTTACGGTCCCAACACATAACTCACTACATAGCAGCACCATGCTTTATTTTCATTACAGTGTATGATCATTGATTTCAGAGCAGGAGCAAATCAATGAGGGGGACCAATTTCTTTTTCATAGCATCTGTCGCAGCTTGCGCTTATGTGCAGCTTCAGATATTAATCACCAGGGCTGTTTACACACAGCAGCACATTGCGAGAGACTCAGAATCACACGTGCACACATGACCTGGAAAAAAGAAAAAAAAAACACCTGCGTGTGCACACAGGAGGAGGAGACAAAGGGAGAAAAAGTGAGAGCGCGACTCTTTACTACATGTCAATACACCTTGTTTGGACTGATTACTTAATTGTGTACTATCGCAACAGAATATCCATTAAAATGTATTGATTCAGCACTGCTTGTACCTATTAGGCAGGACTGAGGCGCTGTTCTGAATACATAAGAGAGAAAGTAGAACACAATTAAGACCCGCTTCTGAGTAAAGCACACCAAAAAGTACAAATACAACATTCATTAATAATAAGCAATACAATTAAGCATCTATTATTCATAAAATGGAATAAGGCATTGGCAATCCAACACTGAGTGCCCATGAACACTTCCCAAGGCGAGCGTTTATGAGTTGTTGATGAATGATGTTTGCCAGTGCTGGCCAGTTCGAGCTAAGACCCCGATTTATCAGAGTGAGTGATCTCGGCTCCTGGGAGGGAACTTCTCTCGTGGCTACTCTGCAGGCATCCAGACCAGAAGCACTGTTTGTACAGACAGACACGCAGCTCATACGTTACTGCTCACCCTCAGCAGACTGCCATGACAGGCCTTGCTGAGAGAGAAAACCTGAGACAAAGGAGGTTACAAAAGAACAGGTGACTTCAGCCTACAGGAGGCTCCGATCTATACAACATTATGGAGACTTCTGATCCATTGAGGAATGAGTGTGCCTGAGTGCAGATGGACGTAGAGAGCCAAACTGCCACACAACGAGATCATTGACAGTCCCCTGAGGATGATCTCTTATGATATGGACCTTTTGTCTTCCCACCAACAGGTCAAATGTTCTCCTTGACCAATACCCTGCTCCCCTAAAAGGTATTTCAAAAACTAATGGCTAATCATCCCTGAAATGTCAAATGCTAATGGTTCCCACAGGATGTATCCAAATCTTTATAGTGAACTTTCAACCTATTCCCTCAGCACCGTCATCTGCCAAAATATTAACTTGTACACTAGAATAGGAACAGGGTACAATGCTCTCTGAAACCTAAACGACAGATCAATTTTGACTAACTTCCAAAACGACTTATATGACTGGTCCTAAAGCTACATATATTACATTCCTTAATATCATGAAATGGTTGCAGCTCTGCTCTAAATCTACCTGGTTAGGTTTAAGAAAAACTCAGTGCTTTGTAGCTGCCCCATGAAAGTTGACTGAGATTGCTTCAAGTTGAGCGATCGTTAAAGCTATTAGCTTTGTCACAGTTAATGTCCCAATAGACACGTTCAAACTTGAAAGCTTTATATGGAATAAAAATAAATCTTTGAATATCCGTATTGAACAGTGTAACCTGATTTGACTGACATTATTTAGCCCTAGTGGTTTGGCATTAAATAAGTACTTTGTCACTAATATAAAGTGACATATGTCACTCGACATACAACACACCTCATATGTCTCTGTTAAAGCATGCGACACATGCTAGCATGTTAGTCTATATTGTTGTAAAACCAAGTTAACGTTGACTTTGGGACGTGAACACTGGTTTCCTGGGTAAAAGTCCAGTGATTGTTTGACCCACCTCCACTCCTGCCAGCCCTATCAGAGATATTTTTACAATATTAAGCTGACTTTTTTTTTTTTCCTACATGTCACTTCCTCCATTACTACTGAAATATTTACTACCACTACAGGGTGCCTCCTTACAATAAAGTATGGGTCATAATAAGCTGCTGCTTGTATATGTAGTTGGAGCTAGCTGACTGTACCATATGTAAATGTCATGTTACAATTATTCTGGCAAACACAATTGTGATTTGCAATCCACATTATCATCCAAATATGTTTAACACCTGCATAAAAGACACTAAAACACACTGGAATCACTTTGATTTGTTATTCAATCTTGATCGCCCGCTAGTGTGTGACTGCAGTACAGGTCCTCAGGCCCGCCCCTCCACTCAAAGTACACGCCGAATAAATTTTTCCCAAAGACGGTTTCTTTCACTGAAAGTAGTTCTCGTCTCCCTGATGTTTGTTCAAGTGATCATTTTTATGATAAGTTCAGTTTCAACGAGATATAAAATTAGACAAAAAGGGGCTTTTCCGTCTTGATTGACAGCTGTGCCAATTTGTGCACTGGCATTTAATGGAGCTGCTCACAATTGGCCAGACAGGTGTTTTGGCAGGAACTCCCCCCATCGCAGAAGATGGCAACGCCTGTATCCCGGATACTTTAATCTGACTTCAGCATAGCAAGGGTAAGTGGGGTGTATCGTCCATCTTTATATCCAGTCTATGGTTGCACACCAAACTTCATCCTAGTTTTTGCTTGGCCCAGCAAAATCCATCGTGGTGCAGCACAAGCCATTAAAAATATGGGTTTTTAGAGTACTGTGGGGTCGTTGTTACATTGTGCCTGAAGGGGCATTTAGGATTTTGAAATGACTGTAAAGACGCAGGCTCTTCCATACAGGATTTCAAAATAAATCAGGAAATCAATATAGGACTGTAGGTGAGGACTAGCCATCAATACCACTGTCATGATACTGGAATTTCAAGTTCGATATAATACTTAAAAAAATACTAATATTCAGTACCATTTTTGATACCACAGGGAAAATTGACGTATTGATGTATACCATTTAGGCTTTAATGTGGCAACAATGACTTTCTGTTTCTTGGTTAGTGGCAGAGAATGGCATGATAAAAGTAGTAAATATTAACAAGGAGAGAGCGAGGAAGTGCATACTCCTGAGGATTAAAACCATATCAAATATTCAGAATCAATATGTGTTGATAAATTGCTACTTTTCACAACATTAGAACAGACATTGATCGTTCTCATGGGAGAAATTCTGCTAACTTGGTACCTCCCTGACACCTGGGACAATCTTCAGAAAAGATCAAAACTCAAATTAAACTCTTCATATCCAAAACTTTATATGACAGTGGCATTAATCCTTAAGCCATACTTTCTTTAGCAGGCAGCTGAGCGGAGAAAGAAAACCTGCATTACTGTCAACAAATGACACTGAATCCCAACCAGCCCTAGAATCTCTGCTCTCCGCACAGATGGGGTTATATCTGCAGTGCAAAATAGCTGGACAGTTTTTTTCATAACCATAAATTGAGAGCTATTTGAATTATCTGACATCTGATAATCACTAATTATCATGCACTGGCCCGTGTAGGTGTACCACTGTGTGTGAGATTGCACTCTATCCACGATATTGAACCCTCATTAGTCCTCCCCCTACAGGATCTAGAAATGAGGATTGTCCAGAAGAGCAATTGCTATATTGATCATGTAGTCATCCTATCTCTCCTTGCTCCAATATCGTTCTTACAGTTCATCTACACTACAGGACAGGAGGTTGTCCAATCACATCACTTTACCTCTGTTGTACACAGGCCCAGAGTTCCTTTAGCAGCCTCGCACCCGAAAAAGGAGTACATTCTCTTCATCCTGTCACACAGGGACATTAAAAACAAATGATTACTGTTGTTTTTGTTGTTGTTGTTGTGAAGAGAACGAGCAGCAATAACCTAGCGATGCACAGCAGGTCACAATCCATTAAAAAGGAATTTGAAGCAGACATCTACTTCTTTTTATGCAGTGAAGTAGATACAAACGCTTTGGTCATGTTTAATATCACACAAACAATAATGTTCTGTCATGCTTAACTATTGCAACATGCTTTTTCCATTTGAATTTGGGATTCGTGAGATCAATATCAGTTTTGGGGAATCAATGACAAAATAATCAGAATGTTTTGTTTAAACTCTCAAAGGTTCCACAGGCAATTTAATGGTTGTTTTTCAGCATGTTTAGCCTTTGTAGCCTCTCTTTAACTAGGATGTACATTATTTAAGACTGAACTAAAAGAACACAAATATTATTTGTGTTTCTCTTTCATCAGCAGAGCCTTGTCACCACTGATATTAACAAATGTATTGTCGTAAAGGCAAACGCACCATTTTACATGCTGTTTTTAGCCATGAGATATCTGGTGAGTACACTTCCATAAGCAGGGGAATATTTCAACAAACCAAAAGGGAAATAAGGACAAAAACAGTTCAATTGAACTGACAGAATGTTGAACTAGGTCACGCTGGTTCCTTTTAATCAATAAAATAAGCTGAAGTTGAATATGATCTCTGTGGTCGCTGTGAAATCCAGGAAGTTGTTATTCACATATGCTGTTTAACTTTGTGGTATTCATTCTCGGGACAGGCAGCCCACTCCTATATTCAGAGCCAGCAAACCTGCACTCATTTAGAGCTAGCAAATGATAATATTTTGATTTAGGACATTAAAGGCCATGGAAACTCAGTTTGCAATCATAAATGTTTTTTTTTAATATTATGCAAGCAACAATCAAAGCTAAGCATCAAAAACATCCTTAGTTATTCTTTGACAGTTTAACACTTAAAAACTTAGCAGATCTGCTTTAACAAAACTGCAGGGGTGTGGCTTGATCAGAACTTACTGGCAGTGCTGGCAACACATAGCCTGGGTATCAGACCAATCTGTGAGCTCATGTTTTATTTACTCTGGCAGATGTGTCTGGTCCCATTTCAGTTAAAACAGATCTCCCATAGACCTGGTCCACTTCAGGCCAATCACAACCATTTATGCCTATGACACGATAACTAACAACTTTGTGCTTTACGCAAAATACGAAATGACATCATTTTGGGTTTGTGCACCCTCATGCCAGGGACACTTCGTTGAGCATAAACCTTGCTGAGGCATTTTTGAAAACAACCGAGATGGCAGCAGCTGATGTGGAACTATCTGTCAAAGTACTATTTTCAAATTTTGATGGCTAAATTCCAACAATGTTTACGTACATATTGATACTGCATCTCATCACAGATCATCCCTGCATGCTTTAGTGAGTCTGTTTACATTTGTCCGTCGCTGCTCTGATTGGTTGTAGGTCTATCGAATTCTGTCCCAGGGTTATTTTGGAGGAATGGGATTGGTGATAGTTGCCGGGTCCCTTCTTTCATCTGAAGTTGTCACACATCTAAAAATAAATACGACCTGGCGTTGTGCTAATCACATCTGCAGTCAGAAACATGCACCTGTTATTAAAGTTTTTGGAACAGGTTCAATTTTCTGTGTTTTTCGCAGCCTTTGGAGAGTTGTTTAACTAAGAATCAGTGGGACACATTTGCAACAAAACAAAGAAATGGGGTTCATAGCTCAGATAGCTTACTTTTAACAGGTGAGACAGAAATATTCAGGTGAGGAGGAGGAGGATGAGGACCGCAAACAGAGAAAGTGAACTTGTGGACACAGAGAGAAGGACACCTTAGTCCCTTCATGCAGCTGCGGTACCAAATGTAAGACACAGGGAGACAGTAGTAACAGCCAAGGAGGTAACTCTAGTGGAGAGAAGCAAGGGAGTAAATGGGACTTTACATTTTGTCTCGTATTGCAAATTTTACCCAACAAATACAATGATAAAAGACTTAGTGTGCAAGATTTCTGTGTGTAACTTTTTTTTTCGGATGACAGATTATAAAAACGCATCAAAAAAATGCATATATATATGTGGCCAAATGTGGCCAGTGAATATGTCTTTATGATCTCATCAAAATTTTATTGGGATACCGGACACTTCAAATAACAAGTTTAAGTGGGACTTCAAATAAGTGTAGTTAAACATACACTGTGACACATTATGTAGAAAATGCAGAGTTGCAAATTGAAGCACTTTCCTTAGTCACTTGCTGGTAAAATTAACTATCGATTTATCGTCATTTGAACAAAACCATTAAAACATTGCTTATTTCAAACAATAAAAAAAGTGTTCTTTCCTCAATCAAACCTCACAGCTACATATTGCATGTACTCTGATAGCATTGCATAGCCTATCAATTGATCGATTAAATTTCACGTTTGATTAAAGACTGATTAATCCATCTTTGATTAATTGTTATCATCCCAAATTTAAAGCCATTCTAATTATATATTAAAAATGATGTTATAGAAAAAAAATATATAAATATATACACATATATTTTCAAACTTATACATGTATTTTTTTCTGCACTTATTTCAGGTTAATTTTTTGGGGGCGGTTTGTAACCTTTTACTTATTTCTTTCTTTTTTTGGGCCATGTGTTATTAGGATGCTCATTGCCTTTTCCCCATGCTGTTGAAAGATATCAAACCAATTTTTGAGGTTTCAAAGCATAGTGCATATACTATGTAAGAAATGCATAGCCTATCGATTGATCGAATAAATTTCACATGCTGAATTAACTTCTTAACGACTGATTAGTCGATCTGCAAACAATTGTTATCATCTCTAGTGCAGTGTCAAAATTGATAATGATAATGTGGAGAATGTAACCTCGGAAGTATCATTGCGTCTCAGAGATATGGCTGGACTGTGGTCTGACTGCCCCTCAGTAACAGTTGATACACACCAAACCCACACTCACATGATTGGATGAAGCTGCTGGACAGGACAGGACCGGGCTGGCAACCAGTCGAGGAGGTGATTGCCTCTGTAGTCTCACTTTTCTATTTATCTGCTGAACGATAAATAAAAGAAAATGAGCGTGTCAGTTTATTTTAGCCCACATGCAATCCAAAATAATACAGTAATACAATGCACTCCGTGTGACTCATGTGGTGTGTCCGCGTGTGTGTGGGCGTGTTATGGGAGCCCGAAGAGGGTCAACAACAATATCAGTCATTTATAAACAAAAAATCACTTCTAATTGAAAAATGTTAAACAGAAGACTCCAGACTATACAAAGCTGCGACTCTGAAGCTTTTCCATTCCTGCTTGCCCACCTAAAAATCACACGTGATTTCAGTGATACTGATTCACATGTTGGTAACCTTGGTTACGGAGCAGAGCAGCTCGGAGAGGAACATTTTCAACACTTCATAAATTATACGCCTGTAATGACATGGAGGGGGAAAAAGAAGGAGGAGAAGAGAATGATGAAGAATAACAAGAGAGAAAGAGGGAAAATAAAGAGGAAGAGAAGGAGCAGAGAAACAAGGGGAACCACGAGAGGAGAAAAGGAGTAGGTATCCAACCTATAAGCAAAGAGAAAGGAAAGGAAAAAGCAGTTGGAGGAAAAGGCATCAGGAGAAAAAAATAAGTCACAGAAAGAGAAACCTTTGAATTTGGACTTTTTGGATATAAAATGTCATCACTTCATTATTTATCCTACTAGACATTTGTGTGAATTAGCATATGAATTCCTGAGTTATGGCCAAAAACATTTTTTTAGGTCACAGTGGTCACATAGTCCTTGACCTATGACTGCCAATTTCTAATCAGTTCAGTTGCAAGTCAAAGTGAACATTTGTGCCAAATTTAAAGAAATTCCCTCAAGGCCCTCTTACAATATCCTGTTTATGAAAGCACATGGACACAAGGTCACTGTGACCTTGACCTTTGACTGCTAAATTCAAATAAGTTCTTTCTTGACTCAAAGTGGATGTGCGTGCCAAATTCAATAAAATTCCCTCAAGGTGTACTTGAGATATCGCATTCACAAGTAAAAGACAGATGCAAGGTCACAGTGACCTCAACCTTTAAAACTCGACTACCAAAATCTAATCCATTCATCCTTGAGTCCAAGTGGATGTTTTTGCAGAATTTAAAAAAATAAAAAATCTCTCCAGGCCTACTTGAGATAACATGTTAACATAAATGAGACAGACAATGTTACAGTGACCTTGACCTTTGACCACCAAAAAACATTTTGGCCAAATTTGAGGAATTTCCCTCAAGGCATTCTTGAGATATCACGTTCACAAGAATGGGACGGACGGACAGACAACCCAAAAAACACAGTGCCTAAGGCCACGGCTATCACCAGCAGAGGCATAAAAAGGGTGCAAGAAAGGATATTAGTGTAAGACAGAGAAGCAGAGAGAAGTACATGGAGGACCAGGAGGAGGAGAACAGAGTAGAGGAAATTTAAGAAGAAGCAGCAGTCAAATAAGAAGTACTTTGGCGACGCTGTGCCGTGATGACTAATAGATAGGTGCTGAGATGGGAAATCCACACCCTACTTTTGTTTTCTCTTTGATTCCCTCCCCTTCTCTGTGCCTAATTAAGACTGCAATTTTTTTCACAAATGTAAATTGATAACAAGAAGTTACTTTTGCTTCATGACAAAACAGACACAAAACTAAGGAAAAAGTTGAGACGACCGAGAGGGAGCAGCAGAAGGGGCCCTCAGCACTTCCCTCTTTGCCTCTGTCTTTCATCTTTTTCCTCTTTGAGCGCCCTCCAGCTCTGTCAGTGTCGGCTCACACAGAGCTCCGCACTCCCACTGGGGGTCTTAGCACGTCAACCCAGGACGAGCTGCTGTCTCTGGGGTGAGGCACAGCTTCGTTGGGCCCCGCTCTGGAGACTGTGCTACTGATAGCTAAGGGCACAGAAGGTTTTGAAAGGGTGTATTGAGACAGTCCCCCTCAAGTGTGAAAAACTACACCAAAACTACCAGAGAGTGTAAATTAAAGTTTGGGGGGGATTGTATTAGGGTGTGTGTTTATCTGTTGATTTGTTTGTAAATTTGTCTGGTTTTGTGTGTGTATCATGCCTATGCAAATTAAATTGTATGTCGGAATGTTGTGGATATATTGTAATCAGTGTTTACATGCACACTACCGAATACTGGGTCATTTTTTGTATAATTCCTTATTAATAATATCACTGCGTACATGAGTAAACAGTATATTTCTTTGGGGATTATGTATATAATATTCTAGAAATGGAAAATGTGTCCAGGTTACCCAACTACAATGTTTTGGGTTCCTATAGTTGCTCTAAAATATTAATATAATTAATTATTAATATAATTTGCAAATAGTTTGCATCGTGTATAGTACATAAACAAAGTCACAATGGAAAATTCAGCACTGGCATGTATACAGTTATTAACACACTAATCCAAGCAGCTTTTATGCCCAGGAAACTAAAGTAAACTATAAACACACTGCGGGTTGACAGATTATTGGCCTGGCCAATTATTGGGGCCAATATTTGGCATTTTGCTGATTATCTGTATCAGCTTTTTTTTTTTTTTTTTTGATTAAAAAGTGCAAAGGAAGTGTCAGCATGGG
Source organism: Plectropomus leopardus (assembly GCF_026936395.1). Classification (NCBI taxonomy): domain Eukaryota; kingdom Metazoa; phylum Chordata; class Actinopteri; order Perciformes; family Serranidae; genus Plectropomus; species Plectropomus leopardus. The sequence continues at coordinate 24,320,076 of NC_142194.1, read as the reverse complement.
AGGAACTTTACTTTGTAAGATCTCAGGGCGCTATTTTTATTTATACATTTTATATTTTCACATTATAAATTTGAAAAAAAAAAGATTTTCATTTTTATTGTAAATAAATATTGGTTCCAAATATTGGTCATCTGTCTCATTAACTACTACTAATGAGCATCTGCCTTGAATAACCAATATCTGTCAACCCCAAGTTTGCACATGTAAAATCTTTGATTAGAAGATTACGTTACGCAATAAAAAAAACCATTCCTGTCCTCATCCGACCGGCTGCCAACTGCAATCACAGTGCTCATGTCAACCATTCAGCCTGATAATCACAGTTTGACTATGTGGGTTAAAAGCTGACTGTGCCTATTCACACAGGAAAAGGAAAAGCGATCACGACAATCAATCACACCCACAGGGCAAACCTATTGATGGACAGACTAACCCTGAACACACAATCAAAACACACACACACACACACACACACACACACACACACACACACACACACACACACACACACACACACACACACACATACAGACACGCACTCATGCTGAGCAACTCATTTTTTTGCGGAATACTGTCTTGGGAAAAAATGACCTTTTGACATTTTTGTCTCCTTTGTGTCAGTCACACAGTTAGTGTTCAAACTTTTATATCTTGGACAACTTTCTGACATCTGATTTGCTAGTTTTGTCAAGACATCTCTCCTGTTTGGATTTCTTCATAAGTGGGACAGTCCTAATAAGGTGGCCTGACACTCTGAGTGTGTGTTCGTTCTAAACCTCTGACCTCAAAAATGATCTACAGCTGCTACCTGCCAATGGCATCTGACAAGCAGTCTGTTGACCTGCCTATTCACACACGCCCACACATTTATACACACAGACACAAATTAACAAAAGCACATTCAGACACACAGATACACACAACAGACAGAGGAATACATCCAAGTACAGTAGATGCCAATTCAGACCCTAAAAAATTGGCACAGTATATACAGAATCTCTTTGAGGCACAAAAGCATAAAGAACAAACAGAAAACACACTCCTTGATCATGTGAAAACACTTTCCCTGCTCCACCTCAGACTCAGAAGCAGGCCAATTCCTCTTTGTCATGAGAGGAAAACAGATGAAGGTGTTTACATTGCACACATGATTGAAAAGCCTCTCAGCGGCCTTCCCCATAGTGCAAAATTTGACCGAGCGTTTGTGTTTCCATCCTGCACGTCACAAAAAAAGCATGCAGCCTTTTGAATGTATATATGTTACCCAGCAAAGATTAAATTAAAGACCGGGGCGCTCACATTTGTCTCAAGCTGTTTCCCCCAACTGAAATGAGCGACTGAAAGGGAGATCAATATTTCCATTTGCGTGATGGCAAGAGTGGGTGTTTTGAATTATTTCAATGATGGAAAAATGTAGGAGTTAGAGGGAGGAGAGTGTGTGAGAGAGAAGACAGAAAGAAAATCAAAAGACAGCAGGGAAAGACGTCTTGGATTGCACAGCATCCCTGGTGTCAATGCACATGATTACATCTCTGAGTAAGTTCCATATGTCTACACTATTATAATTTACCAGCTCCCTCTTATAGCAACGCTATAATGCCTACATCCCCCATGTCTCTCTACTCCCCATTCCCCACTTTAATTTACTGGCTACTTAGGAAGGAAACTATGAACTCAAGACAATATCTTTATGTAACTTCCAACTATTTTAACTTAAACAGCACATCTGAAATTGCATAGGTCACAAATTAGGAAGACAGAATATGAATACATTAATTGAAAAACATTACCAAATGTGGATGCTTTCATACACAGCATAAGAAGTCACTGACTGCTTTGTATGGAGGACAAAAAATGATGGATTTATGTATGAATGAATGGATGGATGAATGAATAAATGAAAAATTTAAAAATAACTGATCAATTTTAAAACAATAAGATAAATAGTTAAAGGCATATATAAAAAATGCATTAATAAATAAATAAAGATAAACTTTAAACAGGATGTTAGAAAAAATAATATTTTCAATTTATGACTTATCATTATGTCTTATCATTTTTCTGCAACTACATATATTTATTTCTGTATTTCTGTGACTGAATCTTAATGAGGTAGGAGTAACCTGTGTTTGAAGGATTGGTAAACTAAATAAATAAAGGAGTTAATAAATAAATATTGAAATAAATAAATGAAATTACGAATAAATACATGTATACATAAATACAGGGATAAATAAAAAATAAACAAATTGGAATTAATAAATAAGAATTATTGAAATAAATACATAATAGATACAGAAAAAATGTATAATTAAACCGAATGAATACCGAATTAAACAAAGTAATCTTTATTTCATGTCTTTTTTTCTTGCAACTACATTTACTTATTTCTATATTTCTATCTCTGTATCTCAGTGAGGTGCAGGTATTTACCTCTGTCAAAAGCAGGATTGGTCAATTAGGCAAGCCAGATGAAAAGTATCATTTTCAATCTATAATATCGGCACAGAAATAAATAAGTTAATTAATGTAGGTGAACAAAAAATGTAGAAAATCAATATAATATATTTATGTATGTTATATTTAATTATTAACTCATATTTAATTTAGTTTATTTTATTATTTATTTATACTTTTATTTCCCTTTTATTACAGCAGTCTTTTTGTTCATTTCCATATTTATCCTTGTATTTATTTATACTTTTATTCATACTTTATTGATACTCAAGTCATTTTTCTTACTCAAGGATTTGATGCATATGTGAATTGTATGAATCATATCCTATGGCCCTCACAGTCACCAGATCTGAACTCAATAGTTTTTGGAGTACTTCTGAGATAAACAATAAATGTTTACACTGCAGGGTTTAGGCTACATGTTACAGAGTAAAAATTTCACCTCTAAAATTTGGACCAACTTTTAACCTTACTTTAAAAATAGCTTCCTTCAGCTAATACAGATAAAACTGGAACACAAAATACAAATGCACATTCGAATTCACCATTTAGCTAAATAACCTGACCATTGCTGACCTGCAACAATAGACCTTTTTCACAGCAGATATTTTGACATGTCATAGAAGGAAGAGTGTGTATGCTGGTGAATTAGAATCATTCTAAACTGGCAGGCTCCTGCCGCTGTCTGCAATCAGCTGACTTCCACGCCCCCATTTATCTATACAAGGAAATAAGTTTGCCCTGAGGTGTATCATGGAGAAAGCAACGAAGCGCACACATGAAGGCCACATTCACCAGTGTCGGACAGTCAGAGAGCTTCTTTGAATGTAGCGGCAGTGAGAAACAGCTGATCAGCGGTTCGTCACTTCCAAACATATCATCAGGTAAATCAGATAAATCCGAAATTCCTATGCCCTGTTAATGATAATAATAATAATAATAATAATAATAATAATAATAATAACAATAATAATAACAACAACAATAATAATAACAACAATAATAATAATCATAATAATAATAATAATAATAATAATAATAATAATAATAATAATAATTTCACGTCACGAATATTGGTGAGAGTGGCCATTATTACAGGAAAATTTAAGTCTCATGTACTCCAATGTAAACTAAGGCTGAGACACTTGATTTTTTATTGTGGAATATTTTAATTCTGACAATAATTGCAGAGGATGAAATACATGCCTTTATATGTAATTTAGTAAATTGGTTTTAGATATTGTTGTCTATTAAAGCCTTTTAATGAATGTGGTTTTAATATGCTCTGTATTCAATTAAAAGGTGTTTGTTTATATTTTCTAAGACAGCCGTACGTTCATCATTTGTGCGTAGGCATGGTCCAGTACAGTTCTAAATTTGTTCTCAGAGTACAAAAATATTCACGTCAAACAAAATTGATGAATTACAGGTTTGTGCGTAAAACGTGAGTAAGCAAGCACAGTTAAACCGTACCCACGGGTTGTGAATGAGGCCCAATGGAACTAAGCCATTGTTTATGTCATCAGTTGCACCTGATGTTTGCTATTAAAAAGATCCATAATTAAACAAGGTTACGACAGTTTAGCATAAGCAGCCAGCTTATTATATCTACAATTTCCCTTTGAAGTGTGACATTTTCCCCAGTTTCGATGCTTGTGCTTACTAAACACCAAACCAGACTTTAAACAGTCTTACAGTTACATGTGCAAGCTTAGCTAAATCAAGTTGATGCTAAAAAGCTATGCTAGCCTCTTTGATAAGCTTTTCAGTTAGCAGAGGTACTTGGCTTTGCTAACTTCAAAGTCAACCAGCCATTGAATTTTCATGTTTGTCAGTTTAAGAAAACACATTAGGCTACTTATTCTGTGTGAAAAATGATATTTACTTACCATTTAGCCGGCTATCTCCCCCCAGTGCAGACCACACTGAGACACCTGAGACCATCCAATGTACAGGTTCAACCAGCAGGGGCCACCCATCCTCTTGTGTTGCCAGATTGATAATATTAAACTGTTGTACCAGAGGCTCAAAATGATCGTTTTTTGAGAAAAAATATCGTAGGCACAGTCACGTGAACGAATGGGTTAAATGTAAAAGTTTAGTAAACAGGTATTTAAACGACTTTCTGACATATCTACACTATCTTAGAGAAAAGCTTTTTCTCGGTGTATGGCGCTGCCGCCGAGTGTTTACGCCAACAAACGACGCACGCCGCGCGTGCTCGACGAACGTGACCCGAACGTGGCCTACACCAAACATGATTGGATGTAAGGTGGTCATGTGAAAGGTGACGCAGATGTGAGAGAGAGGAAGAATAAGAAGAGTAAGAATGACACGGAATGACACCTAAACCAGGACCTAAACCCTAAATTAAATGCCTATTGTAACTGTCACGATGCTGAAATTATCGTACATCACGGCACTTTTGGAATTATTGATCCTACATTGTACACAGGGCAAAATTACACCTGGCAATGCTCTGCCACCTGGTCTTGTTTCCTCTTAAAGGGACAGTACACATTTTTTTAAAGTGGGGCTGTATGGGATACTTATCCATAGTCAGCGCATTACGTGCCATACATGTAAACTGACACATCTCCACATTGGATTCGCAGGCTGGAGTCTGACACGGGAGCTAAGAAATGTATTTCTGTGAATGGGGGTCAGCAACAAAATATATTTTAGCGACTGAGAAAAAATCAATATAAGTCTAAGTGTATTATATATTGACATTATTTTCAATGCTTTACTTTCCTGTCAGACAGCCCACTATGATGCCGAAACTGTTTTAGTTCCCCATCTATACTCTTGTCAAAGCCACCAGACTCCATTGACAAAAACATTAATTTAAGCTCGTTGAACACAGGAGCTGCTGGTCTGTCACTGCTTCTATCAGTTAATTAGTTGGTGTCATTGTGTGACTTTTGTGAGTCTGAACTAACTCTTTCAAATGCCAAAGTCACAAAATAAGAGCAGTGGTATACCAGCAGCTTTTGTATCCAGCAATGTAAAATCACTGTTTTTCTCAATGGAGTCTGGCTTTTAAGAGAAGAGCGATACAACTGCTTCATTTTCTTGTTGGATATCACTGTCTGACATTACGGTTAAAGAGTGAAAATATTCTAAATGCAGTGTACACTTAAACTGATACTGAATGTTTACTTGGGAGCCCTTCATATATATATATATATATATATATATATATACACACATATATATACATATATATACATACACACACACATATATATACACATATATATACACATATATATATATATATATATATATATATATATATATATATATATATATATATATATATATATATATATATATATATATATATATATACACACATATATATACATATATATACATATATATATATATACATATAATAACTCAAGTCACAAATTTGATGATTTTACATTCGACTTGGACTTTAACATCAATGACTCATGACTTTACTTGGACTTGAGCCTTTTGTAACCTTACCCCAAGCATATTTGATAAGAGAAAGTTATAGCCTAGACATTTTTCTTGATATATAATATGGTACTAGCTACAAGACGGAAACACATAATTCATTCTTTTGTGGTACTGTTTAATAGTGAAAGTACAATTTCAGCTCCACTTTTTCCGACTTGAGTTCAGTCACACCTGCTTTGACAAAAGATACAAATTATAAATAACATTCATGATGTTTGAAAATTTGAGATAACATTTCGCAGTTGTTAAAAATGGCATTAAATTTGGCGAGGAGCAAATTATGACTTATTTAGGACTTTATTATTATTATTATTTTGGACTTGTTGTTTTGGACAACATGGATGTATTAACAGACCTGAATACAACACTGAAGGCTCTGTTCATTCCTATGAAAGTTACTCAGTGGTGCATGAAGCCAAAAAAGCTCTATTTCCACGGTATGAAATTATTGGGATGATCAGTGCTGCTTCAGCATCAATGGGCCCATAGAGCAAGCACACTGGAGATTCAACAGCGACCGAGACACTGACTTCTGGTATAGCACTCTGGTAACTTGAATGGCAATAAAACAGTTTAATCTTGCGGCTCTTTTGGACTAACTTGAATGTCAGCAAATTGAACTGATCAAATCTAAATAGTGCAACATGTCATTATGCAGGGGTTGTGGCGCTCAAAAAAAATTTAACCACTGATTTACAGATGTCTCTTTCACCATGTTAGTCAAAAAGAACAAAGTCTTTTTGGGCCCAATGGCATTATGCAACAGACCCTGGAAATAGCAGTACCAGTGTTTGGCCACTATGAAAACTAGCTTCAAAACCTTGCACACTTCCTGGGGGCCTGGTACCCAACCCTACTTATTAGTCTTGACTTGAGACATGACTTGGGACTTGAGTGCAAAGACATGAGACTTATTTTTGACTTATATATGGTTATGCCTGGTAAAAAAAACAAAAAAAAACAGCATGTTTGCATTATCCTTGTTGAGTGTAGGCTACATTGGCATTAAACTCAAAGCAAAATTGTCCCAAAGTAGGCCTTGCTTTTAACTGCAGCTAGCGTAGCTTGTTACTCTTAATCTCATTCAGAATCATCCTCTGTGGACCACAAATATGCCAATAAAATCCATCAATTTTCAATTGTCAAGATGTGGCACAAAGTAAAAGGCAGAAGGGCAAAAAAAAATTGGCGAGCTCGATTGGGATTTAGTCATGAAATGATGGCAAAACTCCAAATGGCAAACTTTATCTAGGAATTTAATTAAGTATGTAGAAACTAAAGCTAAATCTAATTTAACCGTCACCTTCCATTGTGTACACTACATTGACTTTCACCAATACACAATGTACATGTCGATTTCACAAAACCTATGCCTACTATTTCCCCAATAAAAATGAATGCAGCATACTATAGAAAATATGGCCTTTTTACCCCAAAAAGAAACAAAAGGGTGTCTCAGAGTTCAGACGGGCATCCAGAGTTCAAGTGGGTTTCCTTTCGCTTTTGCGTATCCAGCTCCAGCAGTTTATTATGTAAATGAGGTTGTCTCATTCATCATGGGACTGTGATGAAGCTGGCCAGACAGGAATGTCATCTGGACGCAGATCAGAGGGATGGAGGGGAGTGGTACCAGGGGAACAGATGTAGTATCGTAGGTGGAAGAACATTTCCATGAGCCACTGAAAACCCACACACACTTCCAGGACTGATGCCATCAGATAGAAACCGAGTCAAGGTATTCTCGGATGCCAGAGTATGTGTGTGTGTGTGTGTTTTCTTTGGAAATATGAAGGGTGTAACCTGCTCCTCAGAGGATTTTCTCCGTGGGTCTCTCCTGTCAGAACAGTCACACTTCATTAACCTGAGAGAGAGGTAGAGAGAGAGAGAGAGAGAGAGAGACAGACATGAGTGTGTGTTAGCATGTGTGTGTGGGTGTCCACAATTTGGCTGGCCTTCGGCTTTTTTTTCAACGGTCTGGAGAGAGTTACGGCCACAATAGCGAGAAGCCACGCAAGTGTTTGCTCTCAGCTGCAAAATGTCCAGAAGAAAAATGATCTGCAGCTTTTATCCATGTTCTTTGTGGTTGGAGTACTGTTTAGAGTTTAGATGTCTCATCAAAAAGGAATTCCACTTCCACTTTATCAATCTTATTTCAAGAGGCCAGGAGCCTGTGAAGTAGCTTACAGATGTGACATTCCTGCTGAGATTTAAGCCTCGATTCTGTCATTAAATATAGAAGATATTATGTAATGGGGCTATGGGTGAAATTAAGGGTTTGTGTAACGTCGTAGAACAGTGAAAAAAGCAACTTGCCAACATTAATTTAAAGTGCAATTCCAGTTTACTCCAATCTGAGTCTTATTTTCATTTAGTTTCTGACATAAGTACCGTGTTTTGCTGCCACTGCGGGAATAAATTCATGATGTGTTGGAAGTGTCTCCTGATGTCTTTACTGTAGAAATGGGCAGGGACCGAATCATCTGTCAAGCTGCCAAGATAACCGCTGTCACTGAATGTCACCATGACAAGCTCTAACAGACGAAAATAGTCTGAATTGCCCATCATAATCATTCCAAACGCTTTCAAAAGGACAGTATGAAGCTGAGGGCAAGCCCCAACAAATGTGCTATTTATATTAAACTTGAATTAAAGTACTTTGTGTTTCACTTTATGAGGCTTCAAAGATGTTGACTAGTTTGTCCCAGAACCAACAGTATGTCAGAACAAGACTCGTGTGATGAACTGTTTCTCATCCTCAAGAGAGTTGTCTTACACTTATGGTAGTCTGACTCACTGGATAAACACTATGGCTATAAATCTGCCATTGGGTGGCTGATTTTGGCTGGCATTCTCCTTTCCTTTTGCTATCTGCGTTACCGTTTCCAAATCCCCTTCGTTACAGGAAACAACAACAACCTGCTAGCTAACAACTTGAACCCTGAAAATGGCACATTTTGAGAAAGATTTGTATCGTGCAATAAGGCTTTTTTATTTCACAAATTTTTGAAAAGCTCTAAAACAAATAAAACAGATTGTGGACGCGCTTTAAAAAAGCCTCCCCATGCACAAATGTTCCACCGAAACAAGTTCAACATGGACATTATTTTGAGATGACACTTTCGCTGCAACCTGGGTTTAGTGTCGCTCAAGACGATTGTGATTCGTTTAAAGACACAGAAACAAGCCGGGGCATTTCTTCCACTATAGCAGAATTTATGTTAAATAATGATTCTAGACCTTTCTTTAGCGCTGACACAGTGCTGTGCAGAATGCTCTGGCTATGCAATGCTACATTAAGGCTAATACAGGCCCTATGAGTTGATATCAGACACTCAGAGGCGTGAGAAGGTGTCGGTATTTGGAAACTTCAGATTGAAAATAGGCCATGTTGTCAGACTGATGGCCGATAGCCAATGGGTTCCAAGATAATGATAATGACTAGCCCACAGAAAATAATCATTCACTTATTTTTTTTTGTGTATGTATGATTTTGGTTTTCATGAGCCCCGAATTTAAAAAACTTTGATAAACTCATAGCGCATTACATGCCCTCAACCAAACAGCAGATCGAGAAAGTTAGTAGCAAGTTTTTTTATATATATCAGGGTACTTTTGCAGCTAAATAGCCAGACATTTCCATCGGGAGATGGTGGAAACCAAAACAGAGCTAAAAGGAGAGTGACCCATATTAATCTGGTGACCAGAAACATGACCCGACATGAAAGCGAATGATCCATCTTGCTGCTGGATGTGCAACAAGGCATTTTATGTGCAATAACAACTTTATAAGGTGATTCTATGTCACTATAGTGTGTTATGTTGTGTTTACATCCTGTTCCACTGCCACCAAGTGGCTGTGGCAGGTCAAAATGTCCATTATACTTTATAAAGAAATAGTAATGTAGTTGCTTTTATCAAAATTTTCTGGACCAGAATATCAATTTTATACAGAGAATACTTAGAATCCACACAGCGGCACAGTATATAAAATATACAGTCATATTGAGATTTTCAATAAAGTCTGAATTAATGCATCCTGTTGATGCAGAGAAACAATCCTCCAGTGAACTCTGAGCAATGAAGTGAATTTATCTGTGCAAGCTACAGTAGGTGTCTTCTCATTATATCAGCCATTCCAGCCATACAGCACGACAGCCAGTCAATGGAAATGCAGCAGTAATCAAATCATCAATACGCCGCGCTCCGCTCGCTGAATATCAAAGTTATCATCTTATGTATGAGCAGAAATTAACACAGTAAATCACAGGGGAATTCAGATTTAATGAGAAGCTGTTTGTTTGCATTCTGGGCAGTGCAAGGCCACCTTTTTCTGCAAAGACACATCAAAGCCACTGAAATCATTTGCACTTATAGTGGATCATACTCATGGGGTTGCTATTCAACACTTACTTTACAGGATGTTCAAACACCGACCTAGACTGCCAGGATCACACAGTATTTTCATTGTTAACAGCCATTTATTTGCCCTAATCTCTTTCACTTTTTTCTGTCCACATTATCCTCTACTTATGTATCTATCCATTTACTTTTCTGTATCAGGCACCATTCCTTTTCCTGCAAAACTCTTAAGGCAGTATCTTTCCAGACTTTTGTAGGCAGCTAAGAAAATTGAAGGTCACAATTCCTTCCATCTCTCCTTTTTCAGTATTCATCCAATCATTCATCCATCCATCCATCCATCCACCCACTCCCTTTGTTAACATGTTAGAAAAAGTAAAATAATTGTGTTAGTCTAACTAAAACTGGACTTTAAAAATACATGGAAACATGTTCGTCAACTAGACTTGAACTGGCAATACCGTGCATGCTCCATAGTCTCGAGTCTAGTGTCGAGCTTTGACCTGGAAGTCAAACAGCATCATTTCGTAGAAGAAAACCTGGGAAAACAAAAGAAGAGGAGAAAAACAAAACAAAAATACCAAGTAAAGTGTAGAGTATATAGGAAATGTACAGAGCCGAAAAGTTATCTGTGCTGTCACTGTTCGACATGCAACCAATTCACTGATTGCTAACTTGTTTGGTATGTGATGTAATTGGTCAACCAGAAGAAGGTCCGATAGCAGCTAGCTGAAAGGAGGCATATTACACCCTACCGTGGTGGAGTCAGACATACTACCATCAGTACATCGATTCTCTCCCAGTGCTTGTATACCGGAACAAGGACTTTAGTCCAATTAAATCACCTAATCTAGAATAATAATAAGATCATAACCACAGCCCGACTTAAGTGTGCGTTTAAATGTACTGATACTAGGAGGTATATAATGTCTATATATGGTTATAGCGTGGTACAAAAAAAATATTTTGGTCTTTAAAGAAAATTCCCCATTTATGACAATGTGAATTTCCATTTCCTAGGATAGAGAAGGAATGGCTCTGCTTTACTCTACCTTTAATTGGCTTACCCTGACATTCTTATCCTAAACCTAACCAATCCCACTCCTCTTGTCTAAATCTATCAAATCCAACCAAGAAAGACAATGAGTAATAGCAAATCATAGGGAGGAATCGAAAAATTGCCAAACATACAGGGGTTTCATTTTTTTTTTATAACTCACCTGTTTACATTCTTTTAAGGCTTAAAGTTAGGTATAATTAAGGGAATGGGCATTTTGAGTTCTCACTCAGATCCACTTGCTGATCCTCCTCAGCTGCATCCTTTTATCCAAATATGCTCACTTCTAGTTCTCAAAATCCACGATGGCAATGGCAGAAATGCCAAACCCCAGATTCAAAATGGCAGTCCACAAGCCAATGGCTAATGGCAATGTCATTAGTTTTGCAAGTAGTAGAAGGGGCATGAACGTCTGTACCAAATTTCATGGCAATCTATCCAATCATTATCGAGACATATCACTCAAAACCACAAATGTGAACTTCATGGTGGTAGCAAGAGGGAAAACCATAGGATTGTCAAACTAATAGGGTAGATTGATTGGGAACCATTAATGTCAGTTTGCTAAAGCATTTTGTACAACGGCACAGATGCTGAGATATTTCACTGGATAAGTGAAAACTTGAGCTGCTGGTGATGCTAAATGAAAACCAGGGGGATCACCAAAATCAGCAGGATTTATCCTCTGACAACCATGAATATCTGCACAAGATTACACAGCAATCCATACAACCACTGTTGAGATATTTAATTGGGTAGAGATCAGAGCCTCCCCTCAACACATGATGCCCCTTATCTGTCGGTTGTTCTTTGTCACACTATTGACCTGCCTTTTGGCGCCCCATTACTTCCTTGCAACATCGTTGCTCCTTCTCATCATATCAAAGCTTTAATCCTTCCTCTGATGATCGGGTGTGAGGCTGTTTAAAGAATTTGGCAAAGCTGAGTGTCTATATTGGTCTTTCACTGAGTCACAGTGGGAATGAATCATGAAGCACCATATGCTAACAATAAATCGCCTGTCTCGGCATCTGTCATACAAAATCTCTTAATATCATTTCCATCAGAGAGGCCTTGCTGGTTGCAATTTCACTGTCAGTGTAGGAGGAACTTTAAAAGGAATGTCGTTTGTGTGAGGTGATTTGTTGCTGATAAGGAGTCTTGTTTGGGGCTTGCGTGCAAGGCTATGGTACATTAGCTGCTCTACAATTAAAATTACTTTAGCAATCTAAAGTTTAAAATGATGCCAGGCCACATGTGTATGCACACATGTAACAGTTGTTGTATTCCTGTTGCAGAATATTCTTTTGATTGTTCCTATGAATATTTATTACTTTCATGCCCTGTTCCATCTGTCTTCTCTCTGTACTCAAACATTATGTGCTTGCCTGGGGTGTTTACCTTCTAAGGGCTTGGTCACACCACCATTTGCAAAAGCAAATTTTAGAAATAATCCATTTAAATGGAAAAGTGAGGTAAATTTGCACTGTACTTTCAAATAAAGCAATGCTTTGGTGAATTTATGCAATTGACTGATTTCAAACCCTCTCAAGAGTGCTGACATTTGAAGAAGCAGAGCATAATGCTAAACCAGAATTACCGCCAAATTTTAATCAGTGCATGCTTGAGTCCAAGTGGAAATTTCTGCCAAATTTGAAGAAGTTGCATTCAAGGCCTTCTTGAGATAAAGCACACATGAAAATGAGACAGACTTGAGGTCACAGTGCCCTTGACCTTTGACTACCAAAAGCAAATCAGTTTATCTACGTCTCCAAGTGGATGTACATGTCAAATTTGAAGAAATTTCTTCAAGGTTTTCTTGAGATATTGCTATCACGAGAATGAGACCTACAGAAACACCTACAGGAATACGCAAGGAAGGACAACTAACCAAAAAACACAATGTTAAGAGAAGTCAGACAGGACATGAGCATGTAGACAGTGAGTCAGGTTTTTAAGAAACCACCATGCTCGGAAAAATGTTTTCGAAGAGAAAATGGCAAAAGGTTAAATAATTACCACCGTTTTCTTGTGCCGTGAAGGCTCATTGCAGACATTTAAAAAAGTTCTTATTTTTTCTTCCATACAATTGTTTTAAAATCTGACCAAACTTTTGGCTCAAGTTTGATGAATACAGTGTTATCATAATCAATAAAGAATAATGTCAAAAATACAATGACACAGGTTCATGGACAAATACTTCATCAAACATTGTCCAGTTTATTGTGTCTATGAAGCCATAGACCAGACCCCCCTAAAGCAGCACTCTTAGCCATGACACAGCAGAAGTGACCACCACGACACTGTCCCACAGTGCACTTTACTTTAGTGCTGGAGCCATAACAACAGATGGCTGCAGCCTGTTGACATTTGGCCATCACTATTCTCCTTCCATTTTTGATAAACTCTCAGATACAGCGGTTTACATGTGTCCACAAATGTCATCAAATGTCGAGTAAATGTCAAGGGCTCGGACATAAAGACGGGCATGGATACATGGAGTTTGTGCTTGAGTGGGCAATCTGTGCGTGTGTGTAAAGCTACAATGCTGACTTCAGTAAACCTCTGCTGGCTGCATGAACAAATGGACCATTTGAACTGGTTTATCTACTATTATTTTCCTTTATTTTAGCAGGTCTCATTGAGAAAATCCCATTTTAAGGAAAATCCATATAGTAAGCGAAACTGGAGGTCAAGAAAGTTGTCAACCAGCAAACAAAAGAGCAACATAAAGACCTAATTTACCTCTATTGATGCTACACTCTGTTGCCCCTCAGCTTTAAGTGCATGAAATGACCCAAGCACCTTTGCATGGTGGTCTGGTTCAGCAAATGGCAAACCAATAAAGACAATAAGACATTATCTTGTGTTACTGCTTTTGTTTTCCTTGCCAAGCATGATGCAAAACTATGACACTTGGGGTAAAAGGGAAGCGGAAGGAACTGGGAAGGGAAACGGGGAAATGCGGAGTTGGGCAAGGATTTAATGAGCATCTCTTTCTTTCTGCTTTCATCTAACTAGGCTAACATGATGAACTAGTCGCCCTGTTCCCCTTCAGCCTCCATCGCTCTAGTTACCTCCCCATCCACCACACAAACCAGGTCTGGCAACAGATGATAAATCAATGGGAAGCACAGAGGAGAGTGTTCACTCTGTTGCGCTAATAAAATGCTGATTAGTTCACTTATGTTTGTTTCTCACCCAGTTTTTCTCTTTTTCTTTGCCTCTTATCCCATCAGCAGCTGTGAGTGGATGCAAGTGACATCTGTTTTTATGAGTCACAGCTACAGTACTCTAATTTCCATTCCAGTCAAGCCCTTCTAGCAATTTGTTTTTCATCCAGCAACAATAAAACACAAAGATTGATGCCCTTCTGTTTCCTGAGGAATGAGAGAATTTGAGATCAATTTCCTCTCTCGATGATGTCTTTTTTAAAATTTCATAACACACATTTAGCTCACTCACATTAAAAGTGACTTGCGGGCTAGTTCCATTAATTTTAACTTTCCCATTATAAACATTTTTAACATGAGTTTTTAATAGGAGCAAACTCTAATCAATAGCAGCTCTAATTAAAGGAGCTGTACGAAACACTCAGAGCATTTATAAAGCAACAAGCAACTATTTGATATGTGAAGATGTAGTGGAGTAATGGCATCCTGAGCAGAAAATGAAGTCATGCTATCTTTGTGTGTGTTGCAATCAAGCAGCAGCCACAGGACTGAAATGTTAAGGCAATGTTAAAATCCCCAACTTTACAGCAGAAATAAACATGTTTGCGGCCTAGTACAAAAACATGGTTTTGATCTATTTATCAATTTTTCCATACATGACAGTTGTACAGGAGTTGATATTTGTTAGGAACTTAACCCCACATTTTTCAAAAGCATAAATTACACACATTTAAGGGTATGGCCATATTAAGTGACCGGCTGTCTATAGAGAGTTTTCTTTTCACTCATCTACCTGTAGCTCCTCCACAGCTCCACCCTTCTGTCCAAATATGGTAACTTCCAACTCCAAAAAGCCAAGATGGCAAAACCCAAAAAGCCAAACCAATGGCTGTTGACAAGGTGGCTACACCCATTATTTTTATTCAGTCTATGGTTGTAATCCAAGCGTTACTGTTCTTTATGTTGCCAGTCTAGCCATGTTATGACAGAACATTAAACAATTTATGTATGATCGTCCCACACTGTTGTCAATCACCTTGCGTAACATTACAAACATAGTTATTTTAACCCAAAAATGATCTTTTTTGTGAACCTAACCAAATAGTTCTGTTGCCTACACCTAACTGAGACCCTAACTGAGACCATTTCATAGCAGTAACCACATGTTACAATATGTGTCTGCACATAGAGATGCTGAAGGGGTGCCCTGTGCATCACTATGAGATGAGGAGTGGCATGACAAAGCATCCAGTATTTGACAACCCTGAAATAAGAATGGGGTTGGTAATTTAGTGCATGTGAGTCCTCCTATGTGTGTATCCTACTGGGTAGCTAAGTGTCACTGCTCTGCATTGCGCTCATACAGCAGTTACAGCTGATAATGCCATCCCAACTCCCAACTCACAGTGGCTGAACACTGCAGTTTGAGATTGCCCACCCTCCGGTTACCCCAACATTTACACTGCTTGCTCTGTCGGCACTGTTTGCACTGTTAGCTGCATACTGCGGCTGCAACCACCTCCATGTTGAGAGCCGTGTGCAGGCAATCCAAGCTCCGACTAAATCACAGATATTCTCTGAATGAAGCATACAGCTGTTTTAAGCTTGCCCTGAATGTAAAAAGAAGTTTGATGATGATTTGCTTCAGCCGAAGGACCTTAAGACACCCATCACTACTATGCATGACTGTGATGCATATGACCTCAAATGTTAGTATAAGTCTTTCTAACACATTTCAGAAAAGACAAATGGCAAGTCTGGTTCTTGTTTCTTTTTCTGGTCATAATAGGCTTCCACAGGTCTAAGCTGTACGCATTTTAAAAAAATATACCTGTCTGAGAGACATTTGGCTTTAAGGTATAATTTATAGACCAGTGTAGTGGCTCTGAAATGGTTTTCCTCACTCTCATGAGAGAAAAGGAATCTCGGCTCACATTGTTTAATAATATCTCTACTGGAGCAGTAGTTTATATCCACTGGGCAGCTTTATGCTGCAGTGTGGCAGCTGGAAAACAACATAACAACAGAGGGGCGGTGATAACGTTCACACAAAGTGACTGAACGGGAGCAATAAAACAAGTTACAAGAGCGCTCACCTCCAAAGGAAGACAGCCAGTATACAAAGAAGTAAAACCATTATAATGGAAGGAACTAAAAAAATACATATTGTGTTTTCTCTGGCAGCCCAGCACATATTTTTCTCTAGCCATTTCACTTTAAATAACTGACCTGTTGACTTTTTCTTCCTTCACTGCTGCACTCTCCTCCCTCCTCACACTCATCTCATCGTCCTCTCTGTCTTCTCCCATACATATTATTACTTCTCTCTCGGGTGTCACCTGCACACAACACCAAGAGAAGGGAAGGGAAGTCAGCTGCTATTAACCAGCTAGCATGAGCTGTCCCATTTAATATGAATTCAAGAGGGAGGCACACTCTCTGACACACGCTTATTCCACAGACATTTTAATAGGGGATTCCTTTACCTTTGCTAGAAACGCCGGCGGTGCACCACAGTCAGTAGGTATTATCCTCTGGGGACCATGATTGCCTGAACAAAATTTCACAGCAAACCAACATGTTTGCTAGGAATACACACAGGACACTTGAGCAACTTTGTGAAACAACTGAAAAAGTTAAAATTCCTGTACAAACATATCTACAACTGACCAAAAGTAAGGGGCTACACACCGTTTGTTGAAATTTCAAGGACCACTTCAGTGCTTTTCCTGTCGACTGTGACGATAACTCTATTACCTCTCCTCCTCCACCTTGGCGGGCAGCTGGCCCGATAGTGTCTGGCTGGATCCCCTCAGCTGCTCATGACTGCTTTTGACATTCTGCTGCAGCTGATGTCGTCTGAGCCATGATCCAACACTGCTGCACTCCACTCCGTCAAGTACAGTGTTGGCCAAGATGTCGCACATAGAGCAAAGACAAGGAGGGAAGACAGAGAGGTTAGGGGAGTAAGAAATAGATGCATTGCATTTCTCTCTTGAAAGATTATGTTTTGATGCAGGAGTCAATAATTGGAGATTTCAAAACCCGACTGTTAATATCATAATTGCCTGTAACAAACTGTTAGACTGGCTTGTGCGTTCCTTGCAGCTGAACTAATTTAATTAGGCTTGTAAATGGACCTAAACATTGTGTTTATGTCCTTAGCTGCTTCTTGAGCACTAGTAAGGATGGATGAGAGTGTGAATGATAGATAATTGTTTTATTATCACATCACAGCACTCTGAATATGAATCAAATCTTGAGGTGCCCAAATATTCCCACCCCTGTAAAGTGGAAACACTTTTCCTCAATCACCACCTCCCACAACAATACCTAGTACATCCCAACAGTGAAAAAATGGAATGGTGAAATCTGGCTTTACAGAAAGACAAAAAAGAAAGGGGGCTACAGCTGTATCAGTGGCTTAATGTTTTTGAGGTGACTAATATGAGGTGATTAATATGTCAGATCAGGTGATCATGGTGCCTGAAAGCTGCACTTACCAATATTTTTGTACTTATTAGAGACAAAATGACTATGTGTAATTTGATAAGGGTTGCTTGTAGTGACCAACCCACATAAAATTATCACCCAACTCTTCTGTGTCCCTCAACTCTAAAGAGCGTTTTAGCATCTTTCAGCTCATTGTTTTGGTTCAGTGTCACTGTTGTTATTTCTATTGTTTACAGCAGCAGTAGGAAACTGTTTATAGCAAACATCTCAAATAACCCCACTGAATGCGAACTGTCAAGGACATTAACTCTGTGAATGTTGAATACAAAAGAAACCCTAAGACTTAAATCCATGAAAATTATGTGCAATAAAATGGAATGAAACAGGGGAAAGGTTTTGGATATGCTAGCTGAAATTTAGTGAATACTGAGAAGCTAATGTTTGCAATGCTTCTAGATGCCTTCTGTATAACAAAACATATCTCTTACTGTGTTTAATTGAGATTTCAACTTATTCTTCCACACAGTTTTTAAATTTTGAACTTGTTAGAGGGCCTGCTCCTGAAATTCCACCTTAAAAACTTCAACAATTACTGTCCTAGGTTCTCAAACGCTTATTGTGTGTTCTTAAAAGAGAAGGTGATGTAACACAGTGGTAATCATGTCCCTGTCCCCTTTTTTGGAACATGTTGCCATCAAATTCAAAATGAGTGTGTATTTACCAAAGAATAAAGGATTTGCTATTGATTGCACTCATTTTTTATTTTTGTTGTTCACAGTAAACACTTCCAACTTTTTGGGAATAGGGGTTGTAGGAGAATGTTTTTAATTTTCTTGTGCTGCTGCCCCCAAGTGGCCAAAAAAACCTTCAAAATCTTTTCATGCTAAGAGAAGACAAATTCTGACCTGGTAGTCTTTCTGTTGTGGTCTTGTGTCAGCATCCCAGGTGCAGAATTGAACGTCTTGCTCTATGACATAAGGTGACATTGAGTCCGATGCTCATTTTCAATCCTTGCGCCTTACACCTGCTGGCTCCGGCTTGCTCTCTCCAAGCATAAAGGCTTTGCTGCTAAAAGAAAGAGGAGGTTCCAACATATCATCACTCTGCAGTCATAGCAGATCAACAGCATCACTGACATTAGGGAAGTATGGTGCATCGAGACATTTGGATTCAAAGGACTCTCCCCCTTCCGTCTGCAGTTTATGTGAGTGTGTTGTCTGAGTGTAATCACCAAGGTTCCAGCCAGCGTTGATGAGCAGAAGTATTGATTTTCTTCTTGGAGTTTCTTGGGCTTATCAGACAAGCACTGCTGGTGGGATACTCACACACTACCACACATAAACTACTCACACAGATAGCACAAACACTCATTAGAGTGGTCATATACCTCTATAAACTTCATCTAAAGGTTTTCTATTAAGTTATTTAGAAAGTTGAACCTGAAGACAACACCAGAGCAAAAGGAACTTTTCAAAATGCGTCTGGTTTCTAAGCTCAGTAATAAAAGAGTAGAGTAAGAGCATCCATGCCCGCCCCCCACACCCCGCTCTGCCTCTGAATGTTCCTCCTCTCTCCAAGTTAGTGTGTCACTGTTCTCAGCCCCCTGTGGCCTCATTATCACACTGACTGAAACACAGCAGCCAGATCTGATAGCAAGCACAATAGCACACACAACAGCCTTCCTTTACAGAAAGCTGAACACACACACATACACACACACACACACACAGATTGCGGTATGAAAACCAGAACTAAATTATGCAGTAAACTCTCCATTAACCATACGTAGTGGTATAGAAATTACATCATACACACATTTATGAAGTTGCATTTCAGCAAGACAATCCTAAAAGTGGAGTTCACTTGTGAAGATTATCTTGCCGAACAAAACATATGTGCAACATAACATTTGTTCACCACAGAGCTTATTGTCTGCAATGATCCAAAATCCAATGGAAAATCCCATAGGCTTTTTGACGAGGCAACCAGGACGACATTAAATTCTGCACCAGCCTACATTAAAAATATAATTTAAGAAAAAAACGTTATCCTTGGAGCAGTCTATAACTGCGAAACTAATAACATTCCCAACAGCCTCAGCTGTCCTTTGTGTTTAGCAATCATGAGCTAATGTTAGCATGCTAACATTCATAACCAGGGTATTAAACATGGCTGACATCAGGTTCTTAGCGTCGTCATTGTGAGCATGTTGCCAAGCTGCAACTTTTTAAAATTGGCTTTCAACTAATTTAAGATTTTACACCTCGTGGACAGTAATATATTGTATTATTTTCATCTCATGTATCTGGTTCTACGTCTTTCGTTATATTATTATTACTGTCATCATGGTGCCCGCAAATTTTCATGGATAAAACTTTTTCTTGACTTTTCAAAGACCCATGTTGAATTTTTTTTAAATCTTTTACCGTTTGCCTGGCATTTTTCATACATATCAGACTCAAACAAAATTCCAGCAAGTTGGTTTACATAAAGAGAAAGACTGGACGTGGGAAGAAAATAAAGAAATGTATGTGACGGTAAAGAAAACATCAAACATTGACGCATATTAGAGCTACGTTACGTTGACAGATAAGAAATTCGATTTGCTGTTATGTTACATTTTGTGAAAGGTTGTCCACAGAGCATTACTGTAACAAATTTCATTACACCCAACAAAGTTCCATGACTTTTCCAAAACTTTCAAGTAATTTTGTGACTCTTCCAGGCCTGGAAAATGTGATTGTGAAATTCTATGACAATGGGAACCCTGTATCATTTCTTCACACACTATGTTTTCTGTATGTTGCCATGAAAAGTGCACAAATAAAGTTATTATTAATATCTCTGCTCATCTGTGGCATGTTGATTACAGCCTCATAATTAGCGGGCCAACAGGTTCACCGGGCTCGACCACTAATCTCAGCGCTAATTAAAATCAAGCTTATGCAGCTCATCACAACAATTAGTGCTGAACAATAATGAGTGGAGTGATGGAAGTAGAGAAGGGGAGGGGGATAACAAATGGCGCGTGTGCATTTTGTGAGCAGAAAGATTGAAAAAATGAGAAGACAGCAGTTCTAACATGCTTACGAAGCTTTGGAGGTATTGAGAGGGAGAGACAAGCGTGTGCCTGAAACCAAAGATAGAAGGGGGTCCCAACCTGGAGGGAGATGATAGGGTGAGACACTGGGGAAGGGAGGGCGAGATAAGGAATTTGGAAATGCTTGAAAAGGAGCCCCAAAGTGCCAAAAAGCATGACTGTTCACAATCTGACAGGTTAAGAAAAGTGAGTTTGGGACACGACAGAGCTAAAATGGAACAGAGTGATCGCTCTTTCCTATCCCTGTCACAGTCTCTGTGCCTCACATTCCTCCTCTTCTTTTCCTCTCTTGGCATTTTCTTGTTCTTCCACAGAAGCAGCCGTCTGCCAAAATGACTTCCCTCACTCTTGAGGCGACAGGGCCCTCCTTGCCAGATCTGAAAAAGAGTGGAAGGGGGATTGTCAGAAAAAGTATAAAGAGAAAGAGGAGGGGAAAGTAAACAAGTGCAGATGGTCTACGTGTTGTTACATTACATGGGTGGATGAGGTGGCGATTCATTTCACCTCTCGGGTGAGGTGAGGGACACACTCCAAGGCCGCGGACATGTCGTGATGGAAACATCACATTTGCTGGGTCTCTCTCTTCTAGTCTTTTCTGCTCCTTCGCTTCCAGAGCCCAGAGCAGCACCCTCTGAGACGATCTCCCTCGCCTCCCTCAACATCAGCGGTCCATCTGTCTTCCTCTCTTTCTCACACACACACACACACACACACACACACACCTCAACAGAACGCACAGTCACAGACTTTATATTACCTTCATGCAGCCTCCTGGGGATAGAGACGAGGAAAAATGATACACAAGAGTGGGTTTCTCTCTGTGTGATGAGTATTTATAGTACAGAAGAAGAGAAAGGCAGATTGCTGAGACACATTCACTCTCCTGCAGGAGTTTTCCCATCTTGAACTGAAAGAAGGAGCCCATCAGAGAAATGTCACCAAAATATGGAAGCGTAGAACTGACATGTAAGGATAAAAAAATAAGAAACATCAGCAAGAGGTGATAAAATGAAGAATTTCTTGTTATAACATAATATTTTTACATTTTTAAAAGATCTTTTCATGTTTTAACAACTTTTGATATAACATGAAAAGTTTCTTATTATAACATTTTACTTATATGTTTCTACGAGACATTTTCATATAACTTCTTGTTATAATATTCTCACATTTTTTGTGAGAGTTTCTTGTAATAACAAGAAACTTTTATGGCTTTACTAGATATTTTCTTGTCATAAGATATTTTTCATGTTTGTAAAATATACTTCAGTGTTGTGGCACAAAAGTTTTCTTTAAAAAAAACATGAAAACATGAAAGTATCTTGTTAAAATGTGAAGAAATATCTTGCTATAATGCTTTTCCTATTATAGCAATACAAGTTTCTTGTTTTAACATGAAAACATATTGTCATAACATGAAAATATCGATTAAAAATGTGAAAAACAATAACAATAAAATGTTCTTATCATAGCAATAAAAGTTTGTTATAAAATGAATACATATTATCATTACATGGAAATATATTAACATCTCAAAATCTTAACATAAAAACATAAAAAACATTACATTTTCTTGTTATATCGTCAAGATAATGTGAAAATACACATTTTCATGTTATAACAATAACAATATGTTTTAACATAAAAATATCTTATAAAATCCTGAAATATATTTTGTTATGACAAAAAACTTTTCATGTTTCGATGACACTTCTGGGCATGTCACATATTCTGGTAAAGTCTTACAGCCAAAGACAAGAAAGATAAATAAAATCAAGAATCTTTTCCAAATATAGTGTGAGGGATCCCAAAATATAAAACCTAGTATCAAGTTGTGCACCCAAATGAAAAGAAACATCCATTCCCAAAATGAAATGAACACTGCTTCTGTGCAAATATCTTTATTATACAGGATTGTGCGTATACATGCTGTGTATTGTCTAAACCTTGAGATAAAAGCCACCCAGCAGTGGAGACGAATCCTCTCTCGCTGTGTGTGAGATAACGAGGCTGAGAGCAGATGGTAAACAGGATCACAAGAGAGCAGCTCCTCTGTGATGTTAGTGCAAATTAAAAATCAAATGCACACATAATAAATGTTTGAAATGTATGGCTACATACTAACCAAGCTTTTTTTTCCCTACACTCGAGCTAACACACCGTGGCATGCAGGCCTCCTCTGTCAGATCCATGCGACATGAATGTGGGAGCTGGAACACGGGGCCAGGAGAGGACGACGGGGCCGACTGGTTCATCTGCTAAATCTTGCCAGTCCAATTCATCCAAGAGCTCTTAGGTTAGAGTCTATTAATAAGTAGTTTACTTCTGGGCTAACAGTCATGCCAGGACATTTTGTACAAGTGCTACATGTTTTCAGTAGGCTGCCACTGCTGCTGTGCATGTTTCTTTATAAGGACATTTGTGTACCTGACTTTCAGTATGGCTCCACTGATTAACTGTCTCTCACAGCCTGCTGGGACAAAAAAAAACACTTGCGTTGATATTTGAGGTAAGATCGAGCTGGTGTGTGAATGAAGAACAGGCTGGAGTTAAAGGTTTAGCATGAAAAACGGAAGCCCTCATGGTGCTGCAACTATTTCTACAGTTCACAGAGGTGGCACCGAGTCTTTGCTTTGCAAGTGACAAGGAAGTCGCAAGTCATTATACTCAAGTCCTAAGTTAAATCCAAGTAAAGACATTAAAGTCCCGAGTCCAGTGTGTGTTCTCAAGTTCCAAGTCAAGTCCAAAGTAAAGACACGTAAGTCCCCAGTAAATTCTTTCCGCGAGAGTCCAAAGTAAGGACATGCAAGTCATTGCGCTCAAGTGCCAAGTCTAGTCTCAAGTCAAGACTGACAAGTCCAACATCCTAAACTTTGTGTTTGTAGTCCTGAAAAAAATAATATGCATTTTTCATGAAATGTAATGCCATTCTAACTATAAATATACACACATACTTATATATATATATATATACTTTTTTTTCTTCTTGTTTAACACTTTTTCAACTGGTACTTGGTAACGTAAACTTAGTTCTTCATGTTTCTCTCCCGCAACTTGATTGAATGCTGTCAGATTGATTCAAACAAAGCGGATCTGTGCTATTAAGTGTCAAATTGTTTGGGATTAATAGTGTTACCATATGTTGATTCAGGAAATGAAGGGGAAGGAACTGATTCGTGACATACTTTTTAAATTTTATCTCTCAGAATGGGGGAAGGTATGTATTTTTAAGCTCAAGTCCAAGTGAAGTTGCAGGCAAGTCTAGTAATAAGACTTTTTTGATTTTGTCGAATTGATAAAGTCTTCCTAATTTTGACTTGAGTCTGACTCAAGTCCGAGTCATGTGACTCGAGTCCACACCTCTGGGTGTTCATAGACCAAAAAGTTTGCCTTTGATTCATTTCAAACCAAGACAACAAGTGTTAAGTTAAAAATAAATATTTATAGATATTTTTTCATGTCTGTGGGATATCCTACAGACGGAGACGTTGAAACAGAAGTATAAGTTATGTTGCTGGTACGATGTCAATATAAATATGAAGAGACCATTTTCATCTCTAGCTGAGCCGCAGCTGAGCCGCTGAAGCGCTGCACCTGAGCTGCACCTGAGCTGCACCTGAGCTGCACCTGAGCTGCACCTGAGCTGCACCTGAGCTGCACCTGAGCTGCACTGCTCACTTGGGCATTGCTGTCCGAGCGCTAAGTTGGATTCACTACTTCTACAAGCCGTTCAAGCACATATTTATATTCGGTAAAATGTTTATGCTGGTGTGGCATATTACATAAGTTCAGATACTGTTACATTTACACAACAGTTTTGTACAGACTGAAAAGCAATTGTTTACTATTATTCTGCCATTAATTGCTACAATACAGATATACATCAATAACGACTTGATCGGGCTGAAATGCAGCTTTCAGTGCGCAGTGTCGAAAAAGGATAGATAGGTGGTGTGCTGATGCTGTGAAGTCTGCATAGGTTTGCATCTAAGCAAGCTTTAGTGAGACGTTATAGCAAACGCTAACGTCTGACATGCTAAACTGGAACCCCAAGTTGGTAGTGGACTGATCGAGACGTAAACTGCATGAGAATCACGAGTTGACCGATCACGTTTGAATGGCAGGTGATAAACTCTCTGTGGGAAGAGGCCGAATGCATCGGCTGAAGTACTATTTCAGAAACCATCTGCTATAGTCTGGAAATAAGTTAGCATTCACATGCACATGTCCGTTTAGAAGAGTTTATACTAACAGGCGAGTCAAATTCAAGGACTTTCACGTACATAAGTAAGTAATAATTTCTATATTCAAGTATGAAATTGTTTTCTCTACAACCTTCTTTTGAAGAAAATTGTGCAGATGTTTTAATTGGAGCAAACATGCGACCAGAGCCTAAAATAAACTTAGGATAAGTAACTCCTGCTTATTTACTGCCATAATAAATAAGCAAACGGCTGAAACTTCTCTGACGTGAGTGTTTTGCAGGCTAACAAAACATCCTGGTGCCGACTATTTACTGGTGTTCACCAAAGACTGACACTCACACAGCATTATCAAATCATTCTTTGCTTCCTCGTTTAAAAACTTATTCTAATACATCATGAAATAATCATTCTGTTCTCCTCTGAATTATATGCAAGTACCAAGTTAAAAAGTTTGATTTTCAAGGTATTCCAGGACTTATATGTCCAAATCTCAAATTCAAGTACTTCAAGCACCTTGTATATATATATACTGTGGTTGACAGAAATGTTTTCGAATTGATCTGAGCACAGAAGAGGAAGTCTTAACCCTTTAAAACCTAGTGCGACATATGTTTTCATGTGCTGCGTTCAGACATCTTTCACAAGTATTTGAACCTTTGAACGCTGAGCACGCTGGTGCGATTTCTTTCAAAAACATGGAAAATAAAGGCAATGAGCAACTTGGTGAGAAACGTCCCAAATATTGCAAGAAATTAGTTGATTTAGATTTTTTTTAATCTAAGGAAAACTTCTAGGGAAAAAAAGAAAAAAGCTAGACATAAATATATCTATAATGATCATAATTACGCATTTAATGTTATGTTACATAATTATTATAATTTTTAAGCAGTTTACCAAATCTTGCTTGCTTTATTTTCTTGTTTCTTACTTTTTCTTTTCTTTTCTTTAAAAAAAGAAAGATTTTTTTCTAATTTGTTTGTTTTTTTCAGTAATTTCTTTTTTTTCTTTTGATGCTCATTGCCTTCCTCCATTGTTTTTTTAAAGGCAAAAGGCCAAATTTCTCAGGTCTCAAAGAGTTACTGTCCGATGGCTATGGCTTATCTCCTGAAATATTGGCCATTTCTTCCAGTGGCTTATTCCCGTCAGACCAATAGCAGATGGGTACCGGGATTGGAACCGAGGTGCCTTACAAACTAAGCGGCTGAGTAACATGGAGCAAGCTGAAATGGCCTCTACACAAGCCAAAAACAGCAGAAGTAAGCTAGGCTCAGGCTGCAGATTGGAAGAGCGCAGTCTATGAAGATGACAGCCCTTCTATTAAAACCTCAGTGGTTCTTCAGTCGTCATTCTGCCTACGTCTCCGTGGTCCCGTCCAGCAGCAGCCTCCGCAGCTCCTGGGGGTCGGTGACAGGAAGAGAGCAGGTAAAGTCCTGGCATACGTAGGCTGTGGCGACACCGTCCTGCTGGAACATGGAGGAGAGGACGGGCAGACGCTGGCACAGGAAGCTGTCTGCTTTGCCGTCGATGAGCATCAGAACCTGCCAAAGAGAGGAGGGACACACGAGAATGAGATATGAATCAAAATTCTGTCAGTGCATGGCCTATTTCTTTCCTCACGTGTTTTCAGAAACATATTTTAGTGTACTGTTTAGCAGGAAAATGAGAGAAAGTGGCTGGAACAAACATTCTCATTTTACAGCTTAAAGTCCTGCACTTTAACCCTTTGAAACCTGAATAGACAACGCCGTCCTTGTGCTGCGTTCAGACGCCTTTTACATGCATTTAACCCTTTGAAACTTGAGCGAACTGGTTTGACTTCTTTCAAAAAAGGCAATCAGCAGCTTGGCAAAAAATGTCCTGGAAATTGCAACAAATTATCTATTGCCTTGAGAGAGAGAGAGAGAGAGAGAGAGAGAGAGAGAGAGAGAGAGAGAGAGAGAGAGAGAGAGAGAGAGCGAGAGAGAGAGAGAGAGAGAAAGAGAGAGAGTATAATTGGAAAATGATAAAATTAAAAGTAGGGGCATATGTCCAAAAATTATATTTGTAATTATTATAATGATACATTTAAATATTCAAGAATAGGTTACAGAAAAATATACTGTATATGTATCATTTGTTCCCTTCATTTTTTCAGTAATTTCCTGTTTTGTTTAGTTTTCTTTTTGTATTTTTTTTGTACTGTTTTGCCATTATCTTACATCTCATTGCCTTCTTTCTATGTTT
Source organism: Plectropomus leopardus (assembly GCF_026936395.1). Taxonomy (NCBI): domain Eukaryota; kingdom Metazoa; phylum Chordata; class Actinopteri; order Perciformes; family Serranidae; genus Plectropomus; species Plectropomus leopardus. The sequence goes on along the minus strand of NC_142194.1, from coordinate 24,292,557 downwards.
TTGAGAGAAATCCAGCCAATTTGCTCAGGTTTCAAATGGTTAATCCAGCTTTGTAATGTCTTATACAAACACAAATAAGCATTCAGACAAATCAAAATAATCCTCCTAAAAATAACATCCAATCTTGGGTCAGCAGCTGCCATGATCTCATGCCCACAATTGGGGAAAGACAATAAAGAGTGTGAGGATGGATATGTGGTCCATGTGTCTTGCCTGCAGCAGAAGGGCTTCCCAAATAGACGTCAACTCCACCACAACACCAGTGCCGCCCCTTCACACCCAAAAAAAATCATTCAAATATGTGAAACTACTGACAAGTGTGTGAATGTGGCTCAAGGTGACAACATAGGAGATAAAAGGCATCGCCTGGCTTTGTATCTGCTTATTTTGGTGTGTGTGTGTGTGTGTGTGCGTGTGTTCTTGGACAGGCAGCAGAGCGAAGTGAAAGAGGGCTGCACTGTCCGTCCCTAAGGCAGCTTCCTGTCAAACACATGTCATTTCCTCCTGGCCCGGCAACACCTCTGGTTCACAACAGAGCGAGAAATGACAATATAAACAAGCGCAGATAGAAGTTCAAAAAAAAAAAAAGAAGGGGAGAGGAGGAGACAGACAGAGAGAGGAGAGAGATCCGGTGATGCATCTCATCTCAGGTGGATTCTGCCAGAGGAGACTGACATGTGTGCCAGATTGTGGACTAAAGGTCGATCAGACTGCATCAAAGGGAACATAAATACTGACAGCTGCGGGTTTGATTGATCAGCTGAGCTACACACAGTGAAGGAAATCTTTTAAATACACCGTGCAGTTTACACACTGTTAAAGCTACATACTGCACTGACACTGAGAAGGACACGCTTGCCTCTATTTCTGATGACTGAGGGCAGGTTCATCAGTGTTTTTATCCACAAACATTTGAAGACATCTTTTTCATATGAGATGTCAACAAAATGTTATATTCTTACACCCATTTTTCTTATAAAACAGAGAAAAACAACCATACAGCTTCTGAATTTATGTTTCTCTCTTTTGGTGCGAGAGGTACGTTTTTTTCTTTACTTGGTGCAGAATTCAGAACAGCATCTCACCTTTTTTTCCACATGATGCATTTTTCAGCAAAAAAGATGGTGAAAATGGTCTTTTGATAATTACATTGACTTGAATTATATTGACCCATGTTGAGAGACGTGTAGACAGTGTCTGAATTATATACTCCTTTCGCTGGACCAAGTTGGTCCCCATAATCTGTAATCCACTCCATCCAGTATGACTGAGCCACACCAATTCATCCAAATATGTACCCAGGTGGCTAAAAGGGACTGGGACGTCACATCCCTATACTTCTGCCAGCTCCTGATTCTAGCTTTGGCCATTAGACAACATTGTCCATTAGAATAGACACTCCTCCTCCTCTGTCCCCTGTCGCACTGCCAGCAGCATTCACCCAGGCCACCATGCAGAACTGTTTGCATCCCCTCCATCCTGTCTCTACGAGATCCATTCAGCGGCCGCCTTAATGTGTCCCGAGTGCTTCCCTCGGCCATTCGGATGCTCATTTGTGCTGGTTGCCATCTGCACTTTCAACGCCAAGAAACTATCAATGGGACACACTTCCTGTCTCCTGCCATTGAAGACTCGGCAGCAGCAAGGTATTTCAGTTGCTAAATGTGATGTCTGGTAAATAAAATTCCTCCGTAGGGGATGATGAGGCGATGCTGCCCTATCTTATCTTATTCTCTATGGTGATGCTGGAACACCTGTCAGACACAGCTCAGGGCAAAATAATATTAAACACAGGAAACTATGGATACACACAGAGGGTGAAACCATTTAAAAAGCTGTAACACACACACACACACACACACACACACACACAGGGGAAGACTGGCAATGAGTGTGGTGGAATGTAGTCATAGCGGTGTGACCGTTGCTATGGAGACAGGAGGAGGATTTCCCTGCCAAGCTGAACCTTTCCCTCTCCGTCCCGACTCTCCTTTTTGCTTGTCAGCTTCATGCAGTCCCTCTCCAGGGTCCAGACCACATCCAGCCTCGCGCCCATGACTGAAAGGTCATGCTGTAGGCCGTCTGTGTCACAACACTGTCCACACACACCCCTGGGGACTGGACAAGTGTGTGTGTGTGTGTGTGTGTGTGTGTGTGTGTGTGTGTGTGTGTGTGTGTGTGTGTGTGTGTGTGTGTGTGTGTGTGTGTGTGTGTGTGTGTGTGTGTGTGTGTGTGTGTGTGTGTGTGTGTGTGTGTGTGTGTGGAGGAGTGATGCCGAAAGAGAGCAACCCAGAGCGACAGGGAGACAGATTATGTGCAAACATATATACAAGGCTTGTGAATGTGATGAAGGGAATGCAAAGTGTGCAGTCTTGTGTTGTGAAAAAATTTGTCTGTATGTGTGTGTGTGTGTGTGTGTGTGTGTGTGTGTGTGTGTGTGTGTGTGTGTGAAGCCATAGCAGACAGCACAGTTGGCTACACATGAGAGCACAGTCAAACTCCCACAGGGTTAATCCCTTCATACACTGGGCAATCCTGAAACAAATACACAATACACACAACACAAACACAAACACGAACACACACACACACTTTCTACCCATTAAATGTCCCTACACTGACAGCTCCCTCCCACTCTTCCTCTCTCGCTCTGCCAAAGCAAAGCAGTTGAGCTTTCAAAGCACGCAGTGTACCTGAGCTGAAAGTAACACAAACATACACACAAATCTCCAGGAACCATTGTAATGTTTTCGCTCCCCCCAATTTCTAAGCCAGTGAAGGCTCACACGACTCACGGGCCGACCACTGTCAGCGAGTTAGAGCCAAAAAACGCCAGACACACTTTTGAGAGCCGCTGTCATACCTGAGGAAGAGTGATGACGGTGGCTGTGAATAGTGGTGTGCAGCCAAGCATGAGGCGATTTACTTCCTCCATCCCTCTCACTGTTTTGTCACACACACATACACACACACACACACACACGCGCACGCACGCACACGCACACAGGCAAAGGGCCCTGCTCAGTCATCATAATGACCTGGCATCTGGACGGCCGCCCCAGGACGGACACAAAATTTGGGGCGATGGAGGGAGGCGGCGCGGCAGGGCCACATGCAGCGCACACATTGTCAGTCATCCGCTGACACCGACCTCAATATCGGCTTCATTTACGCAACTGAATATTCATGGGGAGAGAAAGGACGGGGAGATGGCTGAGACGAGAGCGCAGGAGGGAAATAAATAGGAAGGAGGAATTTCAAAGAAGAGAAGACGGCAAAGAAACCTAAAAAATGACAGATTTACAAGGAGGCATCTGTAAGATTCAACCGATCAGGATGAAAATTCTGTTATTAGAAATCACATCAGACTGGAAATCAGTGGTGGAATATTACTTTTATATTAAGTACATTTAATCAAGTAGTCTACTTAAAGGTATTTTAAGGTACCTTTACTTGAGTATTTTCTTTTTGACATTCTCACTGACAGAAAGTGGAAATGATGGCAGCAAAATTGGGACATAATTTAGCGCATCATTGCTCTCTATCTTATTATGCACATCATTCATTTCTACCTTTATTTACAGTGGAGAAGCACATTGCTATGTTTAATATGTTAGTATTTTACCTTTTGACCAGCCATGTCTGTGATATTCTGTCTTACACTGAAAGAAAAAACAAAACAAGCAGCTGCTGTTGTTGTTGGGCATAAAAAGGTCGAATAAGTAAAAAATTTATATGTCAAAATTCTTTCTTCTAATTATTTTCAATTACAAAAACACTTTCGTTGAGACCTAACAAAAACCTGAATGAATACACAAAAACACACACACAGGCTCACTTGTGTGTCTTCCGAGCTGAGCGAGAGCGAGCCCTTCCGCTTGTGTGCTCTGTCCTTTGTCACGCTGAGCATCAGTTTTCAGCTGCTGACAAGAGTCTACAGGACGCTCTCCACTAAATCACCAGTGTCTGCACTCACATGTGAGGGCGCTCTGGTTTCTGAGCAGAATTTACAGCCTCTCTCCTCCATCAGGCCCTGACACCTATGACATACTCCATCAGCTTATGTTGCATTTAAGATGAAAAGGAGGTCTAATGCTGAAGTCATAAAAAAGTCATGTCAAGTTAAAAACGTTAAGGAGATCAAATCTGACATATGAGAGTGGCAAGGACAGGAGAGTTACGGACTTTGAGTAAATGTCAGGTATTACAACATGATAATGTATCTGTAGGGATACAGACTATCCCTCTGATGCAGTTGCTACAAAAATAATCAATATTTCAGGACACCATCAACCCAGCAACTCGGCTAAAAATGGACCGATTCCTGTTTATTGTGCGGTCGTAACTTATGGGAGTTCGAGCAGTCTGACTTCCCACACTGTTTAGCTCCCTCTGCTACGCCTTGTTGAGAAAGCAACTACTACCTCGTCAGCAAATCTTTATTTCTCACTTGTGTTTTTCAGATCTATAAACACTCTGCAAGTCAATATTTGTCTCAGAGTTTCTGTGATTGACACAATGGACTAAAGGAAGGTTTACTAGAGTGTGACACGGTTGGCTCAAAGAATAGCTTCCCTTTTTGTGATTACCCTAAACCTTCATTAATATTGAAACCTTTTTAAAAGACAAACAGACTGATCCAAACACTTTTTTTTAATGGTAAAAGGACTGTGCAATGACTAAAAACTGTAGTTGTTAACTTAAAAAAAAAACTAAATAGATAATATTTGCCGAAACTGTCACTTTATTCACACAGCACTCTATGAGACAGATAATCTGTGAAAACCACCATATTCCTCTGCTACTCTAAAACCGTGTGGCACTTGTAAAGGCCTTACCTTACGTGAATGAACACAAATAATCTGAATCAAGTGGCCACTAACACAACTGCCAGTCATGTCAATCAAACTGCTTGGCAGTGCTGATCAAATATGAATAACTGCTTTGCTTTGCCTATATATCACCTTTTTCAAAGTTTTGGACCTTGCTGCCATGTTGAAAATAGTTGACCAAAATACCAAGCAACGCCCACTGGCCAGACCAACTCTCTCATTTTACAGCAAAATAGTACATCAAAAAGAAAGTTGGTTTGGCTGGTGGTCGTAGCTTGGTATTTCACTCAGCCATTTCCAATATGTCGCCTGGATAACAAACTTTCTCATTTTATAGCTAAACAGTAAACTAAAAAAGAAAGTTGGTCTGGCTGGTTGACATTGCTTGGTTCTTTGGTCAACTACTCCCAACATAGTGGCTGGGTCACAAACTATAATTTTACAGCTAAAAAGTACACTGAAAAAAGAAACTTGATCTGGCTGGTGGGCGTTGCTTGGTACTTAAGTCCACTATTTCCAACATGTCGACAGAGTCACATAATCTCATTTTACAACCAAACAGTACAATAAAACATAAAGTTGGTCTGGCTGGTGGGACATGGCTTGGTACTTTGGTCGACCACTTCCAACAAAGCAGCTGGGTCACGAATTCTCTCATTTTACAGGTAAACAGTACACTAAAAAAGAAGTTGGTCTAGCTGGTGGGTGTTGCTTGGTACACCAGGTGACCATTTCTAACATTTAAGCCAGGTCAAAAACATTCTTATTTTACAGCCAAACAATATATTGAAAAAACAAATTTGGTCTGGCCGGTCGGTGTTGCTTAATACTTGGGTTGATTATTTCCAACATGGCGAGCTGGCTACAACTTTTCTCATTCTACAGCTAAAGAGTACACTGAAATATGTTTCTGAGGCAAGGAAGTTCACAAGCAGTGACATTTATGAGTGACAGCTGTGTTAAAAGAGTCCCTGGCTCTGATTAGCTGTTTTGGTGTGAATTCTAAAACATGCAGGAAAAAGAGGAGGGACATTTTTTTTTACACTGACTACCTGTCTCATGTACCTCTTTCAGAATATAGCGACAGTTCTAGCAAATATGAAAAAGAAATCATACAAGTCACTAACTGAAGCTTTTAAAAGGGCCATTATTTTTGCAGACAGACTCCTTTTATTAAATAGAGTTGAAAGGCTCTTAAAATATATACAGAAAAAGCAGAACCAGTATTGCCCAGCCTACAGTCAGTTTTTGTCGCTCTATCCCTGATCCCAAATAATAAACATAAAGATGACTTAATGCATAGGATGTTATAGATATATACTATAATAAATGGTTAAATCAGCCCATTAAACCTTCACCCAGTCCCTCCTGTCCTGTCAACTACAGTATGTTTTAATACAGCTGATTTCTTCATATAGTTGTTTTTATTTACATATTTTCTGTTCCTGTTGTGAGATAACCAAACAAGGAATAATTTACCAAGTCATTTAGTCGCATTTTAAATGTAATCCAAGCTGCTGCAGTGTGACGGTAATCAAATCATTACTGCATCATCGTGAAGCCATCTGACATAATTAGCAAAACGGCAACAGCTGTGTGATCGGCTGTATCGACATTGTAAATGAGTGACTGCACAGAAAGTTAGAGAGGACAGAGTTTTCTCAGCCTGTTTAGCTCCTTTAAGTCGCCTCCTGCTCCTTGTGATGACTTGTACTATGCTTTAATGCAGCTAAGTTCACTACTAAGTTGATCTTATTTACATGTTTTTCTGTTGTCAGACAATGGTGTGAGGTAAACATGTATAGAAATAGATTTGGCTCATAATACCATTATGTGTTAAGGAGCAATCAATGCAAGCTGATAATTCAAACAAAAATCAAACTTTCTGGAAGGAATGCATACTTAGCACCAAGGAAAAAATCATTGCTGCTGAACAGGCTTGATTATACTAGCTGATTTAGATGTTGAAAGTACTAAAAAAAATCATTTTCATTTATGATTTCTTCAGAAAATAACATATTTTTGTTCTCACCCTCTTCCTGCCAACATTTGGTCAATTTGTACCAGCACCCAAACCTGTGGATTTCTTAAAATATATTTTTTTTCTACCCGTGACATAACTCTAGGTACCCGACCAGGTGCAGGACCCTGATACCTGTGACGTCCTAAAAAATACTGTCATGGACATTGCAACTGACTATAAAACTTCACTTACTGTAGAGAACAGAAGAAAAACAAAATATTTTTGCTGTCACTTGCTGCCCACCTGCATTTAGGTAATTTTCACCCATGCCTGTGCCTGTGAATTTCTCATAAACACATTTTTTTACCTGCTATGCAATTTTTTATGCAGGTAATGGCTAACCTTTGTATTGCATGTTTGTTAAAATCGGAATTAAAATTTGATTAGGGGGGAAAAAAATGTGGTGTGCCTGGTGCAGGACTCTGATATTTGTATCTGACTCAAAAATCCTGTCACGGTCAGACTAGAAATAGAACCATAATTAAAACTTCACAGACTTATGCTATGAAAGTGACTTGACATTGTTACTGAGTACAAAACTCTAACACTTTCTGTTGAAATTTTCATTAAGGAAACTTCAGATTTTCTCAAAAGACACAAAAGTACAATAGATTCTCTCATTTGAAATAAATGGACTGACGATATGCCAGTTAATTAATTTCTTGCCACATGCTTCCACTATGATACCACTTTCAGGGTGACGGTGCTGAAAGGCCGACCATGACCGCAGAGATCAACTCGCAGTGTGTGAGATTTTGAGTGTGAGACTCCATGAGAGGTGTTTCATTAGCTCGCAGTCACACAGCAGGTCGGGAAAGAGATGAGATTTCTGCTTAGTTTCCAACTCATCGCAGGAAACCACAAACTTAGGCAAGTGTAGAGAAATTGAGTCTTATGTCATGTGTGAAAGTATGCCCAGCTGGAACATGAGGGCTGTTACATCACACTGTGCATTAGCCTACATCTCATTTCAAGCTACGGTAATTTATATGTACACAGACATATGTTTTCTTTTAATGAAAGTATAATGATTCAGTTTGTAAGTGGTGCTCCATTTAAAGTGGGAGGAAAAAATAACTGATTAGGGCGAGAAGACTGTTTGACGAGATGTACAGAAACTGAGTAATGCCAGGAAAAAAATGTTTAGGTATCACAGTCCAGCTTGCCAGAGTAATTAAAAAATAATTAATTAAGAAAAACAATATTTTATGTCCTGTTTAGTCTAATTTGACTGGGAGACACTCACCAGAAAATAGTTTTGCCTCCCAAATGTTTTTCAGACACAGAAGATGGATCAAGTGAGAAAGAAGAAGAGACTTTGCGTGTTTCAACTATTTATGGCCACACAAACACTTTAGCTATAATGGTTTTGAAAACTGTTCTTCTGAAAAGTTTACATGAAGGGTTGAGACCAGTCTTATGATATTTTGAAATGGAAATAGTATTGATTTCTCTTACTTTTTCCAATTTACATCCTTAATGTATTCAGGCAGATACAAATTGCAAAATGGAAATTCTGATTGTTAATTAAATTATAAAATTGGATTATGGAAAGAGTAATAGGTTGGAAATAACGCATCTACTCATGGACGAGAGGCTCCTGCTTGTGACTGCATGAGATGTAAACATTAATGGAGTCCTTCTCGGCTGAGCTGCACACTTCCCTTTACTTTTTTATATTTTTTAACTGCATGTGTCCCTTTGTGTTATTCTGTGTCCCCTCTGTAAGTTTGGAGGTTTTTGCAGGTCTGTAGTTTTTTTTTTTCTTTGCAGCAGTTTGTAACTCACAGGGTGGATAATTCATCTGCTGAGCCGTTCACAGCTGATCAGATCAGATCGATGGGTGAGAGGAGCAGCTGCTGCCAGTAAAAGTAAACAGTTTCACTAAACAGTTTCACTTTCATTGCCCTTGAATTTTTGCTGCTCCATCTGTGCCCAGAGTATGCTGTGTGCTCCAAGAGAGTGTTGCATGCCCAATAAATGAAAAGGTATAATAATAATAATAATAACTTTATTTGTATAGCACCTTTAAAAACAGAGTTAACAACGTATTTTGACAAACAAGGCAAAGCAGAAGCAAAAGGAGTTTCTCACAGAAGTAACATGACAAATAGAGCCAAACAATTTACTGTATAGTATATTTCGACAGCACTCCTAATGAATGGTCAAGCTCAAAACATAGAAAATGTATTTGTGGTGGCAGATGTTTTAATCCTGGCAGGCCACCACAAATTAATGAATGTGTGGAAAACCCCCGGAGTGACACAGTTGGTGGTTGTACTTCAGAGGAAAGATAAAAGTTCCTAGATGAAACGGCTCAAAACAAGGTCTGTTGATTATCTTGAGTAACCGGGTCACGATTTCTGCAAAGAGACATCGCTGCTGACTTTTGTTTTAGTGCTTTGAGCACCAAAAGCCAAGAATCATCTAGTTCCACAATACTGGAGAGAAGGCAGACATCTCTACAGCCGATATCGCCAACACTTGGCAACTAACACCAAAACAATCTTGACTGATAAACAGTACTCCAGTTAGTTGAAAAATGTGTGTTTTTGATTTTGGGGTAAACTGCCCCTTTAATTTTGTACTTTTTATTTAAAATGTAAAGCACTTGAAAACAACTTTAATTTTGCCAATATAAAAATACCAATACTTAAAAAAAAACATTACTTCAAAAATGCAACTTCTACCAAAATAAAAGCTCCTCCTCTGTCTGCAGCTTATGGAACACACTCCTCCACAAAAACAACAATGGTTAAACTAAACTTGGACAACTGTTTTGACCCCTGTTACCTCTGTGATTATATCAGAGGAAAACATTCACAGCTTACAAAGATAAAGAGAGAGTGTCAGAGCGAGGGAAACACGTGGGCATCCACAGCCATGCGTATGTGTAAACACATGTGCACGGATGTCTTATCAGTCCAGCATGGGTTTTATTTACCAAGCTGAGATGTGGATAAGCGTGGAGCTCGACTGCGGCAGACGCACAGACGAGATACAACAACAGGGAGAGGATTATATCTCCGGCAACACCACTAAAGCTGTCCACTCTCTGCTGGATCCTGAGTGTACGCACACCTCCCCCATGGCTTTATGGATGGACCAGCACATGGTGGGATTACTAGATGGAGGGATATGTAAAATTTCAGATTAACGAGTCTGAGAAGAATGGAGTGAAATAAATGCTTGAGTCTATGTGAAAGCGTAACGACGAGCGAAAAAAAGCAGAGGGAGGATGGAGGCTTTACAATCTGCTTGGGAAGCACTTTCCTGCTGCAGCAACCATCTGCGACCTTTCCCACAGCTGTCAGTCACTCTGGGTTCTGCTTTCTGACTGGTCATTGGGCTTAGCAGGTCATTTACAGAGAACAGGAGAATCAATTCTTCGAACACAATACGGCGTACGCGCCAACACACACATGCAGCCTTTGATGAGGGAACAGAGGGATTCTGATGGAGGGCAGACATGAGTAGAGGTCTAACAAGGCAGTGGATGGAAGTGAGGGGGGTCAAAGGTCACTGAGGAGGACTTTGGGACTGCCCAGCTCTAATCCTCCTCTGCACTGTGTTGTTAGCAGTGCTAGTTATCCCCTCGCTAGGCTCTGTATCTCCAACCTTCCATCCCTCTGCTTGCCCTCGCCATCACCCTGCTAACTCTTCCCTGTGTCTCTGAGGTCTTGTTAGGGATTCACAGTCATTTCCCTCCACAGATGCTTTCAAAAGGACCCTCTCTCCTCTAAAAGGCCACGCTCCTCCCTTCCTTCTCCTCAATTGCACTCAGTCCTGCTCTCTTCCCCTTCCTTAGGGAATGTGTACAGGCATAAAAGGGCAAGGAAGCGGGACTAAATGTGAAACTTGTCTACTTACTCCAGGAATTCCTTTTTCTAAAATCCTCTCCCAGAACCCACCAAATTGTAGTCAATAGTTTACATTCATGTCTGTGACATCATGCTTCAATGCTTCAAACACATCTTCAAAGCGGCGTATAAAGAAGATCAATACAATCAGCAAAGGTGGGCACCCAAGTTAAGTGTCACCAATTCACGATCTAACCAAATGTTCCCCGTTGTGTTTCTGAGTAATGATGTTAGGTAATGACCAGAAAAGCAGAATATTGCGATGTACAGTGAAATGCACCTTTGACCTTTTGGATATAAAATGTCATCATTTCATCCTATTACATATCTTTGTTAAATGTTGTCATAATTAGTCCATGCATTACCAAGTTATGGTCAAAACTATGTCTTGTGAGGTCACAGTGACCTTGGCCTTTCACTTTCAAGGACCAAAGTCTGAGTCAGTTTATCCTTCACTAATAGGATATTTGTTCCAGCTTTAAAGAAATTCCCTGAAGTTCAGAAATCACATTCATGAGAATGAGATGGATGCAAGGTCACAGTGACCATGACCTTTGACCACCAAATTCTAGTCAGTTTGTTGTTAAATCCAAGTAAAAGTTTTTACAAAATTTTAAAAAATCCCTTCAAGGCCTTCTTGTGATAGAGTCACTAGGAGACAGACAAGGACACAGAGAGCTTGATCTTTGACCTATGACCACCAAAAATGAACCAGTTCACCCTTGGGTCAAAATAGACATCTGTTCCAAATTTTAAGAAATTCTCTCTCTTTTAAGTGTGTTTTTTTGGGATATCATGTTCATGAGAATGGGACGGACAGATGGAAAACCCAGAAACCTAATGTCTCCGGCCACGGCTATCACCTCCACTCTTTCTGCCAAAAAGCATCTTTCACCAGTACCTTGTGGTCCTCTGTAACACTAGTCAAAGACATCCACTCAATGTCCTTAATTAAGTGCACTGTGGAGACAGCCAGCAAACCTCACTTATCTCTGTGAATGTCTGACTTTACATCATGCACCAAAGCCAAGAGCTTGGCTAGTTTTCTTGCGGGGGGCAAAAGCACAGTAGAGACTGATTAATAGCAGTGCTGACAAGAGGCATTCGTGCTAACAACAATGGGAATTATAGTCCTTGTAAAACATTATTCAACTCACAAAAGACCACACACGTAAATCTTGCACTGACAGGAATTCATACTTTGAAGCACATGCTTTGTAGCTTTATTACCAGAAAAACCCTGAGAACACAGAAAAGCGTGCTCTTATTAATGTAAATCACCATGCTTAATGCTGGGTGGTTTCCATTTTGTATAAATGTGTTCCATAAAGTACCAATAAAGAAAAAGAGAATGAGAAAACCAGACATAGGTCTTTGGGGTATTTCAAAATATGTTATTTTTCAGGATTGGAATGATATTTTTTTTCCACAGTAATCGGAAAAGAGAAAAAAAAAATCCATCTTCTGCTGATATAAAAATGATCAAAGAAACAATAACAAGAGCAGACTAATGCAGTCTGATAAAGTCCTTTCAAATCTGCTTTGTGTGGTAAGGAAATGACTGTCATTAAAGATAAAACCAAGTTTATTTTAAGAGCTTTTGAACGGTTAATATGTTTTAATGCAGGATGTTATAGGATCCGAAACATGTTTATGGGAACTGTAGTGGATAGAAAACCAGTCTTAGTATTTTTATAATCAATGGAATAATGATACCAAGTACTGTTCAATTTTGAGCTACTTGTACATTACTTGAGTATTTCCATTTCATGCTACTTTTTACTACTACTCCTTTAATCTCAGAGGGGAATATTTTACATTTTACTCCAACCACATTTATTTGCCAGCAACAAAATATGTATCAACTAATAATTTATGATTAAATTAATCGCTCAATCCCCTTTTCAGTTTGAAGTTACTGCTCTATACTGGAAGTTTAACTGTAATTGTATTACTTTCATTTAACAATTACTTTTCATACTTCTTCTATTCATTTGTTTTTGTACTTGCATGTTTACACCGGGGGTCAGGGGAAAATGGCAAGTCAATCCCGTCCATGTCCCCTACATATGGCAGAATTAACAAAGTTGACTTTGAATTTAATCATAAGAGGTAAAGTAGCCCTACCTTATCAACTGCAATATTAAGATGATGTACAAATCACAAATTATAATCCAGCAAAATAATCCATATGATTCTGAAAGGGCACATTCTTCAAAATGAGTACTTCACTTTTGGTGGTATGTTTTGGTAAATAATTTGATGCTGATACTTAAGAATTTGTACCTTTACCTAAGTAAGATTAAATGAAGGACTTTTACTTGTTACCGAGTATTGACTCACTCTACAGGGTTTCACACAGGGTTTTTTCCATTTCTTGGAAGAAATTTTCAAGCTTTTCCATGAAAGGAAATAAGGTCTAATAATAAAAGTCAGTGACCATTGCTAATGTATAACATGAACAGAACTAGAAAATGTATTAGTACAAGTGGTCACGGAGCAGTGGAGCATCCAGAGCACAGGAGTGAGACCTGGCCTGTTGTTATTTTGTTTTAAAAAATTATGCTTTGTACCTTGGAACTACAATGCTGTACTTCCAGAGCAGTTTGAAATTAAAGTGCGCAGCAGTGCGCCGCTTGAAAACTGAACGCCCTGCGTTGTCCATGCTTCATCTAAAAAATAAATGTAGAGGAGAAGTGTGAGTGGTGCTGAAGTATAAAGACTTCAAGACTTTTTTTTTATTCACAACACTTATGTTAAATCACACTGTCCCAGCATTATTTGTTGCCAAGCGGTAATCAAACATACCTGATTCAGACACTATTCAAATGTTATTTAAGCTAGTTGCCATACATTGTCATATCAATGTTAACAGCAGAAAACAAAAAAAAAAATCCCGCCATTATGTTACATTACATGGATAGTTGTCCATGTTATTGCAACAAATTTACATACATTGTCCTAAACATTTATGCCACTTCTTAGGTAAAAGATACTTTTTCCATCACTGATTAAACTACAACTTCATACAACAAACTTGCCGGTTAACCTGATGCAAAAATGGAAGAAGAAACTTCATAAAGCAAACAACTTGAGCTCCCCACAAATCTGTGGTCTCTCTTTGCTCTCTGCTTCATTTTGAAAAGTATAGAAAATGTACCACTAAGCCTAACTGCTGCAATGTTAACTTCTTTCTTGGACCGAAGTCTGACTGAGGGGCATTCATCTGGACGGCCATAAAAAACACCTTTGTCTTTCGCAGAATGTTTAGGATGTCTGTCCTGCAGCATGGGCCACTTTCCTTGCAGACATTTCAACTTGTCAAAGTAGGTAATAAGCAGGTGTTACTAATCGCATTAACCACTGGCTGTGTTTTATTCAAGTGTCCCCGAAACCCTGCATGAGGAGTGCCAGGACCTTGAAAGTGAAGCTGCTAAATGACCGTCATCATCATTTTTATTATTCACACCTGTGCTTTTCTTACTATCACAAGTCAAAATGTCTTGGCAAAGTTTAAAAAAGGGCTTTGGGCTAAACACTGTTCATCAAATATGGATGAGAACACCTTCAAACAACATTAAACCTAAAAGGCAGCGCTTTAGCCTTGTAGCTATGATTTCATCTCAAATCCACAGTGTTGCCAAATCTATGAGGAACATATCATTACCCTAATATTTTCTGACTGTGGTTTGGTCTCTGATAACTTGCGGGAACTGACTTTTTTTCCAACAATTTTGGGCCCCACCAATTTGTCTTTCTAATATCAGTTAAGTCAGTTACTCGGTTCAAGTTGAGCCACACCAGAGATGTCTATCTCTACATTACTTAAAGGCTTAAACCGTATCTTCACGTAGCATTTATGAAAAGTGATTCAAGTAGTATTTGGTACAAATATACTTCTAAAAAGTGGGGACACACAATAATATCGGCACAACACGGTTTCGGCAGATAATGGCTTTAAAATTAAATATCTGAATTGGCAAGCATGCTGATTTCTGCTGATATCACAAACCCAAACTTTGTAATTGACAAAATGAAATTTGCAAAGCATTAGATTCATTCATGTCTCCATCTGCTGGTGGGCCATGATGAAAAGAATATGCATAATATGACGGTAATTCCACTACAGAGGAGACTTGATGATCACTAAAATTAGGTAGGGAAAAAAGTGGATATATCAATACCGGTAATCGGCCATATGAATTGCTATATATTGGTAACAGATATCGCCAAAAAATTCCCAAATCATGCATCCCAACTAAAAAAAAGATTATTTTATTGTTGTTAAGCAACATTTAACTGCTGACAATGTTAGGTTAAACTGACACCTTTCGTGAATTTTTCACACTTCCATAGGAGGGCGACAGAGAGCAGAAAAGCACCGACATGGGTAGACTGTGGTGCCATAGTGATCCAACATGCACACACAAATACATGCACACACACACGGCAAAAAAAAACAGGCATGAGGGGTGAGGGGGAAAATAATGGGAGAGAAAGACAACCTCTCTAGTCGTGCTCTGACTCACAATTTCAGAGTCTCAACAAACCTCAACCAAAATGTAACCAAGCTATATTTCTGTGAAATAGAAATATTAACACAATTTATAATTGCAAAAATTAAAATTAAGAGTCATGTTTCAACGTGACTCTTCGAGCCTTACTTGATTCTAACAAGCAAAAAGTGCAGCAGGAGCTCTGCGTGCTGCGGTGGGATGAGAAGCACAAGGTCTCGCTGTGAATTGAAATGGTAAATAAATGAGATGAAGTGAAGATCTCAGCGTGTATGTGTGTATTTAGATTAGCATGAGTTGGGCTCTGAGCACCTCATTCAGCACAATTAGGGCAAGCCGGCGATGAACCAGGTAAACAGGCGAGCAGTAATTGGATTTAAATTAGACATGTTCTCTGCTCATAGCTACCTAATGTAACGTGGAGCACAATCCCCTCACCCGCTCTCCCTTCTACCTCTTCCCCTTATCTCATTTAACATCCCTCCATCTCTTCCCACTTGTACTTCTTACGTAATTCACCCTTTTGACTCCATCATAAATTTCATACTTTATCTTCTGCATACTGATTCCCATTCTCCACCAGTGTAATTGGTTTTCTTCCAATTAATCTTATCCATTATCTAGTTGTTTTTTTCTGCGGCTCTCTGGCTATCCTTCCATCATTAATTTCATATCAGCATAATCTTTTTTTTTTTTTTTTATCACTACTAGGAATTAATTGCAAAGCGTATCCGATAACCACATTAATTGTATAAAATGCTGCTGGATGATGTCTTGTTTCATCCAACAAACAGTTAAAAACTACAAAAAGAAAACCTTGTACCATTCTAAATTTCTCCCCTAAAAACAATTGTCCAATCATAGTTTAGCAATCTTAACTGAGCACAAGGTCCAGTGAAGCCTTAGATTTCTCCATATGATGAGGGAATACACTTTCATGAGTTGAGCTTGGAGGGAGGGAAGGTGCAGTTGTTAGTCCATTTTCAAGTTAAAAGTAAAGAAGTTCCTTTTTTACACTGGCTACTCCACCTGGTAATGACTTCAAACTTATTTTTAAACCTTTATTTTAAATCATTTTAATAAAATCTTTTTATCTATGCACCTCTTGTCTACTCTTTTGCGATTTTTAATGGTTTTTGTTTTTTAAAAATTTGTAAATCACGTATTAATTCTACCTTTTATATCTTTTCTTTTTTATTTTGCATTTGTATCCTTTATTATGTTGTATTTTTTAATGCTTAGTAAAGCACTTTGAATTTCCCTGTTTTATGAAATGTGCTATACAAATAAAACTGCCTTGGCTTGCCTTTGTTGGATTTATCCCGGCAACTCGAGCCAGCCTTTTCTCTTGTTATATTTAAAGTTGGACTAATGAGCTCTACACTGAAATACAAAAAAATGTTGTTTCTTTATTACCACATCTTTTACACAGATCAGCTGGTGAGGACTTCGACGTTTTGTCTGGGACGTGCAGCTTTAACTTCATTCTTTAGACATGGCATCATGTATGTAGCCATCAAGTGTACAGGATTAAAAAATGTCAGCCAGCATCAGCATTTTCAGCCAGCAGGTCACACACACGTTGTACACAGGCATGTGTGGTGTGTATTGGATTCATCACAAAAGATGGTGTATACAATCTCACTGTGCTCCCCTAATTCAATCACATATGCACCTAGGTTTATGTTACATTAAACTGTCATAAAAGTTCACTGGCGCATTCATCCAGATACACACTCAGTAACATTCATATTAATTAGTCTCGTGATCAGTCCATAAATTAGCCACAAAGGCCATCACCAGAGAACAAGAGCAACATGTGACCAACACTGGACCATTGATCAGCTGCTTAAGTAATGCAATTGTAAATAAAATCTCAAAAGTAATTAAATAAGAATTTACTATTGGACTGACGTATTGTAAAGGGGGTAGCTTTTAAAGCGTTACAGAGGCTAAAAGACAACAAAATAAGTTACAACAGAACAAAATCAAATAAAAATCAATATCTGAAACATGATTTAGCACAGTATACATTAAGATGGGTAAAAACATTACATGGTAAATGTTTTTTGTAGTGTCACAGCATTTTAGTAGAAATTTTAATTGCCATTTAATTGTCAGTTGCATAAAATACATCTGAGATCCATGACCTCTTGGACATGATCCTATCAAGTCTATAGTATCTTGGGGAATAAGGATTGGGCATATATATTTTTAAATATTATCAAGTCCAATGAGATGAGATTGTAATTCCTGGGTCCACTGGGGTTTGAGTTCATTTTTTAAAGATCTATGAAGACCCCTGCAATTAACTCATGGCGCTAAGGTTACCAGAATTAACTAGTTAGCTACAGCTACAAGATTCTTTGAGTGACAGCTGTCATTTCAACCCATTTAGTTATGGTCGCTGGCAAGCTATTAGTAACTGCTTTTTTTCTACCTCTGTCTCAAATCGAGGACTCTTTGCATGAAAAATAACTTGGCATTTGGCTTCGTAAATAGCCGTTATTATAAACGTCATATGTTATATATATATGTGTATGGTGTAGTGACAGTTGCTATTATCAATAGTCAGAATTGTCACAGACTTAACCTCTGCAACATCTTCTTCTCTCTCTCCTATCTGACCTCATCAGTAATATCTGTGTATGACTTTACAGCATCCACATGTGGCATCTTGTGTTTATGTGTTTAGTGAGATTTTTATCAGAAGTGTGTGTGCCTGCCAGATGTGTAGTGTATGTGTTTAACAGTTGCTGCAGGCAGCGATGCTATTCCTCTGGGAAGGCTGCATCTCATCCCAAGAAAGAGCATGTGTGTGTGTTTTTGTGTGTGTGGGTTAAGGCTTGTGCTGGATCATCACACCTCAGCCCAGCCAAGGTAGTTGCTACTGCCACTGATGGCCAGCTGTTCTCACAACATCTGGGAACGCTCTCACACGCTCTCTCTCTCTCACACTCTCACACACACACGCACACGCGCACACACACACACACACACACACACACACACACACACACACACACACACACACACACACACACACACTCTCTGCCTGTCTCATTTACTCCTTTCCCATCACCCCCTTCACCTCACTCTGGGGCTCAATGAAGGCTCATTAGAACAAAATCTGGATCTGTCTTGTCACCCTGACAGACCTGTCCAGAAGTGTTTTTTTTAGTCTGGCTTCTGGACACACACACACACAATAAGTGTAACGTGTATACACACACAAAAAGAGCACTAACCCCTCGTTACATTTCGCAGGGTCTCCAATAATTCATATATTTGTGGCAGTAGCCTCAATGAAAACATCGATTTACAATTTAGAGAGGGAACACAAAATGATAAAAAACAGGGACACATAAACAAGATTTAAAAGGGAAAAAAACGGGAAGTGTGTTACCGCCACATACATTCTAATTCTGTGGGAAACATTGTTAATTCTCTAAAAAAAAAAAAAACTAAAATCAGCGTTTTAGAGAGGGGGCACACAATGATAAAAAAGGGACATACAAACACGAGATTTTAAAAAAAGAAAAAAAAACAAGAAGTTTGCTACCACCACACATAGATTCTAATTCTGTGGGAAACACTGTTCAGCTTCTAAAAAAATGCAACTAAAATCTGCTTTTCATACAACATATACAAAAAAAATCTTTGCCTTTATTTAAGTAATGAAGAAAATCTGTTCTCCACTAGGGAGTGTCCAGTGTCCTTGATTCTTGTTCTGCTGTAAGTGTGTATCTCTTTCTCATTTAACATCTTATTGTTCCCAGCAGTAAAGATCTGTGCCTTCCTCTGGTCACCATCACCTCTTTTCTCATCCTTCACTGTACACAGCCTTTAAAAGCTCATTTCTCATATGTCCTCAGCTCTACCATAACTGCACTCATTAGCAGATGCAGGACAACACCCTCAATCAGGCTGAAATCATATTAAATACAATAGCTATAAGGATTGTGTTAGTTAGATGGAAGAAGACTTGCACACATGCAAAAGTGTTTATCCCAAACATACATAGCATGCTATTGTAAACAAGGTCACAAATGCCCTAAATTGAAACCCTGTCCAACCCAGATGAACCCAGGTGATTAATGTGACAGTAACAGGGCCCAGCATGTGACTGGCGCTGGCTGAGTGTGATCACACACAACATACATCCCCTTAATAATAGATCCATCCTGTTAATGGCTCACTCTTGGTCTCTGTCTCTCTGCAGGGATCTGCAATGACCTGATGTTACTGCAGCCACCGCCTGATACTGCACAACTCATCTATATTTCAATAGGGCCCTGTTGAGTGTAAGTGTGTGTGTGTGTGTGTGTGTGTGTGTGTGCGCGCGCGTACGTGTTTGTGTGTGAATGAAAGAGAGCGAGAGATGGACTGTGTCGCTGGACAATCACAGCTTTAATTTACTGATCTAATTTCAGTTTCGAGCTGGTTGAGTAAACAGAACTCAGTGAGCGGTTTTACACAATCAGAAATGCAAGGTAGCCTCTGTGTGTGTGTGTGTGTGTGTGTGTGTGTGTGTGTGTGTGTTTTAGTGTTTTACTGAGTTACTCAATGCAAAAGTGACAAAAGAAGCAAAATGAACATTGTTGAATCTTGTTTTTTACTCTGAATGGCACTCAAACCCTTAGCCTTCACTTCATGTACTGAGCTGTTCATAAAAGACACCAAATCTCAACTGCAACAGGGCACTCTTTGCTTGTTACTGTGATTATTGTCATTGTTTGAGTCTGTCATCATGGTCCTGGTGACACCTATGTAGCAATAATTACCACGGATGCTGTTTAATGCACGTTTATACAGGTTTTCGTTAATTACTGATACCTCCTGCTGCGCCTGTCACACAAACAGTGACAGGAAGGATCATTTTAACCAACAGTTATTAACAGGTTTATTGACTGACTTGAGCTGTTTTTTTTCAACTTTACAAACTATAAAGTGTCACAACCGCTGACAAGCAATAGGAGGCACACCGGGCTCGCTCTCAGCTAACACTGAAGCTCCATGGCACACAGTGTCTCTTTCTCACCGAACATGCTCAAACTGTCGGGGGTTGGGATCCCTTCTCTCCCTCACCTCCCTCATCTGTGAAGTGCATGGTCTCTTCCTGGCTGATGTGGAAGCTCTGAAGCACACGGTCTCACCCGAGCCCCACCTTACAGTGAAGCTCTACAGTGTCTGTCATATTGTGATTTACACCCTTATCAATTCTGTCATCTTGTTGTGCCCTCTTCTTTTGACGACTTCAGACTGGAGAATTAGCACCATCTACTGCTAATCTTGAACCAACTCCCAAGATTTGCATTACAGTAATGGATGAAATAGCACAGAAATTTGCATTTTCTTTTGCCGATTTCTTAAAAAATTGGTTAAAATTTGTGCTGCATTTGGATGGAAACCCAAGTTATACTAAACTAAGTTTACTGCTTCTTCAAACTTAATGGACAGACATGAGAGTGCTATCAATCTTTCTATCCAACTCTTGGCAATTTCCCAAAGTGCCAAAACTATAACAAGTGCTTGTTGATGAGAATCCAAGACTTCTCTTAAAGTTAAAAATGTCTAAGAAATGTGACCGAAGGAAACCTAAATATGAAGCCTTGGCTAACCACACTGAATTTCAGTCTGACTCAGACTGACAGCTGTCCAATTCATAACAAACAGCCTGAGTCAGAGCTGGCAGAAAGACTCACACACTAACAAACAAGAGCCTCCGACTGCAAAGTAAAGATTTAAACCTATTAGGCAACAAAGACGTTAGGGGAGAGCTTTGAGGTCAGCTGATGCCTAAAAAGAGATAGCCAAGAAGAGAGGAGAGGAGAGAAGAGGAGAGGAGAGGAGAGGAGAGGAGAGGAGAGGAGAGGAGAGGAGAGGAGCTCAGGCTGACCTTTAGAGAACCACACTTAAACCAGCCAACACCTCGGGCGCTGTTCAAGCTCGGTCCCACTCTGCATCTGTTAGTGTGTGTGATTTCTGCGTGTATGTGATTTCTGTGTATGTGTGTGTGTGATTTCTGTGTGTGCATGTTTCAAAGGTTACTGTGAATCTGCTGCCACTATAAAAGGTACTGATGTTGCCTGAGTAAATCAACGTGTCTGTGTGCTGTGTCGTGCTCTTTGCTTTTCAGAGTTGCTTTGACACATAACTTTGTCAAGATGATGCATGATTCTTACACGCACGCACGCACGCACGCACGCACGCACGCACGCACGCACGCACGCACGCACGCACGCACGCACACACGCACACACAAACACACAGACTTACCTTATGTGGTAGAAAGAGGGAGTTGACTGCTGCTAGGAGACTTGTAGTATCTGGGGCATCCCTCTGGCCACAGATCACAATCTAAAAAAATAAAAAGAGGAGGACGGTGAAGAGGAGTGAAATTCGAAAGAAAAGAAGGAGGAGGACAGACGGATAACAAGATGAGAGTGTGTATAGGATGACATAACAGGGAAAAGGTGACACATCAGAGGAGGAGGAGGTGATAGAGGTCAGCACTGTATTTGTAGCAGTAACAAGGGAGGCAGGTGTTTTCTTGGGGGCCCCCTCACCTCGCCTCACCCCTGAGCTCGTTACCCTCGCCCTGCAGCCGCGACTCATCCCCAGCAGGTCAGACATGACCAACAGAAGGCTAACTATCCCCTGCTCGCTTTCTACTCCTGTTATTTCATCTTTGATTATATAGCATGTGCCGTCACGCTAAAAGTTTTCTCAGTGTGACGGAGAAACTTCGGGGTAACTCACGCTGTGCTTTCATAGTACGCTGGTTTCAGGCTAACTGAGGGTGTTAATATTTCAAAAGCGATTATATAACTGAGGCTGAACAGCTCAAATAACCTATTAAATGCATGAAGGCAGTTAAAAAACTGGGGAAAGAGATTACGAGAGTCAGTGTCCAGGGATTAAGAGTGCATGCATGTAGAAAGCTGAAATAGAGCCCTCAGGTGACCTCTGTTTACCCTTTGAATCCTGAGCAAATTCATTTGATTTCTTTCAAAATCACGTGAAGACGGCAATGAGTAACCTAACATTAACAACAAACTGAAAAAAATGTTAAAAAACAATGGGAAAGTAAAGGGAAAAAAAGAACAAAACAAAAACGAGAAAATGGCCTTAAGTAGTGCTTAAAGATGTATAAGTAATGCATTTATAATAATTTCTAAAATTATTTTAAAAACATAATTATGATAATCAAAAAGGTACAGTTTTCGGGACGTTTCCCTTATTCTAAAATTGATTTCTAAATCGAGAGCTTTGCTTTTGAAAGGCAAAGCTCTCGATTTACCGGTCAATCTTCGTTCCTACCCTCACCTATGGTCACGAGCTTTGGTAGTGACCGAAAGAAAAAGATTGCGGGTAAACGGCCAAAAATGAGCTTACTCCGACTGGGCTCTCCCTTAGAGATAGGGTGAGGAGCTCGGTCATCAAGGAAGAGCTCGGAGTAGAGCCGCTGCTCCTCCACGTTGAGAAGAGCCAGATGGGGTGGCTCGGACATCTAATTAGTCAGCCTCCCGGACGCCTCCCCGGTGAGGTGTTCAGGGCATGTCCCACCGGTAGGAGACACCGTGGAAGGCCCAGGACACGCTGGAGAGACTATGTCTCGCAGCTGGTCTGGGAATGCCTCGGGATCCCCTGGACGAAGTGGCCGGGGAGGGGGAAGTCTGGGCTTCCCTGCTTAGGCTGCTGCCCCCGTGACCCGACCCTGGATCAGCGGTCGAAAATGGATGGATGGAAATTTCTAAATCTTCTCATTTCTTGCAAGTTGCAGAACATTTCTTGCCAAGTTGGTCATTGCTTTTTTCCCCACATGTTTTTGAAAGGAATCACACCAATGTTCTCATCTTTCAGAGGTTCAAATGCTTGTAAAAGCTGTCTGAATAAAGTACAAGAAAACTGATGTCAATCCAAGATTCAAAGGGTTAATCATGTGTCAACACATTAGCTTTGTTTAAGGAAAAGCCTTTACAAGTGCTTTATCCGAATAGGGTTGTATCATGATAATTTGTGTCTCCAACTCAAGACAAAAAGTAAAAATTGTACCTTTGTATTCATGCAGAATGTGACCAAATATAATATTTACAGCCTTATATGATGCATGGTCCTAAGAAGTGTTTATGACTAATGCCACCTGACATTTCTTTAATTGCATAATGAATAGAAGACAAATAGTAGAATATAAGGAGAATCAAAAAAGGTTTTAACATGAGATACAAAATATTGTAAACTTGAAACAAACTACCAAATTCTGCACCCACTTAATCTTCAGAAAAACTGTTTAAAAGTTAAAACATTTAATTTCCCCAGTGAGGGATAAATAAATGAATACAACTTCGTCTTTTTCTCAGCTGAATGTTTTTGTGCTACCATCTGATCTGGCTAATTTATATTCTCAGTAGTGAGATAAATTTCAAACCTACAGTGTGCTCCATCAGCTATGAATCATAAAGGAATATCGGAAGCGTGAAAGGTTTAGAAAATAGCAGTAAAAATACCATTAACAGTGTTTTTTCTTTTAAATGTGTCCCCCTCTCTAAATTCTGAGGTTTGTTGGGTTCTTGAACATAGCGCACACAGAGCTCTCCATGAGTTCTTTTTGTTTCCACCTCGGAGCCTTCAAACAAATCTTTATTACCGACTGTCATAGCCAGAACGGTCCACAGGGGTAGACGGGCTGTTTTTATTGTCTATTTTGCAAATATCATGTCAATGTCATGACTTGATAAATGGACTGCACAGTGTGAGCACATAAATTGTGAGTCTTGGTTTTGGTATTCAAAGCAAACAACGTTTCTAAAACATGCTCAGCTTGCCCAACCCTACTGAAAATATTTAATAGTGTTACTGTTAAAGGAACACAGTCCTCTGTGGCGTTATGGTCTGCTCTAACAGTCTAGTTTACTTGCACTGATGCACTTGCACTCCAGTGCATTGTTAGTATTGATAATAGCAGCGAGTCAGCAGAGCCAATATTGAGATTGTTTCACCCGCTTCTTGCTCAGCTATAGTTCAGTTGCTGCGCATTGTTTGGTTCACTTGTTGTCAATGGCTATTGTGTTTGCACAATTTGTCAAGCAGGCAGAAAATGCTTATTTTCACCAAGCGGACATGAAAATGAGTTTTGGCTGACCGCCAGGTAAACACTTGAGGCGTGAAAACAGAGTACAATGTAAAGCTCTCCCTAAACTACCATGTACGTAAGAAAAAAGCATCTAAGTTTGTATGTGGATGTATAAGACTAACCTGTTTAAGCGTGTAGTGCTGGGCCATAAGAGCCTGGACCATTTCCGGCAGTGCTATGGGAACCCTGGTCAGACGGTCGGAGAAGGCTGCCAGCAGCTGTTGGCACCTCTGGAGCCACTCCTGTCTTCCAGTGTAGTGGGACAGACGCAGGAGATTGGACGCCGACACTGAGTTAGCACTGGGCTCAGCTCCGTCTTGATCTAAGAGACACACAAAAGAAAATATGTGATATTTAACAATTAGGTAACAGTTATAGTGTTTAGCTGGCAGGCAATATAACATGCTTTAAAAAATGAGAGCTTCTGTTACTGCATACAGTATTTAGTGTTAGAGATTGAGACAGATGTGAGGTCAGAGACCTTAACCATCACCTTCTAAATTCTAATCAGTTTGCCGTTGAGTCCAAGTGGACGTTTGCCGAATCTGAGGAAATTTACTAGCATCCACGAGAATGAGATTGACATGAAGTCACAGTGACTTTGACCCTTGCCTACGAAATTGTAATCAGATCATCCTTGAGTCCAAGTGGACGTTTGTGCCAAATTTGAAGAAAATCCATTAAGGAGATATCTTACACACGGAAATAAGATGGATGGATGAAAAACAGATAACACAAAAACATAATGCCTCCACCCGTAGCTGTCATTGGTTTAGAAGCATAAAAATAAGATAAGCAAGACAATTTCTTACACCATTAAAAAAAGAAAACATTTCTAAAAGCATCATAGTCTACATTACACAGAATAGTAGCCATGTGATCAATAATAATCAGGAAAAATGATGAGACGCGGTCAAAAAAGTTGTTCAAAACACAAGCCTTTCTGTTAGACAAACTGGAAAGATGGAAAACTATTAAGTTAAAATACAGACTCTATGTCTTCCCATGACTTCCCCCAGTACACAACCATTCCAGAGTCTCATGTGTGGTGTGATGTGATGGGACTAACAGATGACCTCATGACTCAGCCCCGTTAAGTGATTGGTGCTTATCTCTTATCAGTGTCCAATGAGAGCCTGGAGGTGATCTTCTCATGACCCATGACCTCTATGCATGTCTGCTTCTCAGCAATGCAATAATGCCCGTGCCTATGAATGTGTGTGTGAGAGAGACTTTTACATTGGTAGCTTACACAAACCGCTTTCAAGTCAAACTGCAATTTTAGGTCAAAAACTAAAAATAGAAAAACATTGCACACACGTGCGCACGCGCACACACACACACACACACACACAAACACACACAATTTACTGTACACTGCATATACAATATTCTTTATGACAAGCATGAATTTAAAATCGCATATAGATGCACATGAACCCCCACGCATGACTGAACTGCAGAAATAATTTGATTTTATCCTGCAGTATGTTTCAGCTCTCCCTGAGCCCAATGGCAAGGAAGCTTCAACATATACACACATGCACAAACACACACATACATACACACACATATACTGTAAAAACACACAGAGATTGAGCTGTCTGCTTTCCACATTTCACAAATCCCTTTTCTTAAAGACCTCCATGGAAAGAGGTCATATACATACATAGCCATGACAAAAGCCTCCACACAGACACACAAACAGACGCACACAGACACACAGACACACACTCACAGAACACACCCATAACAAAATAGAATCACGAAAGTCAGAGTCAATGACTGAATAGCCCAGAAACCCAACGCAAGAAAACTCTATGGCACTCCAAAGTGTTCAATATTACAAAATAAATAATCACATCAATACACTGTTAATAACATGAGCATTTATAGAGTGATGCTGCTTTTGAACTGAAGCAGACCACTGCTGATGGAGCCAAGAAATGTTGACTTCTGTCACATTGGAATATATCTGAAAGCACAATATGGCCGCAAGAGAAAACTTGAATTACCACTTCCCAGCTGAATGCCTCTGTGAACAAGAGCAGTCAAGTTGCACTTGCAGGTTATATCCATGTCTGTGAAAACGTGGATGCTTCATACATATCCTCCACCCGACAGCACAGAACATCTTAACAATCAGCACATTTTCAAGGCTGACACCAAAGATTAGTGTCACCAATTCAGTATCTGACCAAATGTCTCCCACTCTGTTCTTGAGATATGGCGTTGAAGAACGGCCCGAAAAGTGTTCTGGCCATTGCAAAGTCAATCCTAGTAGTAATTTTCTATGAAATTCTATCATTCTTGAGTTATGGCCAAAAACATGTTTTGTGAGGTCAGTGATCTTGACATTTGACCACTAAGTTCAAATCTAGTTATCCTTAGGTCCAAGTAGATGTTTGTGCCAAATTTTAAGAAATTCCCCAAAGGGTTTCTCGAAATATGATATTTAAAAGAATGAGACAAATGCAAGGTGGTGGTGACATTGACCTTTGACCACAAAAATCTAATGGATTAATCATTGAGATCAAGTGAAAGTTTGATGAAACTCTTTCAAGAATTTGTGGGATATCGCATTCACAAAAATGAGACGAGTGCAAGGTCACACTGACCTTATCCTCAGAACGCCAAATTTAAATAAAATCATTTTTTAGTCCAAGTAGGTGTTCGGGCCAAATTTGAAAAAAAAAAGATGTTCATGAGATTTAGCGTTTGTGTCAGTATGGGACAGGCAAGGTCACAATGACCTTGACCTTTGACCTATGACCACCATAATCTAAGCAGTTCATCACTGTGTCCAAGTGGACATCTGACAAATTTGAAGAAATTCTCTCATGGTGGTCCTGAGATATCGCGTTCACGAGAATGGGAGGGACAGACGGATGGACAACCCGAAAACATAATTCCTCCAGCCACAGCTGCATTATGGGAGGTATGAAAAATTGAACAAACACAGCTGATTTTTCCTATTATAGATCAAATATGTTGCCACACTGCTACTGTATATCATTCTAATCATACTTAAACAAACATAAACAGGGCAGAGTGGGAGGTCAGTAGGATGTAGAGTGGCAGTGTGGTGGGGTAATCTGTCTTGCAGTGACAGGCGACGCTGCTGGGACAGGCGTCCACTCTGCAGCGGCTGTAGCGTCACTAATGGGCTTCAACCCTACCGCCGTAATGGCACAGTCAATCCTCTCAGATGAGAAACCTCTCA
This sequence comes from Plectropomus leopardus, assembly GCF_026936395.1. Taxonomy (NCBI): domain Eukaryota; kingdom Metazoa; phylum Chordata; class Actinopteri; order Perciformes; family Serranidae; genus Plectropomus; species Plectropomus leopardus. Next base: position 24,264,969 of record NC_142194.1, on the reverse strand, counting down.
CATGTCAGCTCCGATAAACACACATAGATGCGGGCGTGACGACGCGCTGGGACAGGTCCTCCCGCACACACACACAAGCTCATATGCACACGCAGCCATCATCTCGGATCTGTCAGCAGTTCTTAACAAGAATAACTATTAGCTTTTTGCTTGTTCCCCCCGCCCATGTGATGTGTTGCTCCTGTCTGAACTATTTGCACCAAGCTATCTGTCATAGGCACAGAAGTGTGCGCGTGTCATTCCATTTTGTGTGAAAACATTTTTAGAGTTGTGGCATCTGGAACATACAAAATGACAATCTTCCTGACAGAATTCTCAAAGTTAGTTTCTTTCTTAGGCTTAAGTTAAATATTAGTAATTAGTAGTTTAAGATGGGGTAGAATCATGAAATAATTTTACTAATATTATACAGATTTATGCACCTTTAAGGACAAGTGGGTGCTACATTTTTTCCCTTTGCTTGCATCCAGCAATCAAAAACCAAAACATGTATACTGTAAGTATGAATGGGGAAAAGACGAGCCTGCAGACAGCACATAATGCATTATAAAAAAAGATATTATGTTGAGCAGAGATGACAAGGATAAGAGTATAAAAACAATTGGAAAAAGCAAGCCGTTAAAATAGGTGATCGCTGTCAGAAAGAGGAGCTTGGGAGGAAAAACAAAAAGAAACAGGCAACGAGTAGATCCAGAGTGGAACCTTTGCTCTGACAGATCAAAGGTTAATGTCTGCATGTCCACAAGGTGTCAGCCTCTCTGAGCTGCCAGCAGCCATCAGTTAGAGGACCGGCAGCTGAAGAGGGGCTGCCGTGAATGTCAAGGTCAAACTCATTTATATTTAAGTCCTATAATCCCTTGGTCCAAAACCATTGTTTGAACAATGTCAAAAATTTGCATTGAATAGCAAAATCCAATATGACCGGCATAATTCTGAGCCAGGTAGAGCGCTAGTTATTACAGAGTGAGGGTTATTATATTTTATAACAACGATGTATCTTATACCTGAACTGAAAGTGAAAGTTCTAGTGCAACAAAAGAAGAAAAATGCACCAAGTCAGGGAAAAAAAAAAAAAAGAAAGAAAAATCCAGGTTGAAGTCAAGATTTGAGTGACTTCAGAGGTGGCAGAGGCAGAGAGTGGATTTCAGATTTGGCGCAGTCAGAATGGAGACAGATATGACATGTGTGTTGATCAAAGCAGCTGAAGATTCAGAGCATCGGTCTTTGAATGCTTTCAGAGAAGTTCAACTCGAGTGAGAGACAGTCGCGCTTCACTGGAGGTAGATGGGGGAGGTCAATATTCCTCTGCTCGCGTCTTTTATCCTCTACCTGTTCATCCATCTATCCATCCATCTAACCTTGCTCACCTCCTCTCTTGTGGTTTAAGTGTAGCAATGGAGTGAAACTGGCAGCAATATTAAAGCAGAAGCCTCCATCTTGTTAAGCTCCGGATGGATCGATACGTTGAGAGATAAAAGACAGGAGAGAAACTGATGGATGAAAAGCTGAACGGACGAATGATTACACTCACCCATTAATGTTACGGTTTTCCGTTCAATTGAAATACATACTTTTTTCCCTTCAACTTTGACCAAACTGCAGCAATGTGTTGATATTAGCAAGCTGCCAGCAGCGTCTGCAGCCTGTATTTTTCATCCGTCTGGGTTATCCATCCTTGAACATGTCCAGGCCACAGAGGTATGCTCCAGTAGTACCGTTAATCCTTCACCTGTCCATCAATCCTTCCCTGCATCTCTCAACCTATTAGAGCTACAGTCAGCAGCAGTACCATCAATACCAAAGTTGTTTTTCTACACCTGCATGGCTAATTCTATTCTATTCTAACTTCCATTGTTTGGACTGTCATGAAATTTTGTATAGATATTTATGGACTCCAAAGAATGACTTTGGTGATCCGTTGACTCTTCCTCTAGCACCACCATGTCATCAACTGCTAGGTGGGTTGCAAAAAATTTGGTGCAGTCTTCCATGTAACCCTCAGGATGAACATTAATAACGCTGGCGACTCCCTTAACAGTTCTAACGCCATCATAACATCAAAATTGGAGTGTGTTGATAGGATTGGGCAGTATCACGGTATAACGGTATACCAGGATATTTAGAAATCCTAACAGTGTGATTTTCACCGTTGAAAAATAATACGTTGTAATACGTTCTTTTTTACATGCATTGTGCATCACTTGCCACAGGAGGTCAGTGTAGTGCAACAAGCAGCTGAGCTGGCTGCAAGTGCAACTGAAAAAAGAGAGAAGGGCAGAGGCAAGCTGATTTTCGCATTAAACCTGAGGTCAGAGGTCAAGGGACCCCTGTGAAGTGGCTGCCTCTCCATCACCAAAAATTAGCCTTACTTTGAAGCGCTATTTACCCGGTTCCTAATGACATCAGTATCATCGCTCTGGCTTTAAAACTCAGCCTGGTATCGTATCTTAAAGACAGAATTGTTGGCTGGCAATTAAAACATGATTAACATTAGTCAAACATTTATGGATTTGAACTGTAAATGAAAGTCAAACAAAGGGCTATTATTCAAAATCTATGAACCAGGAAGGCCCCTCAGATCCCCCGACTCTTCTTTTTTAGCTGATCCACAGAGTAGAAGTACAACATTTGGTGATCCCTTTTTTTAGCCATTAGGCTGGAACAGCTGGAGGATCTTAAAATACTGACACTTTTAAATGTAAACCAAACGCCTATCTTTTCGGTATGGCTTTTATATAGTGTCTTACTGTCACAATTATAAGGTTTATCCATTTTTGCTTATTTCCTATGATGTTCTTGTTTCTTTAGTCAATCTGTGAAGCAATTATTGATTTGTATGAAAGGTGCTACATAAATAAAATTTGACTGATTGATTATCGAGCCTGGCAATATCTATGCATACATCACGGTATCCATTTCTTACCCTCTTTGAGTTGCAGCAGCACAGTGCTGTCACTGGGATTGCTGCAGAAGTAGCCCCCGCCCTGCTCATCCCAGAACAGTACATCCTGCCTGAGCTGCAGCTCCTCAGCCCACTGCAACCACTCCGTCTGCTGAGTGGCCTCAAACAGGTCCAGCAAGCCACAGATGATGAAGGCATAGTCATCCAGGAAGCCTGAGATAGGCGAAGATCTGGAGAACGCAGCGGGAGAGGAGAAATGAAAATCAGTGGGTAAAAGAATAAGGACAGTTTTCATTAAAAATGTATTATTAGATCAGTGCGAGAAGTATTGAGACGGGTTACTGTTGGTGAACTAGTTCAGCTTCTTGTTTTTCCCCCTTAATCTTCTTTATACCAAACGCATGCTTATAACGCCTAAAGAAGATCAAGCTGTGGTTTCTAATCAAGACTGCATAGAAACCCAGAAGAATTGGCTTGTACGATAATAAAAATGCCTGAAGGAGTCATCTGTGACAGCACAAGGCTACGTTGTGATACACATAGCAGGCCGAGTATAATCTCTCCCTGCAGCATTTTTCTCTAAGTGAAATTACTCATCTGCTTTCTGTGTGCTTGTCATACTGCACAAGGCATGAGAGACATTTATGCACACTCAGTCTTTGAAGTTTCAAGTGAAGCAGCACAGTAATTAGGCAAATGTGGTTACAGTTAGACCATCCCACCTCCCTCTGGCATCAGCGTGCCACCTCTACCTTCACCTGTCTCATCTTCCAGGGAACTTTTGCACCTACCAACATTTTTATCCCAGTTCTTCTTATTTAAACTTACTTTGCTTGACTTGAAATCCTCTCTGCACCTGGAGTTTTGTCTCTACTCATGGATTCATGCAAATTTATTGTTCATATCTCATTTAATCCTCAAAAACAAGCCCCCTCTGGCCTCCCACACAGTTTCCTGCCTTTCCATTTCCCACAATGGCACCCCATGTGGGTGAGTGCAGGGGGACTGATGGTGACAGGAAGTCAGATAAGGCTGTGTCAGGTGAGGCTGATGGCTGGTGGTCAAGAGGCTGAAAACAGGAGGAGACTTTAGAGGAGGTGAAGCGCACAAAGGCTTTGAGAGGTCATGGAGAGGTGAGGAATCATATCTTAGCCTATCTTTCCGAGACACACACACAGATGTACGTTAAAAGGAGAAAGCAGGGACTCTTACACTGGACAGGTCATCGTCAGATTAATGCAAATACCAAGGGGAAAGAACGCATTTGGACTTCATGATAAATATGAGTATCTAGAGCAAAAGTGATGGCTCTCTGCCTGAAAATTTCACCTTATGATGGCACAAGATTAAAAAATTAGCAGGATTTCCCACACATTTATTTATTTTTTTCAGCCCACCATGCTTAAAACACCTGCAGCAACAAACTGACTTTATATTTTTGGAGCTGGACCGTTCATTAGGAAAGCTGTTGGAAAATATCTGCCGTTCAGTTATTCATTTCACCACGCTCTCAGAGCGCAGAGCATACTCTGGGCACAGATGGAGCAGCTGAAAACCAGCCATAGTGAAAGATATTTTTAGCCATTCATTGCACAAGGTTTTAAAGTTTGCTTTCAATCGCTTCTACAGCAGCTGTTGCTCTCATCTATCAGTCTAATCAGCTCTGGCTGGATAAACAGATCAATTTTTCCATCCCTCCTGTGAGCAACAAATCTGTGTTAAATAGGCAGGAGGAGAGCTAGCTCATTTTAGCTGTTAGCAGCTGGTGGCCGGAACTAACAGTGGACATAGGTTGCATTGAGTTATATAATGATGCATTCAAGCTCTTCTTAGTGAAAATCAGTATTGAGAGACGGGTAATTTTAAACTTCTTATATTTCAAATGTAGACCTATCAGAATCATCAGAATATTTTATTGATCCCTGCAGGAAAACTGTAGTAAACAATTAACACTAGTGTTTAAAGTACAAATAATATACTGTGTATGAAAGTGTGTAAAAATATAAATGTAAAGAAATACAGTAATAGACAATTAGCACTGGTGTGTAAATATTTTAATTATAGTATGGATAATTTGCTGTGTGTGTCAATTGTGTAAAACATAAAACATTGTCCCTTGTGCTACAATGAAATGTAAAAAAAACTTGTATGCAAGTTCAAAATATAAATGTTTGATATATGTGTGATATACATATATCACAAGTGAGAATAACAATAAGAATATATACAATATGTGTCACAATGTATTGGATATTTTTTTAATGGGGTAGATTTCTTAATTTCCGTGGCACAAAAGAGGGGAAGAATAACAAAAACAAAATCTAAAACATTGTTATCGGCTATTGGCCAAATTGTTATTTTTAACATCAGTATCTACCTTGAATTTCAAAATTGGTGCATCACTAACCAAGCTAGCATTGGGGTTGGCTCTATCCTCTCATCCAAAAACGATCACCCCTGGCACCAAATATCCGAAAGGGCAACGGCCAAAATATCAAACTCCAGGCTTTAAAATGAAAGCCCAAAAGTCAATGGGTTATGTCCCAGTTGCTACATCTAATTCAGTCTATTAAAGAGTGCCTATGCTCCCCTCTCACACTAACACACTCCCAGTCCAGAGCTCACAAACACTTTTTTTTTTCTTGAGGAGAATCCCCCTCTTCTCTCACACTTGCAACATGTCATCTGGCTGAGGTGACTCCAGCCACAGGGATGGCAGCCTCAGACAAAGCCTCAAGAGGGCCTCACAGACACACAAACACAAAAATGTAAGAGCCTTTGAGAAATACTCAACGGCCTTTCATTCACACCTTCGGCAGTGCGTGTTAAATGAGTCATTTCCCTCAGAGCGAAGATAACACGCCTTGTCAGTCTCCCATATCATGCCGCAGCACTCAGAGACAGTTTAATAATAATGGCTTCATAATGATTCTCTCATATACTCGCTACTTCATGTCCCCCTGAATAATGCTCAGAGGCAGAAACCTATTGGGGCGATGTGGGTCACATAAACACATTGACTCCCATCAGTTTTACAACATCGGTGACCTTTATGTTCGGGAATAATTTAATATGCTTGCTTGTGCTACGGAATGTACTGTTGAACTATTGCGCTGTGCCAGTGCATATAAAATAACACATAATGAGAAATAAAAAAAATTATAGGAGAGGGCACAACAGAGAGGAAGATCAAGAGCAACAGTGAGAGAGATGTCACTGCTTGACTCATTATTCAGAAGACATAGCTGGTGTTTGTTTTCCTGGAGACCTTTAGAATTCAGCTCACACTCTTCTATTTGTCATTCAACTGCTCTTTGTGCACGTTTCCATGCAGTGACACCTAATACTTTGTCTTCTGCTTTCTCTTGCTGCATCTCCTCTCTTAAACCATGCACTACATCTCTAAAGACCACAGGATACACTCCAAAAGCAGTGTTATGACTCATTATTGTGTAGAAGTATTAATGTAAGGCAGGTAGGTGTCAGACTGAGCATGCTCACTGCAGTACATCTTGGAATCAGAAGTCGGGATCAGGTTTGATAACCACTGGGGAGCATTAGACACCAGTGTTTCCCACTCATTTATTTGTGGCAGCTTGTCATGATCAAAACATCTGCCGCCAAGTATCGATTTTATATTTTTGGAGCTGGACTGTTCATTAAGAGTGCTATTGGAAGATATATACCATTTGGTTATTCACTGCACCAAACTCTCTGAGCGCAGAGTGATAAAACTCACTACTCTCACTCATCTACGAAAGCACAAAAACATCTGAATTTAAAGAGGGGACACAGAATGACAAAAAGGGAAACACACACACACACGCACGCACACGTGCACACACGCACGCACACAAATTGATTCTCTTTCCACCTCCAAATCTTGTCTGAAAACACACTTTTCAGCTGGTATATACAGTCTGATCTAATCAGAGATTTGTACTGACGAAGATTTTATGATGATAATTTTATACCTAGTTCTCAAGATTTTTGTCTAGATATTTTATTAACTTATTACTGTATAAAGCCGATTATCATAAATCACAATTTGCCTCAGAGGGCTTTACAGTATACGACATCCCTCTGTCCTTGGACTGTCATAGCGGATAAGGAAAAAACCTACCCAAAAAACCCTTTAACAGGGGGGAATAAAATGGAAGAAACCTCAGGAAGATCAACAGACGAGGGATCCCTCTTCCAGGATGGACAGACGTGCATATAGAAATGGTTTTCCCAGTTGAGTGTGAGGGAATCGAAACACCAACTTGCTAGTGCTCTAGTGGCTGAATGAGCACAGAGTAGTGACTGTTATGACAGCATATTAATACCCACAGTTTTGGAGAGGCATATTCAACATTCACATATAGGTAATGTACATATCACCACATACTTTGTTCAGGTGTCCCTATACTTTAAGGCCATGTAGTGAACATGTATGACATGGATTAAGCCCATGGCAGTTTTATGAAAGTTTCCACAGCATGTTGTTATGTGATTCAGACAGAATAACAGGTTTGTTTGAAATAAATAGAAGAAATGGGTGGTTAACAAGATGCAGCAGCCACCATGGCTGAACAAAACAAAAGCCACCTGCAGACACTCAAAATTCAATAACAGCTGTAGATGACCAAACATGTTGACAAATCAAGTAAGAATGAGTCAACGTCACCAGTGTCCTACTAGGACCTCGCCACCGCCCCCATCTTCCTGCAGACACTAGCAAGACTCTCAATCACCCAGTGCCAGCAAGAGCCACAGAAAATCTACAACATCAGCTCCTCAGCACCTCCACAGCCTATTAACCCAGTTAGTCTCAGCACCTATCATTCCTCCTGGAAAATTAGTCCACGGCCCATATGTGCCTGGCATGACAGAGTGGTTTACCCACGTATGCAAACTGAACCAGGCCTGTGAAAATGGCCTTGGTAAGCATTCTCGATGCTGACACCATCCTCAATTGGACATTTATGAATGAGACAGAAGCTGTGGAACCAGGCCAGAGTGTTTAGGCACGAGTGTGTACCTGTTGGTGCGTGTGTTTTAAAATTGTATGCATTTTATCATGCATGTTGTGGGTCTCTGGGCATATTTTTTCTGCTGATTCGGTGGCATTTCACACTCACTTATCAACAGTAACTAGGGCACGGGGCTGGCCAACAGAACGAGGACATCTGGGGTGGTGGCGTACGATCAACAAGGCACAGTATGTTTACATTCTGATGCTTTGAGGACATTCTCAATCTCAACCTCTGAATGGACCCTGCCAAAGGTCAATGCGTCAGTTAATGGTATTGTTAGCTTTATGAAGTAACCTGACATCTTAAATGTAGTGTAAATTAGAAATTCTGTTTCCTTTTTGTCAATTTTTGGAGTATCTTAAAACGCTTAATATCCCCAAAATCTACGCAACCTAAGCTAATAGGTTATGTAGGTCAATAAATGATAATTTATTTAAGTATTTAAATTGTCAAACATTAAAAAATGCAAAAATCTGGCATGGATTTTAGATCTTACAAAATAAAAACACCAAACATAGTGATCCAAAGCATTTTTAAATGTGGAAATATAAACTCAATATTTCCTCATACTCCATAAATTATTAGCTCAACGGTACATTATTTAGTTTTTGAGATGATTTTTAGAGTGAAAATGTGTTATGGTGGATTGATCATTTTTTACCTCTGGCATTTCGATGACACGGAAGACAGGGGCCCTAGGTTTCTGCTGCAAAGAGAATTAATGATCTAGCTATTATGTTTTTTTTTTTTAGAAAGACAAATGCAGGATTATGCAAACGGCGATATTCCGCAGACATTATGGGAAATTCCAGCATAATTGCGGTGAAATGCTACTTTTTGAACCGCATGTGCGGTAACGTACGGTGTGCTGTGATGATGGGGAGGACAGAAGCTTTAGCTTTTTGATCAAAAAAAGAAATAATTCTCTAGCTTATATGTTTTTTTATGTTAGATTATTATATCTTATATATAGGATTATGCAAACAGCGATCTCCCGCTGCCATTACGTGGAAATATCTGCAAAATTACAGCAAAATACTTTGTTTGCACAGCATATAAAGTTAGGTAACATAAGGTCATGATATGACAAAGGGGAAGACACAAGTCTTTGCTTTCTGCTGCAAAAAGAATAATTACTCTAACTATTTTGGTTCTCATTTTAGATCTAATTAAACAGAATCATGCAAACAATGGATGTCTGTGGGAGGTCCGTTAAGTTTTAGAAGATTTTTGTTAACACAGCCAAATTTATGCAGCAGAGGCCTGATTTCTTGGCCCTGTTTAGTTTGACTAGGTCCAAATAATTCTTCATAACGGCCTTCACCGTGCTGTCGGTCCAAAAGCTCTGACGAAGAAAAAAGTCTTCAACATCATATGTCATTCAACAGGCATCTATAATCTATTTAAAATGTGGCCAATCTTGTTTCATATATACAGTATGATAGAGGCTAGAGGGGAAATCTAATTACTGACGTTCGCAGGTAAATGCAGTTTTGAAGTAACCAGGTTACTGCAGTGCATGTGAACATGTTCTCTGATTTCCTGCTGTAACCTGATTTAAAACAATGGCCTTGTTTCCTGTTTGTGTAGAAACGGTTAGTCATCCGAGCTGGGAACAACTGCTTGTTGCGGCAGTACTAAAAGCAAAACTCCCCCTTAACGCATTTGCCACATTATTTTGTTAAGTCTTGAGAGAGTTATGTGTTTATGAAAGCATTACTGTCTCACTGCTAGAATGGGATGTAAAGGTTTTTTAGGCTTTGGGGAGCAAGAGACAAGAATTGTTTGAGTTTGAGCTAAGTTGTTATTTTTACTACAATGTCTTTGCACTTCAGAAAGTCTCATAGGCCTTTGGTTCCCTACTGGTGGGTCGCGGTCAAAAAGTGGGTCATGGCTCCATTCTAAATCGGCCGCAAGTGACTCCTGAATGTTTCATGTGTTAAAAAAATTACACTTGAAGTAAAGTGAATTTCCAGCACAGAGCTTTTATTTTGAAGTGATGTTTCTGTTAATCTTTGAAATATGTTTTATTACTTTTTGTTCTAAGCCAACATGTTTACATTTTGTGAAATAAAATAAATTAGAAGGGAATTTATCTAATTATCTAATTGAAGTAATGCCTAATGAGAAATGTAGACCCTGTGTCTGGACTTGCTGGAAACCACTGTTTTAGACAGCTGCATCTGGTCATAGACTCTTATTGTGAAAGAACCAAAATTACTTTGATCAAACCTCTCATCAGTATAAATTCATATGGATTTACCTGATGGAGGTAAAACTCCTTTTGATGAAGACCACACACTCATCTGAGAGCCAAAACATTGTAAATAAAGTGAGTACAAGTGATCGATAGTGTACATGATTGCCTTTTGATCCTTTCCTTGTTAGCAATCTCAAATTACTAGTTTAAATGTGCTGATAGGGACTCTCAATGGTTTGCAACTGCAAATATTTCAGTATAATTCACCAAAACGTTTTGCAATTGCATAATTTAAATATGTGACAATTGTAATCACAGGTTTCTTTCCAAATAGGGCTGTCTTGGTAACAGCAATATTGCAATAATGTGCTATTGACAAGCCAACTGCAGAGAAGCACAAGTAACCCTCACAACAGCTACATTGATTTTTTCTTTTTTTTTTTAAATTTGGATCACTGCATATTTACACTATTCTGCAAACTAGACCCAAAGGCTTCAGCCGTCATGATAATCAACATCCAAATTAGCATTTTATGTGTTTTGACAAGTGAACTATGGAAGAAAACTGAATGGAGGTGGCAAATGTGACACATGTATGAGGGCAGTGTCCTCAGCGTAGTCATTGAGCCCTGCTTTAAGCAATCAAATTGGAAAAGGAGAGATAAACTGCAGACAGTTATCTGTGGCCTCAACTGTTGTAAAGTGCTTGCTATGCATCTAGTGACATGGTATGACCAACACTGTTTAAGTTACAGAACCAACAGAAACATTGCATGCAATAATCCACCTTTCGTCGTCTCCCCCCAATCTCTAGCACTCTCTCACACATGCATGCCATTGCACTCAGCCCAACCAAAGTTGGGTCAGGTTAGGTGGTTGATCAGCACGTATAAATATGGTTACTAAGTATCTTAGTAGCAACACTACATCTGATAATAACCTTACCTTAAATTAGGGCTGTACCCAACTCAGAATTATGCCAGTCAAATCAGATTTGGCTGTTCATTATGAATATTCAACGATTCATTTTTATTCCATATAAAGTTTTAAAGTTTTAAAAGACCCAGAGGGACATTCAGTATGATAGTGCGATCCATGTAAACAAGCTAACGGTGCTAACGGCAGATCGGATATGTTCAACAACATTTTTTTGCCGACACTAGATATCAAACAAAAGCCAGAGACTGTATTGTATTAAGTTGCTGTGAGCTTTAAATTCACCACTTCTAAGAAGAAGAGAGGAGATAATGTTATCTTGCAGCCCTGCAGTGCAGAGTCTCTCCCCTCTGTGCCGCTGTATCATGAAATTCAAGAGCGCTTACTCTGCAGCAAAGATTTGGGGACCTAATCACACACTGCACAGCACACTGACTGGCAAAAAAAAAAAAGAACTACTGCTTGACTTGAATCAATCTCAGTCAACCGAGGGGTCTTCAACTGATGATTTGAATCTTTGCCTTTCAAGGGGGACCCTACAATAAATGTTCAATTAGTGAATCAATTAATTCAAAATTATACCACATCTGAGGTCATTCAAAGCCAGCCAGGGTGGGGAGGTGATTAGTGATAGTCCTATTGCTATTATTATCATCATCATAAGACTATTATTATTATCATAAGATGAGGGGTTTTTTTTATTTGGGGGGGAGGTGTTTCGTAATCATTCATCTTTTCGTCATACTTATTTCTGCTTTTTTCCCCTTAATTTAATTACTGAATTAACAGAAAAAAGTTAAATTTCCTTTTGGTGTATTAATACTCGTAAAATTTTGGCACCCATAGATGAGATGCAGCTATGTATATATGTTTTGTTATTATACTCCACAAAACTAAGTAAAAATTTGATCACAAAAAATAAATGTTAAATAAAAAGCACTAGAACGAGGACTTATGAAGTAATTTGCAGGAACAAAAAACAGCCCTGATACTGTATATCATGTTATCGAGCCACGCTTAATCACTGCTCGTCAACTTACTTCAGTGTGACAGTGTTACTTCTAATTGTGATCTTCTTTATATATTCTATTATTTCTGAAATTATTTTTATTGTCTTTCATTGAATTTATTCTAATATTTTCTAAAACTTTGTTCAATTAGTGCTTTAACTGCCTTTCGAGATCTGCATGTTTTATCACTTTTATTCCTTTTATTTGCTTCATTCTTGTTGACCCTTTGTATACGCATTTAGTTCTTGCCTTTTTGTTTAGCTGTTCTAGACCTCTCTGTTTGGCATGTTTGCTAATGTTCATTTTATTACTCCCATAAGTTCCTGCCTTTGCTTTGTCTGTCAAAGCACTTCGTAATCAACTGTTTTTAAAGGTGCTATATACATAAAGTCATTATTATTATTGTTATTATTATTACAGTGCAAGCCTATTAGAGTGATACACAAGCATTTTCTTACATCTGTTCCACCTCCATCTCGTCTCCACGGTAACAGGATCTGAGGATGATCTGTCGCTCGGCATCCCACAGGTGCTTCTTGAGGAAGTTGCCAGCCTGCACTGCCCTCTCCAGCAAGGCCTTGTCCCCCAGCACGGCCCCGACGCCAGCGTAGGCGGACAGCATCAGACCTGAGGAAGAAGAAGTAGTAGCGATGATTACGGTGGTTGAGGCGGGATGATTGGTTGTAAAAATGACTTTGACTCAGCTTAAAACATCATGTCCTCTCTCCGCAGAGGTACCACCATGTAGAAGCACCAGTCCCAGCTTAGTTATTTTTCACTCTTTGAAGTTTCCTTGTTCTTCTTCCTTCTCTACATTCATTCCTTCCTCCCTCTTTCCCTTTACCCCTCTTTCATGTAGTGTATCAAAGCCTGGTGAGTGCACAGCCTGGTCTTCAAAGTGTTGCAGCAGAGGACAGGTGATTAATGGAGGGGGTTCTTCATTAGAGAGGAGAAGGAGAGTCTCGCTTCTAATTGGAAAGTTCTCAGGGATCGCAGAGCCTCATTACCTCACTAACACACTCTGTCTTGAGATGTCAGCCCTGGGAAGTAAATTTGTGGGTGTGCGTGCATGTTTGTGTGTGTGGTGTGCTTTGTGTTTTTGTCATTAATCACACCTGAGACAATGTGCTGGACAAACAACGTTCAAGGGTCCAAATTGGCATCACACTAATGGAAAGTGACAACGAGTGCCTCGATGATAATTTACACATATTTTCATAGTGCTTTAAAATAGATGTGTAGGTGTGTTTGAGTGACTGTGTGCATAAATATTTCAACACTGTCAAGGACAAAATATCTTGTTTAAAACTACTTTTGTGTTTGTATGGATTTAGAGAAGAAGCACAAGTTGTTCCTAGTAAAACCTGATTTGGAACATTAGCATTCTACTATCAGTGAACCAAATTAATGTGGTCTGGCAAGAGGAATTAACCCTTTAAAAACTGGAGCGACATCACTTTTCTTGTGCTGCTTTCAGACACGAATTTATACCTTTCTGCCCTGAGTAAATTAGAACAATTTCTTCCAAATACATGGAAAACTTTATTTATAATAATTAGGAATTAATATTCAAATTATGCTCCAAAATGTTTATATTTTTCAGCACTTTTCCATGTATTTCTTATCTTTCTTTCTTTGTCAAAATCATATATATATATATATATATATATATATATATATATATATATATATATATATATATATATAGTAATTTTTTTTTAATTAGCTTTTTTTTTTAAACTCATTTTCAGGTAATTTTCTTGTACTTTTTAAGTAATTTCTTGCTAATTTGGGGGTTATTTCATTTTCTGCTTTTAAAAGAAATCCAAGCCAATTTTCTCAGGTATGAAAGGGTAAAAAAGTCTAACAAAAATCTCTTTCAAAGAAGGATAAGCAGCATTAGCAAGCTATTTACATTGCGGCAGTTGTACCAAAAACATAAAAGCTTCTATAACATTGTACTAATGTCACACCACTCAGGACATATTCTTTGTAACTCAAAGTAGGTGTAAATCAGAGGAAGGGTGGGACTTCTAGTGTACAGGCCCCTTTGAGCAGAGACACAACTGCCTTTTTGTCCAAGAGCAAGACATGAAACAAGTATTTAAATGTTTAAGGATATGAAGCTCGGATCACCTGTTCAACTGCAACAAGCAAATTGTCGGTGAGGAGTCTGGAAAGCAACCTCCAGGGTTTTCCACACATTCATTTATTTGTGGGAGCTTGCAACAATTAAAACATCTGCTGCCACATATTGATTTTATGTTTTAAAAGCTGGACCCTTCATTAGGAGTGCTATTGGAATTTTTCTTATTCTTGGCATCACACTCCCTGAGCACAGAGCGTACTCTGGGAACAGACGGTGCAGTTCATTGTGTTTGACAAAAAACAATAAAAAAAAAAAAAGTTAAAAAAAAATCAACTGATCAGCTCTAACTGGATCAACAGATCAATAATACACATCCTGATTCAAGGTCCTAAAACTGCTGCTGTGGAAAGAAAGACGTCATGCGGAGATCCACCTGTGCTGCATTCACAGACCCGCAAAATGCCCGAAATAAAGAGAGGGGACACTGAATTTAGAGAGGGGACACAGAATATAAAAATTTCACACACACATGCACAAAAAAATAAGAAACAGGAATTTTGCATGCCAAAACATGCAATATGAACATCGTAATAACAATCTTACCCACGATAAATTAACACATATTTAGGTGTACTCAGTTCTGCCTTTCTGCTGCTTTTAGTATGCTGTTAAAATGCAGCAATAGGCTTGTTGGATAGAAAAAAATGGTTTTCAGCATTCTTCAGCTGAACAAATCAAAAACTGAACCAAACACAAAATGGGTAAATTTTAAAAAAAAAAATCAATTAGAAAAAAACAACAACACATTTTTCTACTCACACTCTTTCAAAAAAACTTAAAGAATTACAAGTGCAACAGCCCACCCTCTGCAATGTGTTTATCACTTAAGTTTAGATTGCAGTGCCTATTAAAACAATATGTTGTGCAGCCCTAATTTGAATGTGAACTCATCTGGACTTTACCATTCCAGGAGGCCAGCATCTTGGTGTCCAGATGTGGGCGTGGCCGACTCTTCCTCACTTCTGCCATTTTGGCTCGGGCGACCGCCAGGAGCTCATTGACTTTCTCGACACCGATGCCAAAGCGAGCAGCCGTCAACTCCACCGAATATCGCACGATCAGCACATTCTGGCCCTGCAGCTCCCCGTGGGGGTCCTGGCAACAATCATTAAAGGGAATACGAGGGCGTTCACAGAGATGAACTGACACTGACTGCAGCAGCTGTCATGTTAATATCTTAATGGATCAGCTTTAACAACTTAAGATGCTGTCTGAATAAGATATGGCAAGTGATTAATCATTTTGTGTTTTTTTAAAATGTAAATTTTAGATTTTTTTACATGCAGACATTTTCATTCCACTGAATTTTTGAATGTAACTTCAGTCTTTACATGCCATTCATTTTTCACTATAATCCAAGAAAGCATTGAGATGGCTGCATGTAACATTATAAAAATGTGTATTACCTGTTCTGGAGTAACATTTCCTTGCTCCTTGACCCCATAGTGGTGCATGAAGATGTCAGCCTGAGTTGCAGCTCCTGTGGCGCCCTCAACCACATGTGGCAACAGCTCCCGAACTTCTGAGGCTGTCCAGACACAGAAAGCTCCCTCTCGCTTTTCTGGTCCCCCTGATGCTGGGACAGAGTCTGCATCCTCTGCACTGTAGAAGCCTCCAGACTGTTACAGAAAATAGACAGGAGTTGAGGAGGTGGAAGGAGAGGGAAAGCTTATTATTGATGTCAAGGTGATTTGAGATAAATAGAGGTTTTTTGAGGTATGTATATATCTGTATATACATCAGATTTCACAATGAACATTCTGTGCAGTCACATGGTTCATATACAAAGACGACTATACTTTCACAGCCATGCTCTCAAACAAGTGAACTGTAAAGACTAAATTAACACTTGTTTGAAATGCAGGGTTTTGCTGCCCTCTTTGGCTGAAAGTTTCAAGTCTGTTTCACCTCTGACCACACCCAGCAACACTGACTGGTGCAGTTTGGGTGGTTAGAAGTGTACTGTTATGCAAATAATCACATTTAACAGTTGTGGCTCTTGGTCAATTTTTACTTGTCTCGATAGAAATAATTTTATCGATTAGCAGTAATCTAATAACAATTAAGACCAAATTTAATTGTCATATTATGACATTCAGGAAATTGATGTGCCTTTGAAAAACATCCCAATTTTACCATTCTTGCTTTTAAACATATATGAAAGAGTATCACACATAATTCATGTTCCACCCACATCCTCTCATGTCACCCAACTGGTTTCCAGGTTCATTGAAATTATATATATATATATATATATATATATATATATATGTGTGTGTGTGTGTGTGTGTGTGTGTGTGTGTGTGTTATATTGTTTATTAATAAATAATTATTAAACAAACTACAGTTACAATAAAGTTTTAAAAAGTTACTACTGTCATAATAAAGATTAAGTGTTGTTAATAAAGTTAAATAAAACACTGTTATTATAAAGTTAAAGAAAGTATTGTTACAATTAAATAAATCAAAGCGGAACCACTGCTGCTTTTATTTTTAAGCACCTGGCTCGTCTCGATCTCAGGAGTGTGTGTGACGTATCATGTTTGTGAAAGCTTTTTTTTGTGTGCATGTGTGTTTGCGTCTGTAAAATGGACACAGCCATACAAGAGGGTGAGACAGCCGAAAGCCCGCCCAAGCGAGTCTCACGTCAGTGGCTTAAACATAATAAAATGTGACAATTTATACTTGACATTCACAATATAGTCATTTTAAACATCCCACCTGAAACAAGTAGAAATACATCGAGTATATTCAATATATTGCCCACCCCAAAAATATCGAAACCGAAAGTTAAGAGCTTAACTGACAAATCTGACATCAATCAACTAATCAATCAACACTTTTCAAGAGCTCTAAGGACTTACACAGTTGTGATAGGAGTCAAATAATGTGTCACGTTTAAAGAGCCTGATTTTACAATGTATCATGTAATGCCTCTCTCAAGGTCTGCAGACACTAAACGTACATTTTAAAGTCATGAGAACTGGAGGAGTCTACCTCACTGAGGGAAGCTCCCAGTCACTGTGGCACAAAAGAAACATACACTCCATAGTAAATTACCTTTGCAACGTTAATTCATTAGCGTATAATTAGATAATAAATCTCGGCGAATATAATGATTGCAACGAGTGTGGTTTTAATTGTGTGCCCCGTTTGCTGCTGTCGCTTCATTAATCAAAGGAAAAAAAGGTTTGACCCACAGAGGAGAGCAAGGGGATTTAAGAGGCTATTTGTCAGCGGGGTCCCACCCCTTGCCCTCGAGGGTGTGGGAACACACAAACGTGCACACAGGCAGACACACACTTATTATCTGGTGGAATTTACAATTAATGTTCAAGCTTTGTCAGCTTCAGATACAGACGCTGTGACAACAAGACGCAGTTTATTGCTCTATTTATAATGACTTTCCTTTGCCAACATGCAGTCCAAAACATTAAGACTGACCCTAACTTACCTCCTTAATGCTGAAAACTCCCTTGCTTTGGAATATCTGAACTCACCTTAGTGCCCCAGCAAGGACATCTGATCCCCATACAACAAGCACAACATTCACCCATATACACACACAGAAGTACTAAAAAAAAGGCTGCAGCTGATTCACCTTGTCACTCAGGTCTCTGGAGACATATAGCAGGATGTCTTTTGCCACATCTGCAAAGAGCTGCTCACCTGATACCTGGAGAGGCAGAGATACAGAGCACACACCTGCTTAGAGTCATGATTCAACCTTAACGTAACCTTAAAAATGCTGTCATGTGATTTATATGCAGGATATTAAGTGCAGAATTCAATGTAAATGCTGAGGCAGCCCCATTAAACCTGAGCATGTTTGTGTGTGTGGCTGCATGCATGTGACCATATGTTTGTGTCTGTCCACTATGGAAAAACAGGCCAGGCCAGCGTAAACTCATAAACTAAAAGATATGGCTGTCAAATCCCATTTCTTATTGCTGCATATTGAAGGATTTGGAAGGTTTTTGTGTCTAACTTGTGGGAAAAACTGTTTTTGAGACTGGTCCAGTACTGAACAAGAGCGCTGCAGCCAAAAGTCCCAAAACAGGTTGCCAGCGTAACAACTCTGGGTAAATGGACAACATCAATTTATGTCCACTATAAGTGTTTGTTTTTGTCATTGAAAACAACAAGTTCTAATTAATTTGTGTGTATTAGCAGGCTTACTGTCATTAGCAAAATAACTGTTTGACAAGTCTCACAATGATTTTTGCTGACTGGGTAATGTGGCGATATATTACTTGAATTAGAGAGAGACAAAGATGGAGAGATAATTATTCTGTCAGATACACAAAGAACACACACACAGCCAAAAACCCACACCTGGGAGGCAGTTATATAGGCAACAGCCAGCTGAGCCTGGTCATACAGCATCTTCTCAAAGTGGGGGACATGCCAAGAGGAATCTGTAGAGTAACGATGGAAACCCTGAGGGAGAGAGACATGAAGTGAGATACAGTGTATGATTTCCAACACTAATATTCAGTCAAAATTATCTGTCTTTTAACAACCTTTAACTTCATTGCTCAGATATAAGCTTCTCTCCTTCAATGCGACATGCAAAGCATAAATTAACTAACAGAACAAAACACAAATCCCATTGTAACTTCTGAGAGTCTATCTTAAAATTGCTTTTCAATTCAAATGCATATAAACCTGAGCCACATGGTCGTGGATGCCTCCCAGCGCCATCATACGGAGTGTGTGCAAGGCCATCTGAAGAGCCTCGACCCCCTCTGAGGTGGAGCGGTTTACAGACCAGTAAGTCATGAGGAACATCAGATTCACTATGGAGGGAGAGAAAGAAAATCAAGTAGAGAAAGAGTCAGATGACGAGTACTCAACAGGCCCATCAGGGCTGAAAGCCAAAGACGTGTCCACTGTGGAGTCTACCTGGTGTCGGGAACTTTGGAGCGTCTCTAAAGCCACCATACTCCTCCTCATAGGAATGCGCCAGCTGCTGGAAGCAGCGATTAGCAACATCTGGGGCCAGTGGAGGACTCTCTCCTGGGTTAGCAGCAACAGCCGTGCCTTTCTTTAGAGCTTCTATGATCCTCTCTCCACTGGACTCCAAAGCTGCACGGTTATTCTGCCACTGAGGATCACAAGACATAACTGACATGCAGTGATGACAACAATGCTGAAAGCAAAATATGATCTTCATCTTGCATAGTCAACTACATTCTCCTCTGCTGATGTTGTGAAGTCCCATCTTTCCCACAAATTGTAATTATATCCCATGAAAATTATTCTTTAAATAGGCCAAAAACACAAAGTAAAAAAAAAACAAAAAAAACACAACAAAACATAATCTGTAAAACCTCGTACCTGTTCAATGATTCTGTTGAGAACTGTTTTGAGCCCAGGTCGTCTTGCATGGTCTGTAGGAGGAAAGTAGGTGCCTCCAATGAAAGGTCGTAGGTCAGGGGTCAACCACACACTCATGGGCCAACCTCCACCTCCACTTGTTGCCTGTTTACATTACAGAAAAGTCGTGAAAGATGTCAGCGGAGAAAACTAGAATTACTGTGTATGCCGTCACAAGCCTGTAAAGTTGTAGTTAGTTTGCACCCATGTCTGTGAGAACATGGATGCTTCTCAAACACACAAACACAAGTACAGAAAGGTGTTTCTACAGAACACTATGATGTCACAGCGAAGTTGACCTTTGACCTTTCCAATATAAAGTGTCATCACTTCACTTATTCATTCATTCATTCATTCATTTTCCGTAACTGCTTGTCCTCCCAAAGGTCGCGGGGGGCTGGAGCCAATCCCAGCCGTCATCACTTCATCATATATCATATTATCCTATTAGACATTTGTGTGAAATGTTGTCATAATTAATGAAAAAACTCTCAAGTTATGGCCAAAAATGATTTTGTGAGGTCACAAATTTTCCATTCACAGTTCAAATTCTAATCTTTTCGCTCTTGACTTGAAGTGAGCATTTTTGCCAATGCAGAGGAAATTCCCTCAAGGCCTTCTTGAGATATCCCATTCAAGACAAAAATACTGATGCAGGCAAGGTCACAGTAACCTTGACCTTTGACAACCAAATTCTAATCAGTTCATTCTTGAGTACAAGTAGATGTTTGTGCCAAATTTGAGGAAATTTTCTCAAGGTGTTCTAGAGATATTGCATTCACAAGAATGCGAAGAAAAAGGTCACAGTGACCTTGACCGTTCATATTTTGACCACCCAAGCCTAGTTAGTTCATCACTGACTCAAAGTGGATGTTTTTACAAAATTTCAAGAAATACCCTAAAGGTTCTCGAGGTGTCCCATTCACAAGACTGAGACAGACAACATCACAGTGACATCGTACTTTGACCTGTGACCACCAAAATCTATTCATTTCATTGCTATGTCCAAGTGGACATTTACGCCAAATCTAAAGAAATTCCCTCAAGGCCTTCGTGAGATATTGCATTCACGAGAATGGGCTGAACCAATGGATGCAAGGACAGATGGACAACCAATAACCTCTGCGGCGGAGGCTATTGCTGTCGCAGAGGCATAAAAAATAACAGAGGCTCCCGTAAGAAAACCTTAATGAAAGCATACATGTAAACACACCTGAACAAAGGTCATGTAGACTTTGTCCACATCGGGTCTCTCTTCTCGGTCTAATTTGATGCAGACAAAGTTGTCACTGAGGATTTTGCCAATTTCCTCATCTTCGAAAGACTCCCTCTCCATAACGTGGCACCAATGACATGTTGAGTAGCCAACTGATAGTCAGAGAGAGGGAGATTTTAGGGAAACCGGTACAAGAACAACTACGGTAAATCAGTATAACATCTAGAACCCAACTAATATTTCATCTCATAACAACAGTACATGTAGGTGTGATCTGTACAAGCACATTCAAAGTAGATTTAAATGAAACTGGCCAGGTGTGAGAGCAGCTTCTTACCTGATAAAAAGATTGGTTTGTCTTCATTCTTTGCTTTGTCAAAAGCCTCTTGCCCCCATGGGTACCTGAAACAAACATGACATGAATTTATGACATTATATTGTCTTTCAGAAATGTGTACCTTTATCTGTAATTTAAAGGCACTCACCAGTCAACAGGGTTGTGTGCATGCTGCAGCAGGTAGGGCGACCTCTCCTTGGCTAACCTGTTGGTGTGTCTGTGAGGGGTGGATGGTGGCTCTTCACCCCCTGAAGCCATGCTCATGAAGACAGAAGAGCTGGAAACAAAAACATATCTACGACTTTAGTCACTATTTGTTGGCAGCAATCTAGAGAAATCTGGAAACATCTTACAGAAGTTAATTCTGTGTGTATTCAGTCACTCCAGATTATTTCATCATCTTGGTGATTTAACCGTTTTGAAACCTGGAGCGACATCAGTTTTCTTGTGCTGCGCCTCTCACAAGGATTTTAACTTTTGAACACTGAGTAGATTGTTGTTTCACAACAAAAATAAATTGGCATATTGACAGAAATTCCTTGTTTATTGGCCAATATTATCATGCATCCCTGCATATTTAAAAGCTTCATTCATGCCATAAATTGTAAAACCGTTGCAAATTTTAACACTAGGAAAGGACAGGTGTTCTTGCAATATTATTAATATCACTTAAATATAAATATGTATGCCAATTTTTGACATGCCATAGCAGAAGAAAACACAGCTGTGATGGAGGTTGCATCATTGGCAAGGTTGTTTCCTTATTGCGTTTGTTAAAAATACTTTTGGCCATGACTAGCTGATGATATAGGTACCACTGTGCTTTTCCTGCTATGACCAGTAAAGCTGTTTTCCTTTGAAAGGTATATGGTCGTTTTTTGCACAGAAAAGGGCAACACTTATTGCTGATGTAACGTTAACTTATTGACAGTAATCCTTGTTTTGACAGCGTGAAGCCTAGCTAACGGTTAACCACGTTAGTCTACCATGTATTGTCTCCATCAGCATTATATACTATTAAAACAAAAGTGATATCACGCTGCCACCGCCAGCTCTCGAATACTGAAGAAGCCTGCAGCTAATGACTACAGCTGCAGTAGCTGTCAAGCACCGTAGCTGTTAGCCAAAAGACCGTCATGGCGACTTCCATTGGAAAATTCCCTAATTTACTGTGACATTGCTTATGAGCAAAAAAGCACAACAAGCAAAACATTAATTAATACAGTTTCCGATATATCAGACCCTTTCCTGAAATTCGGCAGACAGAAATATTGATTTTATTTTCAAAAAGTACCCCAAAAGCGCTAAGTTAGTTTTACTGTTAGCTGCGTAGCAGTCAAAACAATTGCAAAAGCTAATAATAATGTATCAAAAATAAGTGCTGCTTGTGAGCATATGCAGGTTACACCGAATCCAAATACGAGACATTTGGACGTCAATTAAATGTCTTAGTCACAGTGCCATGTCTTCAGGCAAAATTAAATGGTAGAGAAATCTTAAACACTGAGATTTTGTAATGGGGTTTGGCGCAGCTCTTGTATTGTCCAAAAGTACGTCTACAGTAACTACCACGCGACAAGACACACAACACCTGCAAACAATTTGACGTGCCATTCATTTTGTTGCTGAATTAGACATGTTTGCTTTAACTTGTCAGAGTAACGCACATTTAGCGTTAGCAACATATTAGCCGTGGCAGCTTTACCTGATGTGGTAGGCCGGCTGGGGATAGTGGTGGAGCGGTGACCTGCCGCTTGGTGGGTCGGGAATTAGAGTGGAACACCTGATGTTACGCCTGGAGTTGTGCTGTCGACTGTCCGCTCCTAAAAAAGCTGCTGTCAACACTCGTGCAGGCTCCACGCGGCTATTTCTGGTCGCAGACCGACGCCATGCTAGTCTTAACATCCTAATCCACCAAAGTGTGTAGCTTGTTACCTTAGCAGCTAGCGTCAGCTACTTTGTTGACACGGGGCAGCCAAAACTTCCAGGCACGCGGAGAACATTTTATTGTAATACCATGAGTTGACACACCACAGCGCGCCAACAGATTAGGGTCACCCAATTAATCACAGATGCAGAATTCGGGGGGACGCAGGGGATACGCCCCCCTTAATGATTGATTGATTGATTGATATGTATTTCGGATATTTAATACAAACAAAAACAAAAACTAAACAAAATCACAATCAGTTATATGGACGATATACTATACAGCAAAGTCAATGAATAAATTCGCATGTACAACAAAAGTTAAAACATGTTCAAAAGGGGGGTATGAGTAAGCATTCACTTGCTTAGAACACCTGCATTTTACAGCTCTACCCCAATAAAAACAGATAAGTAACAAAGGACATTTATTTTCTCAAAAAGACACTTTCACCATAAATTTATGCAGAAAAGGAACAAATCGGCTTATAAAAATTGGAGGGAACTAAGTTTTAAATGCTCAAAATATTCTGGTGCAGGAACTGTCAGAGCATGAACACAAAGAGACACAAAAAGACGACAAAGTGATGCAAAAAAAAAATGACAAAAAGATCCAAAAGGACCAAAAAATACAAATTCTAAAAGACACACAAAACAGATGGAATGGAACTACAAGGGACATAAAGGAAAAATATATATACCCTAAAGAGACACAAAATGACCATGAAGAGATAGAAAGAAACTACAAGGAAACACAACGGGGAAAAGGCACAAATACACTATAAAGAGACAAAAAATGACACAAAGAGATGGAAGGGAACTGTAAAGAGAGACAAAAGATGAAAAAAGATTCAAATATACAATAAGGAGACAAAAAATTACCAAAAGATATGGAAAGGAGCTACAAGGAAAGACAAAGGACAAAAAATGATGCAAATACAACTCAAGGAGATACAAAATGACCACAAAGAGACACAAAAAGAGTACAAAGAGATGCAAAAGGAACTACAGAGACACAAGGGACAAAAAAAAGACACAAATGTATCTCAGTGATACACTGAATGACCATAAAGAGCAGCACACATTAAAAAACAAGGGTTGAAAAGAAACAACAAAGAGACGTAAAAGGACCAATGTTGGAAAAGAAGACCTACAACCTTGGTTCTACTAAGCTACATCAATGTTTTTTTCTGGAAAAAAGACAGTGAATGTGTTGCAAAGGGAAAACAATAGGAAAGTTTTTGGAAAGACCCGCTTAATACTTCAAAGTTTCCACTATGCCTTTGCAAACTTTAAAGTATTTAGCTTGACAACTGTTGAGACAAAGTCGTCACGAGTCACCACATCTGAAGCCACAATGTTCATAGGTGTTTTGGCGGCTTGCTGCCTCATCCACTGCAGCAGCCTTGGCAAACCCCTCTGCACAACGTTGATAAAGTTGTCACAAAGGCGAAGGATGTACATGAGTATCCGCACATTATGTGGTAGCGTCAGGTTCAGGCCACACACAAAGAAACCTGCAGGTCATGGGGGACACATGAGAGCTCAGCAATCATTTCATGAAACAGAATATAATTCATGAAATGGCTCTGCCGCTAACTATCATGCAAGAGGTTATACATGAATAACTTTTGCACTGTCTAACTCATTTTTTGTCACTGAATGCATAGGTTTACATTTCAGGCATTGAAAGACATTTACACCATAAACTGTTGCAGATACTGCACAAATTAGTGCATGAAAA
Organism: Plectropomus leopardus; assembly: GCF_026936395.1. Taxonomy (NCBI): domain Eukaryota; kingdom Metazoa; phylum Chordata; class Actinopteri; order Perciformes; family Serranidae; genus Plectropomus; species Plectropomus leopardus. The sequence continues at coordinate 24,240,152 of NC_142194.1, read as the reverse complement.
GGTGGTGTTTAGGTGCTAGATGCTCAACATTTTGGGGTGGAGGACCTTCAAATTCCCAATTACATATGTATTCCCCCTGATTATTAAAATTAATCCTACACCCCTCACTACATTATCGACCCCGTTCACTAAATTTGAGACCAAACCCCAACACAGGGTAAAGAAAACTCACACTGATAAGGCCTTGCCGTTTCCAAAACCCGACGAAGTTCGGATTCAACTTTTGTGGTGTCCATGCTATTGCCATAAAAATATTGTATTTTATTCCATAGTTCAGGGTGCTGAGGTGTCGAATAATCATATGAGACTATGATGTTGGTGCCTTTGTCCCAGCACCTCTTCAGGGTAGGGATGGGGTCCCGCTGTGATACCTTTAAAAGATTTTATTATGGAGGTGGTATTAAGCTCAAGTCCTTCTTATTTGAAAACCACAATGTCTTACTGTAGGTCATTTCAATATATATGTTTTACTTGATCTGAATGGAAAGTTTCAAAATACTTTACCGTGTTCCGGAGTTTGGCTCCAAACAAGGTCTTGATGAAGTTGATAAGATGGGCGTGGAGCTGCTTTTCAATCTTTTTGTCAAACCCTTTGAAGTTGGATAAAGCCAGGATGAGGATCTCTTTGGGGTGCCTCTCTGCCCAGTCATTTATCGCCCTGAGAACAGTCTGATCACAATGGCAGAGTGATAGGTCTTAATACAGTTGCCATTAATTATAGATATCTTCTCTATCAGACCTTTTTTTCTTCTTATACATTTTTGTTGGGTTTGATTTATTGAAAAGAAAACATTTCGATTTTTATGAGGGATGGTCAAATATCACAAATAGTGCAACTGCAAAGTCAGTTATTATGATATGATCTGATGATAGCTTAGGAATTTTTATTGTCCTTGTTTCAGTTTCAAATTTGGTATGTTGCTTTGTGTTTTGTGATACAGAATTTATCCAAAGACTTTTTATCACCCCACAGCACTGGTCATGAGTCTGTTTTTTTTTTTTACTAAACTTGAAGGGGATGATGAAATCTTTGTTCTGACTGATGTAACATTACAATGTTAAGGGCCATTGCCAGTATTTTAGAAAATCCTGGCAATGCATCACGTCTTGCGCCAAAGTAGGAGAGGTGGTGGAGCCTTTTGCATGTCTGTGCCCAGGGGCCCATTGTCTGATAATTCACCCATGTGTATAAATAATGAAAAGAGGCAAACCTCGACATCAGTCTGTGTGCACAGCCCATGATAAAAATAAAGCCTTGTGGGGTCAGGGTCATTTGCTTTGCGAGCGATCCTCAGGTCAAAGTAGCGAACTCCTGCATCCAGCTGCATTGTGATGGTCTCCTCCTGCAACAAAAGCCATCACAGTCAAAGCAGCACTCCCCTCTGTATTTTTTATGCACAAATACAGTTGGTACAGAAAGATTTTAAACATCACTTACCTGAGTGGCCGCCCATTTGCGCACTATTTTCCGTGCACAGTAAATCTTGCTCAATCTTTTCAGTCTGTCAGGCTCTACAATAGAGGAGTTGATGTCCAAGTCGTAACTCATAGAGTCATGGCTACCTAGGAAATACCAACCACACACACAAACACATAAGTGTCATAGCAATGCTACTATTTTAACAAACCTCATATCATCATTGTCAAGGGAAAAAACATATATTTACAAATTTGGTGAACTGGAAATTTTTATTTGAGCATTTAACAACTCTTACAAATTGGAAAGAAATAAGGCTGGAAACTGAAAAAGCGCAAACACGTTATTTACATGATAGGGACAATATGTTAATTGTAGTGGACTTTGTCTGCACCCATCAAAAGTGCAGTGTAGTAAGCAGCTACATTATTTTATCTTCATACCTGGTATGGCCAGATTAAAGAGTGGAATGTTGTGGAGTTGAGGTGGTAGTTGCGACATCCAGTCACGGTAGCTTGTGACTTCTTTTTTGCCTTTTTTTGCAGACATTGTCGTTTCAAATTCTACATAAAACAACTCAAAGTCATCCCTCAACCCTCAACAATGAGCAGGTTGCCAAAAAAAAAGCACAGACATGAAGGTCAAAAGTTTAGAGGACCCACACTTACCCTTCCCAGGTGGTTCGCAGCCTGCCTTGAGTTCTTTATTTCCTCAGCTGTGATAGTGCAGAAGTTTACAAAGAACTGATTGTCATAAAATGCAGCTCTTCAGAAGGCTGCAGTTTTCAGGTCGCACTAGTACCGTTGTAAAAAGGTAAGTTTAGGAAACCTGCTGTACGAGGAGATCTAAAAATAGAGTTGACTGACTGGAATGCTTGATAAGTAGCTAGACTGAGTTCTTGTGAAACTTCCTCATACCATCAACAGATGCTTAAGCCCAATACAATAGTGAGGAAAGAAACTTCATGTTTGTAGATTGGTCAGACCAAGTTGCTTAAAACCTTCTCTACTTCTGCCACTTTTACTCCACTTTGTTTTAGCATTTATCATCATCACTTTTGGCCACAGAAGTTGCCAATACTTACATATGCTCACCTTAAGCACTATATTGTGCCTACACATGTTTGAGGAGACACGTATTTTAATAATCTACACAGTGTGCCAAAACATTAAAACCACTGGCTGGTGACGTGAATAACATTGATCATATCATAACAATGCAATGTTCTGCTGTGAAACCTTGGGTTATGGTTTTCTTATAGATGCCACTTGACATGCTCCACCGTACAAACACTGTCACAGACCAAGTACCTCTGTCATGGCAGCGACAGTCCTTGATGGTATTGCCGACCTCCACCTTCCACCCCTTGCCATTACCAAGCACCAAACTGCCGTTGCCATGAGGGGAGGTACTTGGTTTGCAAGAGTGGAGTGTTTGGACGGGTGGTGGGTGTCAAGTGGCATCCACATGAGTGCCAGAACCGAAGGGTTCCTGGCAAAAAATTTGATTCTTATAAAATGGTCAATGTTCTTCACTTCACTAGCCTGTGGTTTTAATGTTTCAGATGATTGGTATATTTCAAAAGTTCTATTACACAAAGAGCCCATGTTTTTCATGCAGTGTCTTTGCATCAGTTGGTGTATTCCATTGGGTTGCTATCTTAGTAGTATTATAAGTATTATAGTAGCTTATCATTAACACCCTTACAGTCATCTCAGTTAAATTTAATAAAACACCACTCAAACTGATTGAACTCTTGTTTATTGGATTAAGGGATATGTAATCATTACTTGGACAGTGAAAAGATTTGAGTCTTAGGCATGTTGGAAATCCTACTGTAGCACTAAGATGTACATATGATCGTTCAAAGCTCTTGGACATGATGACTTCAGGCTGCTTACACAGCCTTGGCCAGACCCACCATATTCTGGCCTCTGTTGAAGACGGCAAAGTACTGTCTGATGAAGACATCACCCAGGATCCACAGACTGTCACCTCCGTTGCCAAAGCCAGTACGGCAGCCAAAGTATTGAGACTGTGGGAGGGATTTAGTAGAAGAATTTGAGCCAAATGTTAAGTATTGTAAAATGAGAAAGTTAAGCAGCAGAGTAGACAATCACTAACCTGACGGATGTAGGCAGAGGCTGGGAGGGTGAATTCCTGTCCCTGGATGTGGAAAGTCACATCTGGCATTTGGGCAATGTTGTTACAGTTGACCATATACTGAGGGAGAGAGAATGAAAGGAAAAGGGATGAAAGGATATCAAAATTTGGTTCACTGTTCAGGTTTGAACTCGGTTAAGTTGTATTTAATGTCCTGCTACATAAATCTCTTTCAGTCAGCCTGCATGTCTTTTATTGCCACTTACGTCTCCGTTCTGGCTGTAAGCTCCCACCCGACTGTTGATGTTGCTGATGCTGCTCTGAGGTCCCACAATAAGAGAAGTGCCGGTGTCAACGATAGCCTGGCAACCACCACTGCAAGCCACAACCTGGCCATTGACGGTAACACTGAAAAGGATACACAGTTTAGCATGCATCAAGCAGATAAACACTTTTGAAGATGACATTACTTTAGTTGTGATAAATTTTGGAAGACCTGTGATGCTGCATTTGTTGCTTTACCTGTCCACTGTGATCTGCCAGTACAGATCCCTGGAGAGGGGCACCCAGGTGATAGAGCCAGTGTAGTGGTTGGAGTCGATACCACCAAAGGTCACCACACTGCCTTGCTGGGAGTTGCTACAGAAGAAAATGAAAACTTACCGAAAAACTTCCTTGAAATCAACTGTTGTCTTAGTATTATTAAGTAGTGGGATTTTTCAAAGCTATGGTTGTCCTTACGAGCTCAGGTACACAGAGAAGAGGTCCTGCTTGACCAGGTCCTCCGTCATCATGTTGTCGAACACAGGTGTAGCACCGGAGGCAGCCAGGCGTGGGTATGCCAGACCAAGGATACCATCAGCACGCATGTACTGCATGAAGGGAGCCTCACTTGTGCTCAAGCCGAAGATCTGGTTAGTCACAGCGAGCCCACCCACCTGACAAATACAAAGACAGTTCAGAAACTTAAAACATTCTCAAGTTGCAATGGGATCTTGTAATCTTGTAATACCCTCTTTTGTTTTTTTGCATAAATTATATTAATTGTGAGTGTATCTGGGTACATTTATATCTTCAACTTGGTAGGCCAAAGTTGTAACTTGTATGTAAGAACTGTAGATAAAATTTATTGTCCACTTCAAAGTAATTTGCATTTATTTCTCACCATCACAGTGTCGTATCCAAGGAGACCAATCATGCTGCCGGTGCCATATTGGATATTGAGAGAAGCACTGCTGTGTTTATAGGTGCTGCTTGTGCTGGGGTTAAACTTGGCATGGTTGTCTAGGAAGGTACAGATGTGGGGAGAGAAAATTTGTTAAGTTTTGTAAATGATGCAACTGACTAAATAAAATAATAAAAGCAAAGCATAAATTAAAACATCAAGGACCAAAAAGCAACATAACCATACAAATGCCCATTCAAGAAAATATGGAATAAAAGTTTACAAAGCAAATCTGTAAAATTGAGACTTAAAAGCTCCCAGGGTCTGCTTTTCCTAACTTAGATCTTGACCACTCATCTGCCTCTCAGGTTATTATCCTCTTATCCAAAAGTTATCCCCAGTACTAACCAGGGCTGTAGCACTTGAATCTAGTCTCAGTCTTGAGTCTGGACTTAAGACCACTTTTTTGATGTCTTTGTCTTGTGCCTTATTGGACTTAGGATTGTCTTGGTCTCAGACAAGGCTACTGAGAACTGGTCAAGTTGTGCCTGGCTGCTGATTTTTGATAGAGTTATACAGAACATTGCCTGGTTCTGCCAAAGTGAGGCATTACAAAAAAAAAACACAACTCCCTAACAATGCTGGTTCTGAGCTCAGCACTTGCCACTACAGTCCACTAACAGTAACATCACTTACAGCAAGTCACTAGCTAGCTATCACAGCGGATAACAGTGGATGGCAAATTCCACCACACTGAATTTGGCTTCACATGACTCATAAAAATGAATATTGGTTAACATACCTATAGAAACCTGTAATGGTCCTAAAACCTAAATTATATGCATTGATGAGTTTTGCATTGAGGTTTGATATAGAAGACTGACCTATCTTTTTTATAGATTATTTGTAACTCCTTAATCACTATGTAAGCTTTGGAAAGACATCATTACCTATTACGATCTTGAACAGGACTTGATTTGCTCTGGACATGGTCTTGACTGCCTTTTGAATTGGTCTTGACTTTGACTCAGTCATGGTTTTGGACTTGACATGGACTGGATTGCTGTTCTTGACTTCAGCCCCGACACTAACCATACTTGCTTTTGAACACCTCTAAAAGCTACCTTAGGCATATTAGATCACTCTATCCTTACTCATGGGATTTAGGTGTTTAGTTTAGTTATTTATCAGCTGAAATGAGCGCCTGGTTCCCTTGGGGACCTTGGTAATCAACTGACATGCATCAGCCTGTGACCCTGTATTAACTTAAGGTATCACTGTAAGACAAGTCTTACAAACTGTTAATGTTGGAGTTACCTCCAAATCAGGGAAATAAGATTGCAAATCTTTATCAAAATCTTGCATCTGTGTAAATGTGTGGAGGTGTACATGCATTTGCATTTATACATACTGCAAGCTGGACTGTTGCAGTAGATAGAGGGCACCCACAGGTTAGAAGAGCCAGTGTCAAAGATAACCTTGAAGGACTGAGGAGGAGTTCCGATGGAGATGACTCCATAATAAGACAACTAAAGACAAAGAGGAGATAGCAACATTATTCGTGATTAAAATCAGTCATTCATCAAATGTTGTTTGTTTAAGCATAAGTAGCTGTTACTCACATCAGCATCATTGGTCATAGACTCGGTGCCCACGGCAAAGCGATCATCGAACTTGGCCATGGGATTGTATGGATACTTGAGTCTGTACTCCTCCCACAGACCCTGCTCCTCCAGGATCTCCCTGGCTGTCTTGCCCTTCTCCAGAGGGACCCTAAGTTTCACCAAAGGAAGCAACTAAAATTAAGCTGTTTTAACTCCACTTGTAAATCATTCATTGATAGGTATAGGGGTTTTTCCTTCCTTGCAGTCATTTTCCTAAATCCAGCTGCGTTTGGTTAAATTCTGAGTTGTGCACAGTGTTTATGATGAGGCCTGAGAATAGTTTTGTTTTCATCACCTTAGAATGAACCATATATATCTACACAGGAAGCAGGTCCTTGTCTATGGAGATCGCCGTGTTGCACAGTGATGTTTCCACAGTAGCCCAGAATAGACAAATCAAACACTGGCTCAGGATGAAGCCATTTGTGTTTTGTGTTAGCCTCCATAGATAGCAATGAGAGCATTGGAAACCACAGAATTTTTAACATGAATCTGCTTTATTCAGTCCTTTTATAGGTTTAAATTACTCCATTCGCTTTGCAGAGAACTCTACAAATAATTCAGCTAACGATAAAAACCTCCTCAAAATGGAAGGAATTCTAACCGGGAAAAGTTTCAGTTGGTTGCAAACTGTAAGGCTCATCACTAGATGCCACTAAATCCCACTAAATCTTACGCACTGTTCCATTAAATGGTATATATATCTGCAGTTATTTCAGTTGAGCTAATGAATTTTAGATAGAAGAACAAATAAAAAATAGAACAGAAACATGTTTGAGTGGTCAGGCTGACTTACTGGTAGAAGCATTCAGACAGTGCCACCATGGCACACACAAGGACGGCCCACTTCATGGTCTTGGCTTTGCTGTCAACTGCGAAAGAAAGGGAATTTAAATCAAGTTAATCTCATGTCACTGAGGTCAATACAATTACAGAACCATTTAAACTGAAATACTGCAACAGTAATATATTAGGTCTAGGCTTGTGTCGTACACTCACCTGTAGGCTCTGAAACGAGTGCCGACAGACAGGCATGAATCCTCTTTTATACAGGTGAACTGACATTTTACCATTACACAGTGATAAGGCAATACACACAAACAGGTGATAAGTAAAGATAAGTAATGGACAAAGTAATCGCTGACCTCAAAACAATGTCAATTATATGATTAGAGGAAGTAATACAAACTTTTGGATAAAGCTTGCATAACTGCAGCATAGTATAATATTTGTGTTCATTCTGAAGGTGCAAACCGCTAAAAGAAAGTCAAAAGGTGATTTTAGGTGAAGTGATGTTCATGATACAGCTAGTTCACATAAAACTGTTAATTTTTAATGTCTATCTTTGTTAATGTTTCAATTTTGCCTTGCCTTTGCATATAGAGTACAAAGATCATACTCTGATGATTAAATAAGTTAATAAGCTAGCAAAAATGACACATTTACATACCTTTCGTTGCTTTGTAGGTTTTGTAGTCATGGATGGAGTTGGACATTCAGGTGGTCACTTCACTTTTGAACTACAGACCTTGCATATGTTATTTTCTTACTACCTTAATTGACACATAATCCGTTGATCCAAAATGTATTATTTTTGGACCAGCCCCCTCCATGATAGCGTCTTTGTACATTGGTCTACTGTGTCTTAGCAGGTTGCGAGGTTTAGGTGCATTAGGATCACTTAATCATTTTTTTAAAGATTATTTTTTGGCATTTTTGCCTTTATTAGATAGGACAGACAGCGTGAAAGGGGGAGAGAGAGGGGATGACATGCAGCAAAGTGCCGCGAGCTGGAATTGAAACATGGCTGCTGCAGCAAGGACACTGCCTTCATATATGGGGCACCTGCTTCATCTGATGAGCCACCGGACGCTCCCACTTAATCATGTTTAAAAAACAAAACCTTACCTATCAATATATAGAAAAATACAAAAATTTAAAAAATTGATTTAAAAAGTAAAGTCTTTTTGAGTCTGTCATGAGCCTAAGTCAGGTCTAAAGTCATGAATACCAAGTCAAATTCAAGTTCAGTCTTTTATCAGTGTAAGTCAAACAAGTTTCAATCCTCAAATTTGCAACTTAACTTGAGTAAAGTAATGTCACCCAAGTCCCCCAACTATGTCGATCACTCGACTATTAATATTCTATTCTTTGTTTAAATATCTGTTTTTTGTGTATTGGCCATATTTTCCTAAGTATGTTGTGTGTATGATGAATAATGCATTCAAATTTTGATGATCTGCAGTTTTGGTTTGGTTTACTACTGTATGTCATACACAATACGAATTTGTACACAAAGTCAAACATCTCACACATATAATAGTGTTTCAATTAAACTGACAAACACTGCAGTCAGTCACCTTAGCACGCAGTTCCCTGCAATAAAAGTGTTTGCTGCTACATTATCATTTGTTTACTCTTATATCAAGGTCTTTTCCGTTAGATAGGTAATCATATGAATTACTGCTGATAAAACATTAATTTGGCTGTGTTATTATTTAAACTAAGCCCATTAATGAAAACACTAGCACGCACATTATTGCTATAGGAGAACACTGTTTTCTTGTTTTAAATACAATTTTTGAAGACATGAAACATGTCCAGTGTCAGACAATATTGTCACTTGCCTTTAATTGCCTGTAGATTAAATTATCTAGAGTCTCTCACAGAAGTATATTGGCATATGACTGCATTTACAGATTTGCAATATTGTGAGGAACAATATGTTGTATTTGTACATGTTTTCTTAAAGCTTATGAATACGGACGAAACAGAGCAGTACCACCGCTAATCATGGAGGCAGTGTAAGGTAATTCAAGTAAGCAAGAGAGAGATGATCAAAGGATATATAATATTTTCAAAATTATGGAACAGAACCAATCCGTAATACATGAAAATATGTCTGTAATGTCACAAAGTATTAAATGGAGTTACAGACCATCACCATCTACACCACTGCCTCTGGGCAAAAAGTACATTGCGATCTCCTGCACCATTGTCACGTTCTTGTTAGAAACTTCTGACATTGCCCTCTAGTGCCATCTAGTGGATGATCTACACCAAAATAAAGGATGCAAGGAAGTATGAGGACAGTGAAAGTGTTTTTTCGATGAATGTATGTTTTTGTACGTAAAGGTCAGTGGTTTTCCAAGTCCAATCCAAGATGATGACATAATTTGGGTTTATTTTCTCAGATTTGGCAAGACTCCGACGTACTCACAGAGGACATTTTGCAACCTGCTTGCAAACTATATGAAATCATTGAACCAGCGTTGCATTAAGCAGTGCCATTACAGCAATGCAGTCCAGTGCTTTGTCGCTGCACCCATTACAGAGATCCAGTCAGATCCAGGCAGTACATGGTCACTCTTGCTCAGTCCAAGCTTTCCTCTTCACAGGGACTCCATCACTGACATGCTCTCTTACCCCATCTTCACTCCTGGGTCTCGTGTTACTGACTTCACTCCTGGGTCTGGTTTTACTGAATGCTAAATATTCTCCTCCATTGCCACATGGAGCAATGCCAGCTTGGGCCTGGAAGATCCTCTGAGCTGCATCAGCTGAATGAGAGCTCCCAGAATGCCAAGCTCTTCTCCTGGGGAACCTGCCACATCCAGGTTCACCTGCAGGATATAAACCACTGATTCCAGATGCAAGCTTAGTGACTTCAGAAATGTGGTTGTTGGTTGATGCCGGAGGCTGGAATGGTACAGAGTCAGACTCAGAGTGGGTACTACGTGTACGGGGATAGATGCTGATCGATGCAGTGGAGGAGTGAAATATAGAAGGAGTGCAAGAGAACGAGGATGGAAGGGAGACTCGTGGCTTGGGGTAAATAAGGCCTGTCCTCCTGTGTCTCACTTCTCTAATATCTCTTCCTTCTTCCTCCAGTTCCATTGGCTTTGCTGACTCGTCAAATCTTTCTGCACCTTTGCCGTTATTACTGACCCACTTCCTCCTCCTTGTCTGCGCTTCTTCCAGTTTCATTTCCAGGTTGTAAACATCCTCAGTTATCTGATTGACCTGATCAAAACGAGATAGCATTGCACTGACGCAGGGCAACAGGCGGTCCAAGTAGGGCTGAACATCGAACCCAGGCTCGGACACTGACGAGTCCTCAGACCTCATAGAGAGAGCTGAGGACATGGGACAAGGGGATGAAAATGAAGAGGACAGAGAAGGAGAGTGGGATGAGGGGAGGGTTGAAGACAGCGTGGATAGATGGGACTCCTGTGAGGACCTGGAAGGAGGGATTTCCATACCTTCGAACTTCACCCTGTGCCTGAACTAGAAAGGAAATGTGTGGAATCAGCAACATGAACTCACCTTGGAAGTGTTATTGTAAAACATATGTTCTACCTACTTCTTTAGCTTTGGTGAGTCCCATCCACAGCTTGAGTCTTTTTATTAGGAACTCTACCATCTCATAGTCCTGTGGTTCAATGGTTGGATGGTACAGCTCAGCTTGCTCCGCCCTTAAGGACCCAGCAATAGATAGCAATGAAACCAAGGCTACATCCACATTTATATATTTTTGAAATAAAGAGCATTACTATTGCTACTTTTATGCCTAGCATTTACCATAATCCTGCATTTCTGAACCTCTACACTGAAGACTTTTGAAAACCCTGTTGACACTGTATTAGTTTGAATACTCCACGGTTATGCTTTAGTGTGGACAGGCGGAACTAAGACTTTTGAAAACGATGATGCAAACAGCCATGTTCGCCTCCCGACTGGCTCTTGTAAGTCACAAAGTGTCAAGTCTAGATAGGTCTACATAACTTTTGCAATTTTATCCTTCTTGTGTGGGAACTTGGCTTCCTCAGGCAATAGAAAATGCTCCAGGCACCACCCAAATATGTCATTGTACTTGCTCTACACTACTTCCAATCTATGGCTTCTGCCAACTTTAATTTGTCTTATATCTATGTTACTTTCAGTGACAGTTCCACCTCATTATCAGTCCAAACAAAGACAAATTTGTTGTTACTTTTGCCATAGCTGTTCTTCCTTCATCGTATATTTTCTGTAACTAAGCAACCAACTACATCTGCTTCCTCTTCACTCCAGCACAGGCATGACCAGTGTATATAGCGGGTCATGTGATATGCTCTTTCAGGCTTTTTAGTACGGACAAACGTACAAATGTCTGAAATGGTGCCAAACCTATGTAACGCAATATTTACCCAACCCAATGTTAACTCTTTGTTGGTACTCTACCAAGGGAAAATTTGAAGCGTTAGTTGCAATCCCACTTGCAGTTTATCACTTTCAGCATTTCCATTGGTGGATGGTACCGTGTTCCACTGTTGCCTCACAGCAAGAATACTCCCTGTGTTAGCATGGCTTTTTTCCGCATTCTCTGCTTTCCTCACACAGTCCAAAGACATGCAGGTAAGGCAAATGTTGTCTCTTAATTGCCCATAGGTTTCAATGTGTAAGTGTGAGTGTAAATGATTGTGTTTCTCTATATGTCAACCCAGTGAAACAACATTGTCTGGCAATCTGTCCAGGATGTACACTGCCTCTTGGGCAAGCTGGGATCAGCTACAACCCCCCTGTGACCCTGAATCGGGTAAGCAGTTACAGATGGATGGACAGGTGGATGTGCACTGGTAAAATTATCATTTGATTATTAACCCTTAAACCTTTTTGTGATCCCTTGACATTTCCTCTGGCGCCACCTGAGGTTGACCTTAGTGTAATCACTGTAGAGATAACAATTCACATAGTGCTATCATCAGGTCAATATTTCAATTTTTGTCAGTGTTGTCCAATTTGTTTATGACCAAATGTTGGCAAAACTAACATTTCCGTCATCTCAATCTGTACTTGGTGTTTTGTGCTAATTAGCAAATATTAGCATAATTACATGCTTAAGTGAGAGTAAACGCTGTCATTTTCATTACGCACATATCTAGTAGCCTGGACCATTGTGTCTGCCTGTTTTATTATGTATTTGAATATGAATTTTGATTTTTTTTTTTTTTAAATATGTTTTCATGTTTTTAAATGCTGTTCAGTTGTAAGCTCAGGGACAATCTGTGTCAAGCTTGCTCAAACTTGCCATGTTAGACAATGACAGACACTAGAAGTTCGGGTAACATCTGACTTTTGACAATTCAGTGCTGGGATTTTACCCATATCCGACCAAACACATAACTGCTAATATTGTGTGCGTACAGTAAATTTTGTACCTGTATGTACGGATGAGAACAGCTCCACAGAGTCTGGCCAGGAACCAAACACCTCCCCCCATCAGCAGCAGCCCATAGACAGGCCCCAGGACTGGATGGACCCTACACAGTTGTTGAAGAGCCAGCCGGCCTCGCAGGATGGACAGCACTGAGACAGCTGTCTGACGAACTGACAGGAAACCCTCCACTGAATGGGAAAAGAGCTGAAACAAAGACAGAGACATATCAAATACATTTCTTCTTTATTAATATTTGATTCGGCTAAAACTCTTCTTTTTGTACCATGTGTCCGAGGTGAGTGCAGAGCAGCAGCAGCAATAGCAGCAGGACAGTCAGAGCCCACAGCTCCCTCCAGGCTCTCTGCAGCACTCTGCCTAACACCACCCACCTCCGAACAAACCTCAAGGTTCCCAGCAGCTGGGACACACAGAAATGGAAATGAGTAGACATTTAGTAGAGTGGAGAAAGCTGTGAATCAGTATGGAGATGAATAATGATGAACTAGAGCTCGCATTTACCTTTAGAACAAGCAGAGTGAGCAGGACAGCCGCACACTGAGAACACTTCTGTGCCAGAAGGGCAGCTCTGTGAAAGTTGATGAAGCTGTCTGGTTGGGATCGAAGCTAAATAGCACATACAGGTTACTGTTATTTATTTGAAGCAACACATACACTGGTACATTTTTAATGAAATATTCTTTTTTTTTAAGACTTTTGCTGTCATTTTCTTTGCATTTATATGTTTCGTTGGGGACCCCTCCACAGCAGTAGATTGCTTAACTTCTTTGTTGTACTCATGCCCGCTTCTTTAAACCGCAGGTGTGTCGACTGACATCCACTGTATGTAATATACTGTCTATAGATAAGTATCTCATACAACCCCATTTAAAAAAATATGAAATGTACTTTGATACATACCAAGCGCCTGTTTAAATGACATGCATTAAAGGTATTCTCAATAGATGTTAAAAGTATTAAGTTTTCATATCTTACCTTGAAAACACAGCAAGTGGCCTGAGACAGGAAGCAGAACTGCAGGATAGCCGTTGCCAGGGACAACAACGCCTGGAGAAGCTGGACCCAGTGTCTGCATTGATGCAGATACTGGGCGCGCTCAGTAGCCATGGACCACAGCTCTCCAAACAAGATGAGGAGAGCACACATGAGGAGGAGAACCTGGAGTATGAAGTGGATTTCAGCACTTTGCTTAAGAATATCTATCACACCAAATATCTCTTCTTGGTGTATTTGAAGGGGTTAAAGTGTTTTTTTACCGTAAGTGCCACCTGCAGGTCGGGTCCAGAGAAGGATGAAGGGATGAGGAGTGGATGGATGGAGAGAGAGGGTGTGATTTTCTGTGTCTGAGCCCACTCTAGTTGTATGGACACACACACAAATAAACCAGACTCTCTGTGGTAGTGTGTGAAGTCGATTGAAAGAGTTTTAAACCTGAAATGAAAAAAAAGAAAAAGAAAATAGAATTACTGCCATGCATCACAGAGGGTCTAACAATCAACAAAGTTTCAAGGTGGGCATCCGAGATTAGTGTCATTGTTCCTGATATATGACTGAGAGTAATGGCCAGAAAATGGGTTTTGTGTAACATGATGTCAGAGTGAAGTTGACTTTTGACCTTAAGATATCAATTGTCATCACTTCATCATTTTAATCTTACGTGACATTTTTGTGAAATTTTGCCATAATTAGCGCATACATTTTTGAGTTTTTGCCAAAAACTTGTTTTGTGAGGTTGCAGTGACTTTGACCTTTGACCACAGAATTCTATTTACTTTGACATTTGTGTCAAATTTGAAAAAAGAAGAAAAAAATCCCTCAAGATTTTCTTGAGATATTACGTTCAGAAAATGAGACTGACAAGGTTGTAGTGACCTGGACCTTTGACCTATGATAACCAAAATCGAATTAGTTGAGTAAAAGTGGACATTTGTGCCAAATTTTCTTGAGGTGTTCCTGAGATACCTTGTTCATGCCAATGAGATGGAGAGATGGACGGCTAGACAGACAGACAACCCAAAAACATAATGCCTCAAGACACAGCTATTGCCGAGACATAAGAGAGACATGAGAATTACAATTACAATGCATTATTTGATGATTTTATAGTAAGATTTTTAAGCATGTTTTCCTCCTTAATGAATGTATGAATATAATTCAATATATAACCCATGTGTGTCTAAAAGTAAAAAAATGTCATTATTATAACAAAATGTTAAGATGAAAAAAAAAACACATTAAAAGATTCAGTAATGCAAAGTATGCAAAATAGTTTGGCAATCTGAATGAGAAAATGATCAAGCATTACTATGGTATTGCTTCATTTGGTCCCAGAGGAAAAAAAAGTTGTGTTGTTTTGTTTTTTGGCAAGTTTTAATGGGGACAGCACGCCTCATTATTTTCAAAAGAGTAATTCAATCTTGTCTTTCTCCCAGAGGATTCTACAACTGAAGAATGGAGGTATTAATAAATACACACTCAGCATGTCCTGGAGACGCAGTCATCTCGCCGTAACTAATCCACTTACTGTTTCTTGCCCCAATCTGCCATTTGCAAGTCAGCTAGGAGCTGGAGTGTTGTCACGCTCCTGTTGTCCAGAAAGACACTTGTTGGAGGACTCAGAGTGTGTGTGTACTGCAGCCGTGATGATCCAACAAGTCGCAGTGATGGGTTTTGGTGTAGATGTGGCACCAAGGTGTGGTTGATCCACTGCTCTGCGTCTGACCAGCTGGATGGAGAGAGAATTGACATATCACTCTGTGTGTGTGAGGGCGAATAAATACACAGATGTATAAAGATGCAGGATGCACAATAACAGAACAGATTTTCAGGTGTTTTCTTCTCTACAGGTACTCTCTTTAGTCCTGATAATTCAACTGCAAGTTTTGAAAATTAACCTTTAAAAAGTCATCTAAGTCATTAGTCTAATGTTTTGTTGTGGATATTTGTAAGTTGACTGCATGATAAATGTGATGACATCATGCACATTAAAGAAATTTAATGCAGTTATTGTAGCTTTGCTTGGGATATATTAGTTTATAAAAATGATTTAAAAAACAGTTGTTACTATTCCACATGTTTCTTGATCTACTATGATCTGAACCATCATGCAGAACACATGAGGGATGGGTATATAGAGTTTATCTTAAATGGGGGGTTTGGGGACCTGCGTCTGGTTGGGGTGTCTGCAAAAAAGGTTATTTGTAGGTGGTATTTTTTATTTCCAGGTTTCAATTCTGGGTGAAAAAAAGAGAATGCAATTCAGGCTGTGGGCACTGGATGATAATTATGTTAAAATAAAATGAGAATAATAATAACTTAATTTATTGTTCTGGCTTTGTGTGTCAGTTCTGTCTTCTGCGCCAGCTGAAATATGAGAGGTGCGTTACTATCAGGAGTGTGAAGTGTGAGTGTGGAGTTGTGCTGCTCAATATTATGAAAATAAGCAAGAAATATTAATTGAAACTGTGTTTTCTGAATTACCTTTGTTTCAAAATATGTATCATCTTGGTTTCACATGCATGAGATGTTCCAAAATGATCACTTTTGATGCTTTGGTAGCTTGCCTACTGAATAATTTGAACAGCGCACAGTTATTATAGGATTTGCATTCGGGCAGCTGTTCTTGTGTTGGAGGGTCTGCTTAGGTTCTGGAACAAATTGGTCATATGTGAGGGTGGAGGGGCAGATTAAATATTTATTTATTTATTTATTTACTTACTGACTTATTTATTTATTTACCTATGTTAAACCTGAAAAACATGAACACATATTTTTAAAAACTGAGATTTAAAATCTCTTTTTCATGAGTGTTCTGGCCAAGACAGACAGCGACATAAGTTACAGACAAAATGGAACAAACATACAAAATCAAAATGTACAACACAGTATAGCATAGTTTTAATTCAAGAATCGATCCTGATAATCAGACCAGTCAAGGACTATGGTTTGGGGGTTCTCAACCAGAATTTTTGTTGGCATCAGACACTTCATTTCTTGCTTTCTGGTGAATAAATAAATTAATTAATTTAACAAATAAATAAATTTGCAAAAAATGCACAAATGGGTGTATAAAACCCATTTGTGCATTTTTTGCAAATTTATTTTGTGTTTTTATTGGGGAGGACAAATGCACATTTTATATATTGAGGGGAACCAGTCCTCTGTGTCTTCAATCTTGAAACCTACACCTTTGCATGCACGCACCTGATGAAGAAAATAGAAGCAATTTAGGTCATCTTAATATGTCTAGTGGAATATGCAGAGTCCTACACTCAGGTTTTCTGCTTGATCATGCATTGTTGTTGCATTTGGTCTGGTGTGGTGTTTTGACAGCAGGCAGCTGAGTGTTGCCCTTACTCTCTGAGTGAAGTGAGGTTAGGGACCCCCAAGCGTGCTGTGTGAAGACGCTGTCTGACAGCAGAGTGCAGCAGCCGGCCCTGTCTCTGCTCTGTGCCGTCCTGGTAGTTCACCATCAGCACCAGCAACAGAAACAACAGCTGACACACACAGTGCTGCAGAAAAATGCAGAGAAAATTAACAAAAAGATACTTTTGGAAAGAAATTGCCTCTAAATTTTAAAGTTTTATTCTTACCCTCATGAGTGACCGCAGTGCTCGGACTTTGCGTGCCTCCTCTCTAGCCTGCAGCAGCCCGTAGCCACACGGTGGCCGCACCTTTCCGACATGCTCTCCAAAAGCCCTCACCACGGTGGTCTCCTGAGTCAGATGGTCCTCCACCTCTGGATCCACTGGCCTCCACAGCACTGTGCAGATCAAGGCCTGGACACACACCTGAGCAGGGAACATCAGAGTGCAAATGAAAGGATTTATCCAGCAAAGATCTAAAAGTTAATTGGATGACATGTTTGAACTCACCTTGAGAGGTTCCAGCAACAGAGCAGAGGTGAGAAATGCAGAGAAGGCCGACACCAGCCACATGAGGACGACTGTTCTGGACAGGGAGCTGCCATAGAGTCCAACCACGGCCAGGCACGCTCCTAGCAGCACAGCCACCAGGGGGTAAATCACACACAGTGTCCAGGGAGGGAGCAGCCAGCTGGGCTGACCTCGAGCAACGCCTGGGATTGGGGAAATTGAGCAACAAATATCTCAAACTCTATTTACATGACATCACCAGATGTGAGAAAAAAGATACAAGTTGGATATTTCCTGAATGTTTTAACCCCAAATTCTACTTCAGAGATTCCCAACTGTAAGTATGGGACTCTTATTTTGCAAATTCCAAGAGAAACATGGAAGGATTACAAAGTATTCACCTAAAGGGGCTGGGCGAGTACATCTGACAAAATAGAATCACTGCCAAAGGTTGCACGCACAACTCAGGTTGCAGTTACACTTTACATCCAAAACATGGATGCCTACACACCTTTCCCCAAGCAGCACAGAAGACAAGGTTTCAAGGACGGCACCCAAAATTTGTGTCTCCAATTCAGTGTCTGACCGAATGTCTCCCCTTCTGTTCTTGAGATATGACACTGAGAAATGTCCAGAAACATGTTTTTGCGGAACACTATGATGTCACAATGAGGGTGACTTTTGACCTTTTAGATATAAAATGTCATCACTTCATCATTATATCCTTTTAGATATGCATGTGATTTTTGTGATGATGTCACAATGAGGGTGACTTTTGACCTTTTAGATATAAAATGTCATCACTTCATCATTATATCCTTTTAGATATGCATGTGATTTTTGTGATGATGTCACAATGAGGGTGACTTTTGACCTTTTAGATATAAAATGTCATCACTTCATCATTATATCCTTTTAGATATGCATGTGATTTTTTTTCATAATTAGCATATGAATTCTAGAGTAATGGCCAAAAACTTGTTTTTGAGGTCATGGTGACCTTGATCTTTGACCTATGACCACCAAAAGTGCATGTTTGTATCAAATTTGTAGGAATTCCCTCCAGGTCTTCTCGAGATATCAGGTTCACGAGAATGAGACAAACGCAAGTTCACAGTGACCTTGACCTTTGACATATGACCACCAAAATCTAAATCATCTCATACTTAAGTCCAAGTGAATGTTTGTGCCAATTAAAAAAAAACAACATTCTCTAACAGTGTTCTTGAGATATTGACTTCACAAGAATGATATAAATGAGGTCACAGTGACCTTTACTTTGACCTATGACCATCAAAATCTAATCAGTTCATTATGTATAAGTTGATGTTTGAACTAAATTTGAAGAAATTCCCTCAAGGCGTTCTTGAGATATCATGGTCACGAGAATGGAACATACACACAACCAGAAAACATAATGCCCCCGGCCATTAAAAACACTGAGAACCACTGGTCTGGTACCTATACGTGTGGTGGAGGAGGAGCGTGTGGAGTCAGGAGAAGGGCTTGGCAGGAAGGTGCTGGCCACAGAGTCCACAGACAGCACTGAGGGACACTTGTAGAGTCCTGCACCATACAAAGAGGGACAGGACTGTGGATCTGGCTTATGGAAATCTGCACCGAACAGAGACTTCTCCTCACTCTCCTCTGACCAGCTGCTACAGGAGGTGCTCTGGCTAAAAAGGACAGTAACATAGAATATTATAAGCAACACAGAACTGCATGACCTGGCATGTACATAATTCTCAGATCCTTACGTGGTTGAGATTGAGGAGGTGGTTCTGGGGGAATCCCGGCCGCTGTCTGAGTTGCTGTTAGTTATATCTGCTGTGTCCTCTGCTGCTGCTATAGACATCAGTAGATCCTCCTCTGGTGTAAAACACAAAAACATACAATAAAACAAGTTAGAGAAATACTTTGCCCCCCAAAGGATTGTTTGTATGTCAACTGCTCATCCCATGTTACGTTGGATTCAAGAAGAAAACATTGTTCTTGCATACTTCCATGGTAAACAAATTATCTCTGTGTTTCGGATTCTTTATTTATCATGGAGGCATGCAAGAAAAAAAAAATCTTCCCAAATTTCTGAAGAACAAGGGAAAAGCAATTGATGCTGCTCTGCTCTTTTTTAGACATATTTTCCTAAAAAACTAAAAAATCAAGTGTTTGTCTTCTTTTTGCATCGAGCTCTGTGATTGGCTGTTCAACACTGTTTAACACACATGATGTCACTGCGAAAATAAGAAATGACTCTATCTGAGGCAGCTACACATATTACGAAATATGCTTGCATGGAATCATACAATTCTTACTTTGACTTGACCACATAGAAACTGATGGCTGGGGTCCAGAGACTTGTCAGATGTAGGACACGTCTTTAATAAATTAAGAATTTCTGAATTTATTTCACCAGTTTCTCACCTGACAGAGTCAGAAGTGTAGGCAGATTATGTTTAGGAGCTTGCACTAAGTTGGTGTTCATGGTGGAGACAGTTTTTTCCGGTGCAGGAGGGGACTGGTGAGAGCTGGAAATGTCTTTTGAAAGGGGATAAGCGCACAAGGGAGAGGATAAAGCAGAAGGGGAGCCAGTGGAGGAGTGTGAGGCCAGCCGGAGCTGTATCAGGGCTTTTTTTCTCTTCAGCTGGCGTGCAGGACCAAAACCAGGTGAAGCCTGGCAGAGGTCAGAAGCTAGAGTCTTCTCAGTGAGGCCTACAGGTAGATTGAGGAGGCTGTCACAGGACAGCCATGTCCCTATGCCCTCCACTTCATGTGCTCCACCATCCGTCTGGGGTGCCAAGCCAGACACAGCCCAAAAGTCCAGAATACTGGAGTCAAACGCCTTGCTGTCCAGTAACTACAAAAACCAGAAGAACACTTAATAGCAATATTGGTAAAAAGTAACTGTGTTTGTGATTATACGCATGTGTGTGTCCACTCTCACAGATGAAGGACTGTCTCGCACTGGGCCAGAGGTGTCAGGCAGAGACAAGAAAGAAGGGCCGGAGAGCTCTGACTGGCCAAGGTAGACATCCATCTCCACAGAGTGACAAACAGGTGAAGGAGGAACTGACATGTCCACAGTTACCTGGGTTACACACACACACACACACACACACACACACACACACACACACACACACACACAGACACACACACACACACACACACACACACACACACATACACATACACATACACAAAACAACTGCGGCCTGAACATTTCTGAGTGTACATTCAGATAAAGGTGAAAACACTCATTTGTACTGTTTCCATACTGTGATAAGACTGTTTGGCAAACAGAGATTGAACGTACGTCCAACAAATAACTGTAATGACCTCTAATCGGCAGCACAATGCAGGCACGTGTTACAGCAGACAAGAACAAACCCCACTAAAACTCCTTCTTGGTACCTCAATACTCTGCAAATGACCACTTGTATATAATTAATTCACACAGTGTTATGCTGAATTTGTGAAGAAAACTTCGTTTTTCTCTTGTGCCTCTACGGTGAACCAATATTCTGAAAACTGAGAAAACTTGATGAATTGAAGTCATAGCGGGTTGCAACAGCGACTGAACAACAAGTAAGACTCTCCTATACGCTCTGCAAAGCCAGATTCTATTGACAAAAACTATAATTTTACCTCTCTGAACACAGGTGTTGCTGGTCTACTGCTGCCTCAAACAGTGGTTTGTTTGTATAATCGTGTGACTTTGGTAAATAGGAACTAACCAATTAAAACACCAAATTCCGCAAAAACACAAGCAAAATAAAATCTGTTCGAGGTAGCGGTAGATCAGCAGCTCCTGTGTTCAGCAAGGTAAAATTACTGCTTTTGATAATGGAGTCTGAGGAGAGCAAAGATAAGTTTAACTATTCATTCAGTTCCCTGCGGAGAAGTATATTAGTTGGTAAATGACATTTGGATTATATTGCACAAGTTGCAAGGGAGTTTTTAAACAGATGTTTTCACACAGTTTTGCTGCTGTTAAACATGGACCCCAATGACTTCAATTCATCAGGAATTTTCTCCATCTTTAGATTCTTTTTTCACCATGGAGAGATGCGAGAAAAGTTTTCTTCACAACTTCAACTCATCATATGGTTAGTAATTGATATACACATGGTCATTTGGTGGGTGAAGTATTCCTTTAGATAACAAATTAACATGCAAAATGAAATTGATTTGGGCAAAATAAGCAATGGCTTCTTTTTTTAGCAGTAAAATGTATCATGAAAATAAAATAAGCATGCTGTTTTAAGTTACCTGGCTGTGAGATTTTCTGAACAGGAAACAGAGGAAGCACTGGAGGGGAAACACCAGCACCGCAACAGTCATCCCCATGGCAACTGCCTCCATGTTAAGCAGCAGCTGGGCTGAGACTGGTCCACTTTTGGCAAAGAGACATAAATCACTGTAATCCTGTCAACCACCCAGAACCTCCTGACATACTGGTTTATGTTAGAAAAATCTCAAATATAATACCTTGTAATGACTAAAAAAAAGAAAATGTTGTCTTGAAGAGCCAAAAATACAATGAAACATGATTAATATTATTTACCTTAACCAGTATTTGAAGGAAATGTATCTTTATTGAAACGTTATTGACTACAGGTAGGAAGAAACTTACATTAACAGGTACACCAATTTATTTTTTATGTAACAGTTTCACAATTGCATTATCTTTTTTTCTAATTTGCTTTTTAATTTCCTGCCATGAAAGGAATTGGGGTTTATATTGAGGCCTAAAAACCATCCTACCTGTGCCCCTCGGTACTAACAGCTCCGTACCACAGAGCAGCCAGTGCCAGGTAGAGGTGCAGCATGAGGGCGCTGCATGTCACCCTCTGACCCCTGGTGAAACTGCTGTGAGCCGGGCGTTCCCACAGCGACAGCCACAGGTGGTGCTCGACCATCCCAAACGCCAGCTGGGAGATGAACACCCGTCGAAACTGCGAAAGCTCCTCAGGACCTGTGGAGTTATCAGAAAAACGCATCAAACAGCTTATTTGTGAACAACAATAAGTGGAAATACATGTTACTCTGCTGAATGTAAGTTAATAAGCTTACATGAGGCTAGAACCTCCTTCTCCACAGAGCCGTTCTTGTGATTCTCCACAGAGAGCCAGTCCTCCAGCAGGAAGAAGAACATGTGATCTGTCTGAGGGTCCCAAACCACCACATGCTGAATGTACCAGGACGGGTCCAGACCTGCATGTACATAAGACATACTCAGCTGCATTCACATCTTGATAATTTAGTATTGAGTGAGATGATCTCTTGCTCCATATAGCTCTGGATGGACTTGTTTTTGGGATAAAAAATGGAATTACTCAAGCCTCACATCTGCACAGCCAAACAAACTGCACACAAATGCTTCCTCCTTTTTTCTACTCATGGATGAGAATATTGTGCTTGTGACAGGGCAAGATGTTTAAATAAATGGCATCCTCCGTTAGCTAAGTGGTGCTAAACGAGCTAGCAGTAGGTGCACACACACTCCTGCACGGGGATATGGTTGGCGGGTGTAGTTTGGTAGAAAGAAAATAGTCCCATTGAGTGCATGTACTACTCGCTCAACTAGCACCACTGAGCTAGCTAATGTTACAGCTCAGCTAAGGAGGACGCCATTAATGTTTACATCTCATGCTGTCGCGAGCATGAGCATCCATGAGTAGATGCACGCTTCCCTCTGCATGGTGATATGGTTGACGGCTGCAGCTTGGTAGAAAGAAAATAGTTCCAACATGAAACTGCTCAAAACAAGGTCTTTGGATTATGTTAAGTAACCAGGGTCATGATTTCTGTAAAAACACATTGCTGTTGAATTTTTCCAAAGTATTTTTTATGGCATTTTGAGCACCACAACAGGAGTGCCATTTAGTTTCATTATATTGGAGAGAAAGCAGACATTTCTACTGCCAACATTCTGTAACTCACTCGAAAACAATCTAGACCAATAAAAAGCACCACAAAACCGAGAAAAAATAAATAATTTTGATTTTTAGATGAACGGCCCTTTAAAATTTAAACTTATTTAGAAATTTTCACATCCAAAACATACCACTGAAAATGTTCTAAATTACATGTTTTGTGTCATCATCGATTATATGTTTTAGAAAAAGAGTAAAAACAAAGCCAATATTTTTAAAAGAAGGATATTTTCAGCCTCCATGTACCGGTATTATCATGCCAGATGCGAATTTTCCAAACTTCTCCCAGGTTGTCGTCTGTCTCCAAGTGAAACTGGTCCAGGCTGCCACGCTGAAACGCTCCATGCCTCTGCAGATGGCGGGAGCCGCTCTTGGTCACACCATACAGGCTGATGCCAACGTGTGCTGTGGTGCCTGATGGGTGCATTAATCACTATAATCACATATAGTTTCATCGAGTCAAACATGAAAATGCTTTTATTACTTATACATTTCTGTCTTCTACGTGGTTTTGACTTGTCCTTGTCTGACCTGCTCCTTGCCTCCAGCCAGTCTTGACCAGCACTCTGTAGTGGTACAACCCTGCTTGGCCACACAGAGGGACCTGGCTTAGTCTCATGCTGTCCAAGTGGTCCAGTTTATGGGCAATGAGGCCCACCAGCAGGTGAATCAGAACCAGGACAGCACACACAATCCCCACAACCATGTTCCGCATGGGACTGCCTGGCTGTACAGATAACAAACAGATGTAAGGGAGGGGGGGACAGCCTGATTTTGACTATCCTCCTACTAATCCTGCATTTGGGAAATTCAAAATGTGTCCTCTAAATAGAAGCTGGTGTAATGCTTTGTGTTCTCACATACCGGTGGCAGCAGCACAACGGCCCCGGGATGCACAAACAAACTGGCCCCGAACATGGTGAGGTGCTGGGTGAGACAGCGTGCTGTGTGGAGCGTGCTGCCCTCCATTGGCTGCAGTCCCTCACTGCTCCAACGCCTCTCCTTCACACTGTAGTACTGGCAGAGAGAGCTGAACACACACACGGACACACGGACAGGACCTCCGTCCACGAGAGACGAGGTCAGGTTGACCGAGAGAGGCTTGTCCATACCGCCTAAACTGTTACAGAGGAGAATTAACTTCTTTGTTCAGCAAAATGAGCAGTCGGACAGAGAGAGAGTAAAGAGCGTGACTTACAGTGGAGACAGAAATATGGTTTCCTCTGAGGAGGTGGTCGGATTAGAAAGGGTGAGAGCCCACTTTCTCACTAGGGAATCCTGGGATGCATTAGTCCCCGGCACTGTAGAGCTCACTTCTATCTCGACATGTCCCAGACTCACTGGAGTAGCTCCTAGATATGCATAATGCAGTTTAAAAAACAGCCGCTGTAATTTATAATTCATGCAAAAACTCACAGATATACAGTAAGGTTAATTAATAATTATGTAGGGTGCTGCATGGGTGACCGTAAAGACAGTTCACTCTCATTATTCAACAGATGACTTTAGACATCCTGAAATGTCATGTGTCCACCACAACTTCCAGAAACTGTCACAGCTACTATCACTCACTGATGAAAATATGATCTGGTGGAGGCAGTTTGTAAGATTTAGGAGTATTTAGTGACATCTAGTGGTGATAATTGCACATTGGAACCATCTTAAACTTTAAAAATGTATTAAATCAATTTAAATGTATTATAGTCTTCATCAGTCAGGAGGTTTTTACCATAAGCTGAATAATATGCAGAGATCTTGTCCTTTCTTAAATAAACCAATCTGGTGATTAAAACCAGTAAAAACACTAAATAAAACTGTTTCATGTTCTAAATCAGTGTTTCTCCGAATCTGTTTGGCTCTACTGGGAGTGGTCGCTAGCCCAGAACCTGCTAATGTGTGCTCATGTTTTTATTTTGATAATTTTAGATCCAGATGTTCCAGGGGTTTTTTACCAGAAACTGAATTATCTGCACAGGTTATTATTATTACATGCCATAATTATCTTTGTCACTATGATTAAACCCTTACACATAATTTAATGTACTGTTAATACAAAAATATGGGTTACTGGAGCTTTAAAGCTGTTATGTCTAATTACTGAAATATTTATTAATTTGGGGGACTTCTAGTATTAGTAAAAAAAAGACAAGATGATAGACAGTAATGTCTCAGCTTACAAACGTAGGTCCTGAGAATTCTAAGCTGATATAATCAGAGGAAGATTTTACACATAGAGGCTTTTAACTGATAAAATGTGGGGTCATACTCATCAGAAGTTCTATAAGTGCGTAGCAAGAACAAAGTAAAACGCCATTAATGCCAAATGGTCGTTAACAGTCTACCAAAATGCAAAAATCTGGAATAAACAGGTTAGGTTCAGAAAAAGGAAGATAGTCTTCTATACCTGGTTCCAGGCAGAAGTTGAAGGAGAGATATAAACCTGCGTTTTCATCCAATCCATCCACAGCTTTGACTGTGAGGTTTAACCTTCCTTCAGTGGGGAGTGTCACAGTAAGACATGTCCCATTCCCAGCTTCATCTCCAACCCCATTGTCCTGTCTCACAGGGGACTTGTTGGGGAGGGTGACATGTATGGCCTGCTTGGGGTCCAAATCCTGAATGGGTATGGGTTGGCCCTGAGGTGTGGTGAGCTCCATGGCAACTAGAGCAGTGGAAATCGGAGGGTCGGCTGCATTCAGCAGTGGGTTGGATAGCATCTCTGCATCCATATCAAAAAGCACCTGCACCACCTCAGACTTCTGACTCTTCAGGTGAGCAGCGAGGGAGGCGGGGATATGAAACGGACATGGGCGAGAACTCTTGGATTCATCAGCTGACTTGGAGGAGACGATCTGGTTTTGGTTGGACTGGTGAGTGCAGAGAAGATCGGAGGGGTCTCCATGGAAACCCACAGTGTTGATATAATCAGTGGAGAGTGAAAGGGGTGCCTCACCATGAACACGTGAATGAATCAGAGAGCGCATTAGGGCACCTGCGTGACCCAGCGCTGACAGGGCGAGTTTGGAAGCTGACTGTAGAGTGCTTGACAAGTCTGGGTGAGAACTGGAAGCAGACACAGCTGCCAGGGTGTTACCTGGAAACCGAGAAAACACAAAATATTCACCCATTTGATTAAGTTCACAATCAACATATGACCTTTTTCCACCAAATTAGCTCTGGGTCTTTCACTGGTTCTTTCAGGATTCTTGGAAACTTGGTGCTATCGAGTTAATCAGCCCACTTTTCCTCTACGTTGCGCGAGTCATTGAAATCAAGGATGTGTCATGAACTGAGGGCATTACACAAAGCAAAACAGACGGAAACAGTAGAAGCAAAATCGCATATTAGATTGATTACCGACCGATTAGATTGCAGAATCAGTAACATCTTTTAAATCACATCTTAATCACATCTTACATCGTAATCTTAGCTCACTGTTTATTTTAAACAGTGATTCATTATCATAAATGTTACCATCTTATTGTCTTCTTTTATTTTTGTTTTATTGTAATTGATTTGATATGCCTCAGTGCAATCCTTCGGTCACTGAGCTGCCAAGTTTGCTTATAGATGGTATTTATGTTATTGTTGGGGTTGCTGTTTCTTTGTTTTTCTTAAAATTTCCTAATTCTTGCTTAAACCCTGCATTTAAATCTGGGATTGACCTTAGAAAGCACTTTGTAAATTTGTATAGAAAAGCGCTTTATAAATAAAGTTTCTTATTCTTATTCTTACCTGCAATATTTTGCCATTATTACAGATAGTTTACTTTTTTACCGAAAAAACAAGCATGAACCAACTAATTAGACCACTGCATGCTCTTTTTGTCTGATGATTTCTCATTTAACTTCTCTAATGCTGCCCTCTCTATACTCTGTTCAGCCTGTAGAATATGACAAGCCCACTGATATGATGCTTCACACTTCAGGTCTAAAAAAAAATTTTTTTTTTGGATCCAGCTGAGAACTAACTGTTCTGGTTTTGAACCAAATTTATTTTTACTAAAAATACTCTGAACTGTTTAATATTAGTTTTGGGAGCCCAAACCGTTGGTGAAAAAGGGTGTGTGTTATGCAGGAGATGGTGGTTGACCAGCACCTATGATGTTAAGGATATTTCGTCCTGTTGCCACAGTGGACAAAACAGTAGGACTCATTTGTTCTTCCATGACATGGATCATCTTCCCCACAGCTTCCAGAATTTTCTCCTGGCACTTTTCACATACCAATTCTCTGGGAACGGCCTGAGGGTAAAACAGAAAAAGTAAAGACATGAAGGTGTAAGATTCAAAAATGAGGAATATTTTAACAGGTATGATGTGGTTTACTTGACTTATTGGTTTCTTTGTGTGTCTTAAAAATATCTTATATGCATTAAGTACTGATCATGTATTCAATACTTATGGGCAGAGAATGATGAGAAAAAAAAGGTGATTACTTACAGTAGACTGTGACAAAGCTGAGCTGATTTGATCAACATCATGCACCGACGACACAAGAAGAGAGGCCAGCGCCTGGGTCACATTTTCCCGGATCTCCCTCGTGTCCATGAGCTCCTTGGCAGTTTGTCCAGACTCCATCTGTGGACAGGTGGGTGAAACTCATTAGTCCATATTCCTAGCAAACGCAAACCTTTCATACACATCCACTATGCTTCATAATCTTCAGTTTTTTTGTCATAGTTAATCAAAATCACTTAAAAGTGTCATTTCATGCACTGGCAAATGAAATATGATCTTGACACACCACCTGATTGAGCTGGCTGGTGAGAGCGATGGAATAAGGGATGATTTCCTGAGGGTTGCCATGTTGGACCAAAGCCCACAGCTCTGTCTGGCTCTTGTGTCTGAGCCACTGACTAGTAAATTCATCCCTTGCAGGACTTTGAACAATCAACACTCTGGAGAAAGAAGCAATCAGTAAGGGAGAGAGGGCATTTGGCATAATGCATAAGAAACTAACTGAAAGGTGCTGCACATACAGAATAGTGCTGTTTATCTTGCTTCAGCTGCAACAGCTCCTGGTAGCTTACCTTTTCAATGCAATGACCTTTGCCCCCAGGTTGTCTTCTACCAGCAATGTAACTGTTATTACTGACATGCTTCTCTCTTGCCCAGGACTCCCCAGTGGAACCACACTGCCAAATGTTGAACGAGTACCTCTGGGGTGCATAAAAGATACAAAGCTTAAGTTGAACAGGATGGAAATCCAAAACTTGCTTCTTAAAGGAACAGTGTGTAGGATTTAATGGCCTCTTGCAGTAAGGTTGCAGACTGTTTCCTGTGTGCCAAGCATGTAGAAGAATTACAGTGGCTGATGCAAAAACACATATCGCTCTATCTACAGCCAGTGTTTTGCTTAACTATTCTGGGCGACTATAGAAACAAAGTGGTGAACTTTATAGAAGAAGACCCACTCCATATGTAGATATAAACGGCTCAATCTAAGGGAATTAGCAGGTGGTTATTATTAGATATTATCAACCACTTTGGGGAAAATGTCCAGAAAACTTTATTTATCATTGTTATAATTTAAAAAATTATGCTACAAAAAATATAAATATATAAATATTAGCACTGTCCAAAGTAATATACTGGTTTCTCTTTGATTTTTGCTTTTCTTTTTTGATATTTTTTCAGGTTATCTTCTTGTAACTTCTTAATTCATTTATGATTATTTTTTTGCTCATTTTTGGCCCATTTATTATTTATTTATATTACTCATCATTCTCTTCCCATGTTTCTGAAATAAAATAAAGCCATTTTGCTCAGGCTTCAGAGAGTTAATAGCTAGTAGTTGAGGCCTGTATCCACCTGTACAGAGTGAGCAGAGGGCACACTTTGCCAACAGGCTGGCATGGTGCTGCCTGGAAAGAATAGATCAGCTGAGAGGCCACGCTGTCATCATCTTGCCACCCTGCCAAAAGAGAACAAAACATCAAGTGATTTGTCAAATTAAAATTATGTGTTGCTTTTTCTTCCTTGAAAGTAATTCAGGGGACCTGTCATCTCCACCATGTGGTGATAGATTGCAGTATAAAAATTGTGATTCAAAGATTGAGATAAACCTTTTAACATTATTTTGATGAGCTGTATTTACATAATAATACTGATAATTACATCAACTTAATATTGTGTGCAATTTAAACTCAAATGTATGTGTCAGTTGATTTAAAAGTTGGTTTAAGTTGCAGTAAGGTAATGACATTCGCTTGATAATTTAATTTTTCTCCACTTTCACTTAAAATGCCTGGATAAATTCAGACGGTCAAGACTGTGTTTGGGACCTGCAGGCCAAACAAATACAACACAAGGGACATTATATTATTTAGTCATTAAAAGTTTTCATTACTCAAAATTACTGATGTAAACAGCTGCATTTTTTTGTTGAACCAATAAGTTGTTTTAAGAGTAAACTAAGACCACAGTGTTACCTGAGCAGTTGTAGGTGACCACTGTCTCCAGCAGACGTATATCTGACTCTGGACTGAGATTACACAGGCCTCCATGCGGTGGATTGTTGGGTAGTATCGTCAGGCTGGCGCTGCCCCACTGCCCTCTGCCGGGCTGGGTTACATTGAGTGTGAAGGTGTAACTCTGCCCTAGCTGTAGGACACCTGAACGCACCACCAGGTTAGGAGAATGTCTCCCTGTAGAGGTGGTAACCTCATTTAGGTCAAGGGTCATGCCAGTCTGGTCCTCAGCTCTCCATTTGTACTGCGAGAAAACACATGAATCACAATAATGCTGAATGACATATTGTATACATTTCTTTTCTGCAAATAACAAATAATTTTACTGTTAATTTATGTATCTAGCCAATTAAGCATAGCAAAGATTGAATATAGATTAAACTGTCCAATTGCTAATTCATTCTCTAAGGAGATGAACAAAAAGATAATGATTAACAGCAGCAGCAGAGGGCTTTGTTGACTTTTTCCTGATGGCACTACAATTGCATTTTCATGTGTCATGTTTTTTGTTTGTTTTCAAGTATTTTTATTGAGCCAAAAAGGAAATTACATACAGTATCTTACATTATATCAGTGCTCATTTTCAGTTTTTTAAACAATTTTTTGCCTCACCATTTTTACCCTAACTGTCAACATTTGCGTTTTTCCGAATCATTACCTGAGCCTGGTCGTCGCACTGTCCACATTGTCCTGCGAGGATGACGGGGCTGGTGTAGCTGCTGTGGTGAGGGGATGACGAGAAAGAGCAGGAGACACACTCCACAATGACAGAAAGCACAGGAGCTTCACACACAGTCACCTAAAGAGAAGAGTCAGAGGTATGTGCAGTAAGTGTCTTGACCCTTGTATGACTAAATTTGATCACTAAGTATTCCACATTTGCCCAAGTCTCCAAAACAGTTTGTATTTGAGAGATATATTCAACATAACTTCATATGGCTTTCAAATGTAAATATATAATATAATTCAAACGTAAATATATAATATAATTTAATGCGACAGATAAGTAAATGACTGATTGACTGAATAAAGGATGATTATGAGAAGCACTCACTGTCTGGTTGACTGAGGCAGGTCTCCTCCCCTCTTTGTGTACAGTGAGGGTGATAACGTAAACTGTGCCTGGGTTCAGCTGAGAGCTGAGTATTGTCATTCTGCTGCTGTTATTCCCCTGCCACTGCTTTGCAAAATGAGACTCTGTTGAGGTCTGAAAATACAAACATGCAGGTGTTAGCATCAGATCTCAAGTTGGGGAGATGACTGTGAATTAAAGGACTTTTCTTATCTTATTCGTTCTTATCCAACTCATATTTATTGCAATTAATATAATTTTATTACACTAAGGTTGCGCTAACATAAAGAAGCCCCTTTACCACTGTCAGGAAGGTCCAGTGATAGTGCAGCATATCCACCACTCCTGGCTCTATGTCAGGGTCCTTGGACTCAGATCCATCCAAGATGAGGTCACTGAGGCTAGGCCACATTCTGTGTGATCCTCCCTTTATGACAGCTGCAAGCGGGGACTGGACCACTGTAACGCTAGTTTTTCGTTGGACAAAAAGAGGAGTTCCTTGGAGTGAAACGGTGAATACCAGGCAATATTTTCCAATATCGAGAGTGTGCTTTGGGAGAAAGAGAAGAGGTGAAGTTGCATCTAATTGATTTCTATGGATGACTTTGTTAAAAGAGAATTCTGAGTTGGTGCAATCTGAATCTTTGAGTATCTCCCATAGGTATCTGGCTTTGTAAGTAGAGCAGTTAATGTCCATCCTTGCTTCAAAGAAACTCGGTCTAGACCTGAAGATTGTAGACTGGCTCTGGACAAGAGAAGCTTGAGGGCTGGAACACTGGAGCTGCTCCACCTCCGTGTTTAGCTGTGCGAATACATGGCTCACACTGTTGAGAACTTTGAGTGTAACACTGTATTTCCCAGGAGTATTATAAATATGATCGACAATGCTCAAGTCTGTAACCAAAGCTTCAGTTGAGTCTCCGAAGTCCCAGTGGTACCTGAGATTGCTCCCTCCATTCTCTTTTGCAGAAAAAGAGACAGCATGTCCAACAAATATTCTGTCTGAATGACAGACAAGCTTCACTTTCTTAACAGGCCACTGAACTGTGGCAGTATCATTTAGAGTCTTGGAGCAGATTCCATTAGTGGAAAGCACGCTAATAGACAATGAACCACTCTCTGGTGGAGTAAAGATCACTTCTTGCCCCATGAGCCTGGTTGCCTTAGACCCCTCAAGCTGAAAAATCCAGGTGTACTGAACTGGAAGTCCACTCTGAACTTCTGCCTTGAACTTGAGACCTTTTAGAGCCTCCAGAGCAGCAGAACAACAGTTCACAAGTCGCAAACCTTGAATATGCTCAGTGACCAGAATGCTTGAAAACACCTCAGCACTACTGACCTGATTCAAAGCTTTTACTGTTACTAAATGTGTCCCTGCTGGAAGGCTTTCAGTGGTGTACTGCCCTTCGAGGATGCCCTGTCTGTGAATCCAGTCGTTGTTTCTAAATGTTATAACAAAGCTTACATTGCTTCCTTTGGAGATTCTTGGAATAAAAGTAACTGGTTCCTCAGTGCAGAAAGAAGACTTGGAGATGTTCAGCATTAGACCTTCGATTGCATCCTCAACTGTCACACTGTGTGAAACCATATGCCAATTAATCCCATTGGAGACATTCAAAAACACCTGATAGATGCCTGCATGTGGAAAAGTGTGGATAAAAGTCTGATTAGTAGCACTGAAAAGCACAGCACCTTTAACTACCCAGTTCCACTGCAGATCATTGCCCTTCAGAATAACCCCATGGAGTTGAACAGCAGCACTTGCAGTGATATAAAATGGATGAGTCTTGCCTTCAATTTCAAAGTCCACGTCTTGGACCTCCTCCTGAATGTTAAACTCTTTGGTGACATTGCTGTGGCTGAGGGCATTCTGAACTGAAACTCTAAGAAGAAAATCACCAACACTTGTAAAAGTATGAAGGAGAAAGGGCACATGTGTTTCCAGGGGTGAAAAATCAGATTTCATGTACCAAAGGTACTGAAGGTCTGAGCCAGTATCCACAGATACAGAGATATTCACTAATTTCCCTAATGCCACAATGTTTGATTGTGTTGTAATGCGAGCGCCTGTTACACGCTGAACCGCCACTAAAGAAACAACACTTGTGGCCTCACCCAACTTGTTTGAAGCTCTTAGCTGAACTGAAATTCTGCCAGGAGTTTCAGCTAACATATAAAAAAGCTCTCCATCAGCAGTCATTTGTTGGTTAATCACACTCTGTGTAGCAAGCCAGTGATAAGTGACATTGGAGCCTTTGGTGACTAAAGCCATAAACATCAGTTCTTCTTGCGTTGGTACGTATTTCATGTTTGTCAGGGACTGACATGCAATCTTAAGACCCTCTATTCTTTCAAAGACCTCAATTACAATAGATGCCTCCTTTCTACTCACCAGGTTCTGTGCTACAACCTTCACTTGATACACTCCTGGTTTCAGGAAAGTATATCTAAACTGATATGTCCCCTGTTTGGTTGAGGTCATTCCATCCACAGTCCAGTAGTAATTAGTGCTACTGATGGCACTGCTAATTGCTGAGATAAGAATTTCTTCTCCTACTACAGCATACGGCTCATTGGTGTGAAGCAAAAGGTCCGAAATAGGAAGTAAAACATTCACAATAATGGTCACAGAATCACGACTAACGGCATTAAATGCTGTGGTGGTGACTGTGAACTGACCTGTTGAGAAAAAGACGTGTGACGTGTTTTGTGTCTGCTCCATGGGAGATCCATCTCCAAAGTCCCAAAGGACTGATACATTGCTGCCAGTGCAACTAGCAACCCAAAATGATGCTAATGTATTGACTGTCAGTGTGCCACTTTGGCTGTCATGTGCCACAGATAGCTTACTTACAGGTTTCTGAACAGCGATTCTAGCTCTGGCCGTTTTGTTGCTGACTTTGTTACTTGCTGTTACGGATACCTCTTCAACACCTTCATCTTGAAAGACGAAACACTTGTGAGCATTGTCTGTCATGGAAATGAGCCTAGAGGAGTTGTAAAACCACTTAAATTGGTAACCTCTCGTCTGAACAGGGGAAACTAACACCATGAAGCATACTTCTTCTCCTACTGCGACTGCTTCCTGTGATGATTTAACTGTCATGTCACTTATTGGTGCTTCAACCCAGATACTTGCGTTAAATGATACAGATGTGAAAGAACTAAACACTGTCATGCTAATATGACAAAACCCTTGGCTTTGAAATTTGTGCTTTATGGTTGACTGCCCTCTCACTACAGTCAGAGGTGATCCATCCTCAAACAGCCAATGGAAAGTCAG
Organism: Plectropomus leopardus; assembly: GCF_026936395.1. Classification (NCBI taxonomy): domain Eukaryota; kingdom Metazoa; phylum Chordata; class Actinopteri; order Perciformes; family Serranidae; genus Plectropomus; species Plectropomus leopardus. The sequence goes on along the minus strand of NC_142194.1, from coordinate 24,205,950 downwards.
AATGGATATGTTCCCGTTTACCAGAGCAGTAAACTGTATGTCTCTTCCACTCATGATGCATCCTGTAGGGAGAACTCCACTAACAGCCAGCCTATAGATCTCTACAATGATAGACTGATGAGCTTGGCTGACTGAGTTTGTGACGGATAGATGTACTGTATAGTTCCCTGGCGACTTATAGATGTGGGAAATGGAACCATCTGTAAGGTTTCCAATCATGAACCCATCGCCAAAGTCATAATTCCACAAGAGACTCGTACCATTGGTCACTGTTGCTATGAAACCTGTAGCAGAGTTTAGTTCACTGGGTCCATCGTACCTGACCGTTAATCCAGAGATTTTTTCCATAACTTCCACCATAAGCCAGGTGGTCAGGACTGTAAGAGTGTTGTTGGCACACACTGTGATGTTGTAGAGTCCTGCAGATGTAAAAGTGTGGTTGACTTTATGGTGGATGCCTCGGACAGCTTCAGAGCCGTCGCCGAAGCTCCAAGTGTAAATGACAGCGTAGGTGGAGGGCTCTACGGAAGTTTCCAGAAAGAGCGTCTGGTTGACGAGGGGCACAGGAAGGGAAGAGGAAATGAGGAGGTCATTTAACTGAGGGCGGGCGCTTATCCTAATGGACGCATCAGTGTTGTCATATTGGTTGGAGACTTGGACATGAAGTGTGTAGTTATCTGCATAAAACAAAGATACAGGAAAAAAAGATGTTACCTTGATGGACTGAATAGTAAGAACAAAGCACAATTTCTACCAGTTTCATTTTCATCACAAAATGTCAACAAAATAAGGAATGTTAAAATTTTACATTAAGTGACCTTTTAAAGAATCTTAAATGAATTTCAGGGACAAATTAAACCAGAACATTAACTCTTTCAACATGGCGAAATTTCCTATCTCAAAATTTTAATTAAAGTGAATTCTTTTGATGTGTTGTAAATAAAACCATTTATGAGTGCAGCTTTAATAGTTTTTGTGAGTGTTTACCTGGGACTGCAAAGGTATAGTTCACTGAATCCTGGACGTACACTTGCTTCCCTCCTCTTTCCATAAGCCATTCCCTGGTTTGACATGGAGCAGACTGGGTGTTGATCACCGCCCTGCTGCCATCCCCGAAATCCCATCTATATGACATACACCACATTGAAATTTAGAGAAACTAGACAAAACATAACATACAGGGTATTTATAAAATTTATATTTATAAAAAATGCAATGCCTTACCTGAAGGTGACTGGAAGGGAGATGTCCACTTTGACCTTTAGGATGTATAAGTGTGCAGCACCCACAGCTATGACCTCCTTGATGAACAGGAACTCTGGTTCAGCCAGTGGGGTCATTTTGTCTGCTCTCAGGAGGATCTGTTGGCTCTGGAAGCTCACAGGGTTGGAGGCTGTCACCTAGCAGATTGAACAGTATACTTCTCTCGAAAAAAAACTCAGAAAATAAAAAATGGAGCAAATGTAACTTCATAGAGACAGATATGGTATTTTACCTTGAGCTTATACTCAGCAGGTTTCTTGAACAGTACACTGTAAGATTCTCCTTCATGGGCAAACTTCTCCAGGTCGTCAATCACCCATGTGAATTTTACTGAAGAACCGCTCTCCACTTTGGCTATAAATGACTACAATGAAAAAAAAGATGAAGAAAGATATAGGTGTCAGAAAACATAATCAGACTAATGAGTGGTTTTGCTAGATTTTAGATTTCATTTCCACATTTCACTTACAGAGTATGAAAGGACAGACAAAGAATCCACAGCCATTGTTAGCAGCTGAGGCTGTAATCTCTGCAAGTGCTTTGAGCTTAATTCTAATGCTGAAATGCAAACATGCTCACAATGACAATATTGACATGCTGATTTTTATTCAATAATGCTGACCCTACAATCGGTCAAGTAGTTGCTGAGATGTTTAATTCTGAACCAAAGCAGCGGACAGACCAGCTGGCATTGCCATCTCTAGAGCCATGCTGCTAACATTTTGACTAAAAATATCTGCTTTAATAAGCACAATGTGTGCGTCTCACCTGCGGTGTGTCAACGAGGGTCCTCCGGCATCCACGTGGCTCAACACTTAGCCCTGTCACTGCCGCGTAGCCACAAACCCTCAAACTCACACTTTGAGAGCTTACTGCATCCATCACACTTATGGTCAGTGTTTGAATCCCCACTGAGGGCAACACTAAGGTCACAGAGGAGAACCAGGCATCATGGGACTGCCTCTTACAGCCAGGCCAAGACTGCGCAATCTCTTCAGGGCAAGATGGAAGGAAGGGGACCCCAGTCTGGAGAACTGGTGCTGACCATGAGCTTCTTACTTTCTCTCCAGAAAGCATCTTGACAACAATGATTGTTGGGACGTTGATTTGGACATGAATCTGGTTCTTTTCATCCGGCAGAGGGTGGATAACGTTAATCCCAAAGTTAAGAGATCTCAGACTCTGAGTTGTCAGGGCCCAATTATCTGGAGCTGTGGTTGTTTCTCTTTGGGTAAAGCCAAAGTTATAATCGTGCTCAGTACCTCTGTGAAGATTGTCCTCGTACACCATCCTCAGATCACATACCACTCCGTCCACCCACTGGCCACCTTTGGGCAGTGAAGTGAGGCCTCCTTCCCACCAGCCTCCCCACTCTGTCCTCCTAAGGGACATGTAACTTTGGCGCCAGGGTGAGTTTAGAGAGGCTTCACTGTTAAGGCAATGTAGAAATGTTCCAAAGTCTCGAGTGTGTTGTATAGCCACAATATCATCAGGGTACACCATAATTGCTTGATCTGGAAGAAGCAGCTGTTACCGAAAAAAAAAGGGAAAATGTGTAAACAATCTAGTGTTAATATATTTTAAATTCAAACCACATAGGTACATAATGACTTCAGGTCAACTCACGCTTATAGTTTTTAGTTCAGAACTCGGGTTTGTCCTCAGAGGCAGGTCTGCCACCAGGTGGTAGAAGGGTGGCATTGCAAGGTATCTGGGAGGTAAAACAAAAGCACGGCCCTCTGCTGCAGAGTCGAAAGGGCTGCAGGGACTGCTGGTGGGCACACAGGCCTCCAACAGGTGGCACCAGTACTGGCCCATGCTGCAGCCTCCTGTGGTGTTACACAGTGGTACTGCTGAGCAGCAGCTGAATGGATTAAGAAGAGAGCTGCAACCTGAGGAGCAAAGAGGAGATCATCACCTGCAGTTACGGACAAACAGGAGCTCTCACAAACCTTTGTAGTGACTGGTTTATTGTACCTGGAGGTACGAGATGGTGGTTGGGGTTGCAGTAGGGTCGGAGGATCTGGACACGAGCCAGAGAAGACACTGTGCTGGGCTGAACCACCAGCTCCACTGATACCAACCGACCTGCGTGACTGAACCACATTCCCGGGAACAGCTGCATCTGTGGGTGTCGAAGTGGCATCAGAATAAACCATCAACACAAACTCTGAATTTCTAATTGTGTCAAAGACCATTTTTGTAGAAAAAAATAAAATTAAATGTATGCCCATTATTCAACCTTGCTTTAGTGATTCCCAATCTTTTATTTGACGTACCATCACAGACTACGACAGAATTTTAGGGACACACACATTTTTTTTTTATTTATCTATTTTTTTGAGACTTCAAGAATAAAATTTTGATATTATGAAAAACAAACTCGTCAAAAGACCCTCTTTTAATAGAACAAAGTTACGTGCTGCTAACGAGGATGGGCGTCTCGGTGTACCAAGAGTGGACTGGTACAACTATGTCTTTTCTCTAAATCTGCTGTTTTAGACCGACACTTAACTGACCTCCACTGGAAGTTGTCCGGTGTCTGGGACAGAGGGTAGGGGGTGTACTTTGGTCTGAGCATAGATTCCGGTCAAGAGAACCAGTCCAGTCAGGTAACTGTCCTCAGATGGCAGAGACTCTGCATGAAGAGAGATGAACCAAAATCACTTGTAGAGTATTTTAATGAATGCGTGCCTCAGTTTTCTTCAGTGAAAAAACAGTCTTACCAGTTACATGGGAGGGAAAAAACAAACTTAAGGTACTCACGCGGAGCAGGGACAAATACAGCTGAATTATTAATTATAAAGCCTTTATTCAGAAAATGGCTATTTGCATTAAAACACCAACCTGTTTCGACAATTTATCTTCATCAAGGTGTGAAAGGGGGATCAAGAACCAAACAATTTATAAACTTGTAGTGGGTGTAACCCAAGCCTAATTGTTAAGTGAACACAGGTGAGTGACAGCAGTGGATCATATTTAGAGGCCATGTTGAACATGGCACGCCCCCACAAGATTCTGCACAGAAATGGGAAGTAACAAAACAAACATAAAAATAACAAAAATATAAAAAATAAAATAAAAATAAAAATGCTAAAATGTAATAATAAATAAATAAATCCATGACTCTAATTGTTTAAATTGTATCTGTAAAAAAGATACGTTTTTGTATAAACTGATATCATTAAGTTTTTTTTTCCTCTCATGTGCTGACCCTTTTCTTCAACAGCACTTGTGTTTTTCTTGAGTTTGATATGACAAGGACAGTCTTAAACACATCACTACCTCGTTTTCACAAGTCTTACCAGTTACTTCTTTTTCACAGAGGAAGAGGTAACGTCCAGCACACTGAGCCTTCCTCCACTGTCCCTGTGTCCCCAAGGCCATCTGAGCACACCCCCTCTGCCTCTCACTGTCTCCGCTCCACCATGCAGGACTCACCAGCCCCTCAACCTGGTCAGACCCATCTCCCCCCGGTCTCTTCAGCCATACCCACACGGTAGTTTTCCTAAACAACACAAAAAAATGGGAAATGGAATACAAAACCAGCAAATAAAGACACATAAAAGGAGACATTTGTTTGTTGCACTCACACTGGCAATGAGTAATGGATGAAGGTCTGTAGCTCCAGGCTGTCAGCAGATGCCAGGTCTCCTCCCGCAGTCTCTCTACATGAATCCTGAGCCTCAGGCCATGAAGATGTCCTCTCTGAGAGCCAATAGCATCGCCGATTGGTCAGGTAGATCCGACCACCTTTTGGACAAGGAACGTCCTCTGGAAGGCATAACATAAATGCTACTTAAATAATGAACAAGTCGTCTCTATCAGTTCAAATATGGATAAATATGGTGAACTGCAGTGTTGTCAGGTGAGCATGTTATCTAATTCAGTTCAAGATCACCTTGTTTTTCTTTTTTTTTTTAGGGTGTCAAACTGCCTTTGAAATTAAACCCACTGAGATCACATGATGAGCAGGTTTAGCTCATTATGATCATAATTATGATTTTAACTGGCAGTTGCAACAGATGTTACAGAACAGATGTTTGTTTTATTTTGAGATGCTATCATTGCCTGTTATGTATTTTGACTCAGCTGTTACGCCAGTCAGGGAACTTTAGCTTAACTTATCAGTGTAAACAATACAGACACACTGTGTGACCCTTGAAATAAGTTACGGATAATGGGAAAAAAATCTAAAAGTAAGAAATAAAAAGATATGACGCATGCATACTAAAAGGAAGTATGAAGAGTGGCTGTTATTACAGTAGACAGTAACTTATGGGGATCTAAATAAAATAAAGAATGAAAAAAGAATGAAAAAAGAGGAAAGGCAGAGGGACACAGACAAAAGCGAGAGAGAAAGGAAGGATTGAAGGAAGAACTGAAGAAGAAAGGAAGATATGCAGGAAATAGAAGAGTGAAAGAAAGAAAATAAGAAGAAAGAAAGAAAGAAAGAAAGAAAGAAAGAAAGAAAGAAAGAAAGGAAAAGGAAAGAAAGGGAAAGAAAAGAAAAGAAAAGAAAAGAAAAGAAAAGAAAAGAAAAGAAAAGAAAAGAAAAGAAAATTTGGGACAGAGAACTCATTCCTGTATTGTCCAGGGAGGAGGCATCCAAAAACTAAAAAGACTGTACCAAAACTACCAAAGTATTACACAATATCTATATAACCATGACTTTCTTAAGCTCTAGTATCATATAAATTTGCCACTTAAAAACTAAATAATAAAGCAGTCAGCCATGACTGCCTTTACATCTCATAAATATCTAGCCCGAGTCACTGTCTGAACCTTCACCTCCCTAAAGGAGTAGAGCAGAGCAACACCAGAATTTCACAAAATCACATTTTTATTTTTAGTCTCAACAAAATAGAAAATGAAGCTTCTCACCTGCAGCTGCAGTGATCAGAACCACACAGAGAATCAACAGTCTGTGCGTTTGTGGCACAGCAGCTGTCATCATGTGGAGCACATCACATCCTCCTAGAGAAAAAAAAACAAAACAGTCTCTTCCTCATCACCACAGGAGCTCCGTACAAATCACTGCTCCTTCATAATTGTGCAGATTCTTCTCATCCCTTTTTCCTGTCATCACCACAAGACTTTCCCCTCATCCCCAGAGCTCTTGTACAAAAATGTTGTCTCCCTCTCAGGCCCTCTTCCACACTCTCATCTCCCTCCACTGACACCTCCTCCTCTTGCCCTGCACACACACCCTGAGTTATGGTGGTGTGGTTGTTTTAAAGGCCTCTTCTTCTCTTCTCTCTGAGCGCCTGGGTGACTTCTACTTTGTTTCTCAGCAACAGCTACAGAGGAGGAGCGCTGCTCATTACCATGTTGTAAAACCTCGGGCTCTCAATAGAAACACTGATTCTCTGTCAGCTGAGGGCCCCGACAGAAACAAGCCTCAGAGGCCAAACAGGCGTTGTAGCATTAGCGCTGTTTGGGTACAAATTGTTGCTTTTGATATGTTTTTGGAATATAGAGGGGTCTGTATCTTTTGCTGCCAAAGGAAGATGTTTGTGGAAACTTCTCCCTGCATTGTGTCCAAGGCCTGTTGTCCCAGCACTAACTCCAAGACCTCATCACCGAGCAGACAAAGGCTCTGTGACGCAGAAGCAATAGACCTCGTTTTAAAAGAAAGGATGCCATCTGGGTTGCCTGGAGAGGGAACAGATAAAGTTAAAGGCAGTGATAAGGCAATCATTGCTGAGAATTGTCAGCCCGTTGCCATGGAAATGATTGTATTTCTTTTTGTGACACTTACCAAGAAGGAGTTTATATTGGTTACATTACGGTACCAAATCCAATTGTTAACTCAAGAACAGTTTTGACAACTTTCTGACTAAAAAGACATTTGATTTAAAAAAGCCCCAACATATTAATAGTGTAGTTGACAGTAAAGGTTTACCCTTTGAAATCTGGGCAAACTAGCTTGATGTCTTCTAAAAACAGGGGAAGAAGGGAATGAGTGATTTAAGAATAAATGACTCAGAAATTAGCAAGAAAAGTACACTACACACTAAAAAGTACAAGAAAATTACAGAAAAATGGGGAGAGAAAGAAAAAAACAAGGAATTAACATGGAAAATACTTCTAAATATACAATTATGATTACTATAAATATATAGTGCTCTGGACATTTTCCCTGGCTTTTTTAAAGCTAATCTCCCAAATCTACAATTTTCTTGAAATTTGTGGGACATTTCCTGGCAAGTTGTTTATTGCCTTTTTATCCAGAAAGACAGAACTCAAACCAATTTGCTTGGGTTCAAAGGGTAAAATACATAATAGCTTCATGTCTAAAACATTTTTCAATAGGAGTTTATCTTGTATGTATAAAAGTTTGTGTCAAAATTCCCCTTTTCAAAAATTAATTTATAGATTTTACAGATTTTTTTCTTTGCGATTTATATCATAATGTCTCGCTTATTACCTAAATGTTGAACACTTTGGGGCTTTATGAATTCAATACTTTTCTGTTGTTATTTTTGTTTTACTGCTTAATTTCTTTAATTTATAGCTTTTTAAAATAAACCAAAAAGTTAGTTCAATCAAACACTGAAAAAGTCTTTAGTTGTTGCAGAGCCCCACTCCAGGCTCCAGGTTGTAATAGCACATACAAACACTGGAGGGCAGCATTGCGACTTTAAACTGAATGTGACCCACAACACAAATACGACGACGAAGAAGAAGAACCAGGAAAATGAAGAGGACAGCTGCTGACACATCTTAGGTAGGCTAATAATATTAAGAAAACATCTCAAAATAGATCCTTTTTGTCGTAACAAGACTTTAAAAAGCAAGGAAATGCGAGATTTGGAAAACGAATTTGTAGTTTAATGTGTAACTGGAGATATCGATGGTTGTTTTAAACGGAATATGAGAGCGATCCTTCCTGCTGTGGAGCGGGTATTAGCATACACACACTGTGGTTTTAGCAGAGACACGACACTGTTTACCGGACAGTCAGTAAAGAGCTCCTTTACATACACAGCTGTCATCCAGGATTCAGTCAGTAACGCTACACCAAGTCAAAGCTATATATGTCTTATTTCCCTGTCTCTTTATCGACACTATGTCAAGAGACATGTATTTTAGAAACTGGTTTTTATATTTAATTTTGTTCTATTTTACAGATTATTTGTGCGCCGAATTTTCCAGTAACCTTTTATGATTCATAAACGATAATAAGTTGTGACCAGCTGTATTTGCATTTTAGTTGACAAGCCATTAAACATTAAATTATTTCACATTTTAAAAGGAGTTTGGTGTGGGGAAGTGATGCGGCCAACACTGACGCTTTCTGCTGACAGACAGCATCTTTGCAGCTCAGTTACAATTAAAAGTTGTTAATGACAGATGGACATTAGTTTGTATAAGGTCACTTCCATGTAAAAGTCGTTATTATATTAAATAAAAGGTTTTCAGCAACTCAAAGCCTCATTTAAAGGCTGAATTGTTTTCTGTGGGGTGCAGATCGGGAGTCACTGCACCAATGTGGTGTCTCGTAAATTTTGTCCAGTGGGGAAAGAAGGGTTAAGATTTTTACAAAGTAAAAGTTGTGCATTACAAATAACACTTTAGCAAAACTAACTAAGTATAATCAGGGAAAAGTACTGAAAAATACAAAATGCAGAAAAAACAAAAAGCTAAATTATTTTTTAAAGAAAAAACCCCACTTACCACCATTTTAAAAAGAACAAAAAACATATATATGGAAATAACACCATCCAAAAATCAAAAATAATAATAAAAATAATAATAATAATAGAATAACATATTTATCAAAGTATTTGGCAATTCATTTGTAAATCAACTGATCAACTTAATCAACTAATTATTACAGGTGTTCTTGTATTTGGTTAATTCATTTATAACAAAACATTATATTTTATAAACTTTATCCAAAATTTTAGTGTGTAACTAAAACTGTTAGATAAATGTAGTTGGGTAAAAACTACAATATTCCCTCTGAAATGTAGTGGGGTAAAAGTAAGTAGCATGAAGTACCTCAAATTCATACTTAAGTACAGTACTTGAGTAAATGTACTTAGTTACATTCTACCACTGATTTTGGGTGTCATTTTTCAGCAGGTCCTATGCTTCCGCTAAGGACCCCAGCAGAAGAAGAGAGTAGTAGTGAAATTTCCCAGCTCAGACAGGCAGTGTTGGAAAACAATGCCAGACTCCTTGATGAGATGCTCTGCCAAGAAGTCTACAAGAAAGTCATCAACTGCAGAGGCGGCTGGGGCATCGCCGGCACGCCTCTACACGCTGCCGTGTCCAAAGGTCATCTCAGCTGTCTGCAGGTCCTGCTAGGCCACGGTGCTCTGGTAGACTGCGTGGATGTCAAGGCTCAGACGCCTCTCTTCGCCGCCGTTCGTGGGAAATACCTGGACTGTGTTTTAGCTCTCCTCGGAGCTGGAGCCAACCCCAACGGGAACTCATCCAACAACTGCTCCCCCGTCCTCACTGCAGCTCGAGAGGGCGATGTAGAGATACTGAAGAAACTGCTTCAACACGGCGCCGAGGTGAACTCCCGCTCCAAGGTCCTGCTGTGGACTTCCAGGGCCAGGGTGTCCAGCGGGCCGCTGTACCTGGCTGCTGTTTACGGACACATGGAGTGCTTCAAAATGCTGCTCCTCTACGGGGCAGACCCAGATTACAACTGCATGGATAAAAAGCTGCTGAGTTCCATCAAGCAGCCCAAAACTGTGCTGGAGATGTGCCTCAGGCATGGCTGCGGCGTGGAGTACATCCAGCTTCTGATCGACTTCGGTGCAAACGTCTACCTCCCTACTCTGATCATCGAGAAGTCCACGAAGCAGAACGAGGCCGTAGAGCTGCTTCTGCACGAGAGAGGTATGTAATCTGACTGCAAGTGAGGGCACATTCTCTTCTTACATACGTAAGTGCTTCAGTAATACAGAAGTGATACATAAAATTTCAGCTTAAAACAAAATATTATGAAGCAATGCGTCATTTTGAACTGGTTCAGTTACAACAAAGTAAGGTTTAAGGCCTTTACAGACTTTGAAGTGAAGCAGTTGCACATAATTGTTAAACTCACATTTAGAAATTGTTAATTATATGTTGGTACCACTTTATTTTATGTGGCTGTCATTTAAAAAAAAAATTATAATACAGTTCTTAGAAAGGACAATATAATTTGTGGCTAATTATAGAGAAGAAGAAACAGTTTTCAAGTGATAGACTTGGCATAATATTTATAGAGTAACCTAGATAGTTTTTTTGTTTTTTTTAGTTAACTAAAATAAAAACTTTGAAAAAGTTAAACAAAGGAAACTATCTTAAACAATATTGTCTCCTCAAAAAAGTGAACTAAAATAAAATACACAAAATATCTGTCAATTTGGTCAAATTTATCAAAACAACAAGCTTGGGTAGGCATTGGTGCATATGTTTTTTGAGAATGGGATGCCTATAAAGAAACAATACTAATTAAAACTAAACTAATACTAATACTAGAATATACATTAATAAATAAAAGTGAAACAAACCCACTTTGGAAACTAAATTGAACTGAAAACAAAAATAAAAAATGAAATAAAACTAAAATTTATAGTATCTGCAGACCCTTAAAAGTCTTAAAATGTCTTTAATTCCATTTTCTAAATATTTAGCCCTGAAAGTCATTAAATAATCCTAAATTTTAACTTGTGGGGTCTCACTCGCCACAAACATTTAATTATTTAATTAAATATATCCATCTTTTAATTACTTTTTGTCAAAATGAGCTTAAATGTATGAAAGTCAACATTTTTGATGTCGCACATCTGGAGGGAATTTCCTCAAATTTGGCACAAACGTCCATCTAGACTCAACGATGATCTGATTAAGTTTTGTTTGTCAGAGGTCAAGGTCTCTGTGACCTTGCGTCTGTATCATTCTTGTGAATATCTCAAGAACACCTAAAGGGAATTTCTTCAAATTTGGCACAAACGTCCACTTGGACTCAAACATGAACTGATTAGAATTTGGTAGTTGAAGGTCAAACATTAAGGTCACTGTGATCTTTTGTCCAATCTAATTTCAGATATTTTATATCTCAAGAAGGTCATGAGGGAATTTCTTCAAATTAGGCACAAATTCTAGTTTAATCATATTACTTTGTGTCATCTAAGTGTTTTTTCCTGTCGTCTCCCGTGTCACCAGGAAATCCAAAGGCCTTGACTTCACAGTGCCGACTCGCTGTCCGAAGTTACCTTAAAAAGATCAACAAGATCCACTGTATCGACCAGCTGGACATGCCAACGAGTATCATTAACTTCTTGCAACACAAGCCAGTCCCAGTCCCTGTCCTGTAGCCAAATGAGCTGATGGCACGCTATGTCAATTTATTTTTATTTAACTCTGTGAACCACCTTTGTTTTAAATTCTGTCTGTTCATGCGCTGTTCTGGTAAGACTGATTCTGAAGTCGAAGCATTAAATGTGTGGATAAGTGGTGTGTACTTCTGTTGTTTTTGTTTTAGTACTTACCCTGTAGCTATCTGAAGACCTTTCTGAGGGAAGATGTTTCTTGGGGTTACTTTGTCACATGTTCATCACAAGTTAGTTACTTCTTTTAGGAGAGAGGTTTGTCCCTGTGAAAACTAAAGAATGCTACCATACATTTAAATGCATTTACACGTTCTTAAAATGCATCAGGGTCAGTATGTGTAAAGCTGCTCGCTTTTACTTCACTAAACATTCTAACAAACATCTAAATAACTATTTTATTTTGAGATTAACCTGTGGGTTTTTGTTTGAAAAAAGACTTAAACTAACAGCCACGCTGGCTGCTCTGGGAGGCTGTTCAGTAGTCCTTTTAGCCAAATGCAAACATCAGAATAAAGCTGTATTTTATATATATATATATTTAGAGTTATACATACTGGCCCAGAGCTGCATGTATAAATAAGAGATAAAAAGAAATAACAAATAAATGACAAAAACACATTAAAACATAGTGCACTCACTTGAGAAGAAAAAATATCTATTGTGTTTTTCTAAATTAACATTTTAATTTAATTTAGATTATCAGGATCATGAGAAACATTTTTCATGGTGAAAAAATAATGCCCCTGTTTTTCTGAATTAGTAGAATTATTAAAATAATGAGAGAAGTTTCCAAAGAAAAATAAATAAATGTCTCTGTTTTCCCCAAATTAACAAGATTATTATTTTAGAATTATGAGATTTTTTGTTCATGGGAAAATATCTGTAAGATTATCATCTCAGGATTATGAGAAAGGTTGTTTTTTTTAATGAAAAAATAACCAGTTTTTCCAAATTAACTAGATGAGTATTTTAATTAAAATAAACAAAAACAAGATAATCTCAGAATTCTCCCAAAAAAAAAAACCAAAAAATGAATTAAATAGATTATTATTTTTAGATTTTTATGGGAATATTTTTAAATTAGTTATTATCTAATAATTATGAGAAAAAAATCATTGGAAAAATACTGGCCATGTTTTAACAGATTAAAGAGAATTATCTGAGATATTTGTTTTGTTTTTTTTTCATAGTAAGAAAACTTTCCTTTTTTTCTAAAATAACAATATTATTACTTCAGATTATGACAAAAAGTATCAGGGGGAAACATTGGCGCCTTTTTTCCCGAATTAAAAAGATTATATCATAATTCTGAGTAAATTTTTCTTGGGAAAATTTTTGGCCCTGATTTCTGAATTATGGGAATACTGTATTTACACTCAGAACTAAGAAACATTTTACAGAGATAAAAAATCTGCTCTTGTTATTTTTTTTCTCAAGTTAAGACATAATGTATCCATAAAAAACCCAAGAGGTGAATATAGAGGTCTTGAAACAATATGCTGGAAAAATCAGAATCACTTTGTTATTTAATTATACAAAGACTTCATGTTATTCAGAGTAAACTTCAGCATTTAAATAATTCGACATGGAACACAACATGTGATTCTTCAGACTGACCTGTAGATGGCAGGAGACTGTCTGTGCCCTAAAAAGAAGAAGGCACTACACTTGGTTGAAAATGAGACTATCAGTATAATAGAGATTAAGTAAAGTATGTAAAATCATAGTACCTGTCTGTCAGAATAGAGAACACAAAATCAAATCAATCAATGGCGGTCCCATAAATTACCAAATCAAACACCAGACTTCAAGTATTCCCATCATTTGGATATACAAAAACTGGAGGAAGTAAATTCAAATAACATTCATTTAACTTTCATAACTGAGAATTTTTGTTTTAAAAAACTGAGTTTGAAAAACTCAAAACAGCCTCTCAACAAAACATTCACAAGCCCTGGAATTAGGAGATTATTCATTAAATATGTATAAATTCTTTCCTAAATGAGATACCTGCCATTTGGCAAAAGTGTCAGCTGCTCTTAGGAAATGACTGCTAGCATAAAAATAAAACATATCAACTTCAAATACAGTCCTCCTCGCACCTTGTTTTAGAAAATAGTTTGTTTTTCTGTTCTCACTGTAGAATTTCAAGTAGCAACAATCAAAATGGATAAACAGTGTTTCAGAATAAAACACCTCATTTGGTCCCCTTTTTAAAAAAAACTGAGGTCAGCAGCACAGTGATGACATCATGGCCATTGAGTGTCTGTTGACATGGTACCAGTTGTCACGGCGACGTCAGCCCAGTCCTACGTCCAGTGACATCATGACCACGAAGCCCAGGATGGAGGTCCAGGATGCCAGCTTCCCGTTTCCACTGGTGACACCGAGTCGGAGCGAAGACACAGAGATTATTTAAAGACAGACACTTTTATCTGGTCATCCAATTCTCATATTATTTTATTTTATTTTTTTCCCTGTCCTTTTCCTTCTCACCTGACTTGAGCCTCAGGTATGATGTCATCCACCACCACGTAAACCATCGCCCCGGCAGCAAACGCCAACGCGTATGGCAACAGAGGTTCTGCCAGGACAACGGCGATGGCGCCCAGCATCCCAGCAACAGGCTCTACCATGCCACTAAGCTGACCATACCTAACAGGGAAAAGAGGAACAGTCAAGTTACACTGTCCAAATTAAGATTCAGAAGCCAAGCCTTTGCAAAGTGTTGTTTAACCCTTTATACTTGAGCAAATTGGATAGATTTTTTTTCTTCTAAATTATCAAAAGAGGTTGACAAACTACTTAACAAGAAATGGCCTGAAAAATCGCAAGAACTAAAAAAAAAGTTACAAGAAAATTACCTGAAAATAAGACAAAAAAAGTAAAAAAAACACACGAAACAAAACAAAATTATAAAGAAATCAGCAAACTGAAATTAGTAAAAAGTTACAAGAAAATAAGCAACAAAAGAAAAAGTGAAAATATATCCTCATTATTACCTATTACATAGTTTTCTGGACATTTTGCCACATTTTTTAGAATACCTTATATTCTCCTCCCCTAGCTACATTCAGATCATTTTCTTGTCACTTTTTAATTTTATTTATTTATTTTTTCAATTTGCTGGACATTTTTTTTGCCAAGATGCTCAATATATTCTTTTCCTGTTTTTGAAAAAAATCAGACCAATTTTCTCTGGATTCAGAGTTTTAAAGGCTCATGAGAGGCATCTGAACGCAGCACAAGAAACTTGTCGATCCATCAGGTTCCAAGGGTTAATTATTGTACTCTGGAACATGGACACACGTTTTTCCTACACAGACACACGTTTTGCCTTACCAGAAAGCTGTCCATGATGAAACCCCTGAACCCCGCAGCGGCAGGCTCACTGCCAAGCCCTCTGGGAAATTTTGGATGCCAATACCAATGGCCAAATTTCTGGGGAGACAAAACAAACAAAAACCATATCTCTTTAAAACAATTATTAACATTAACAACCTACCTCTTGAGGGCCTATACAGTGGTCGACTCTGTGAGATACTTCCATGACCTACTAATGTACCTACCTGTACCTTTAACATTACATTACCAGGTGTTCAAGTTTAATTTCCTTCTGCCTATAAATGAAGCTTAAATGTAAAAAATAAAGACTTACAGACACCATAAACCGTGGGAAAGAAATGTTGCTTGATGAAGAGGAAGAAAAAAACAAGTATCCCAGAGCCACACTTGCAGCTTTGTG
Source organism: Plectropomus leopardus (assembly GCF_026936395.1). NCBI lineage: Eukaryota > Metazoa > Chordata > Actinopteri > Perciformes > Serranidae > Plectropomus > Plectropomus leopardus. The sequence continues at coordinate 24,190,602 of NC_142194.1, read as the reverse complement.
AAGCTAAGCTTGGCGATGCTTTGAGCTGAATGCTAACATCAGCATGTGAGCACGGCTGAAATTACAATGCTAACATTCAAATGTTTAGCAGCTATAATGTTGGCAATGTTTTGCCATCGTGGTTTAGCATGTAAGCATGCTACTTTGCTATTTAGCAATAAGCACAAAGTACATGGGATACATGGATGTCATTAGTTTTGAAGATATCTGATCACTCACTTAAGTTTTGTAATTACAATTTGGACCAGATGTTAGGAGCATGACTGCAGCATTTTAAGAGGTTGAAGGACATTCTGATATACATTGCCTACCTGACAGAATTACTTGCTCTACATTTGCCTTTTATAGAGAGGTAGGTCATTCTGTCATGTTTTATAACTGACTGATTTAACTATGGTTAGGATGTTTCATTAATGTCTTAGTATTTTAAATGCATGCCTACAATTTTATTATCTCAGTATTTATGAAAAAAATTGTACTCCATTGTGTACTTTTTGAGCAACACTCAAAATTCACTTTCACGATTTCTGACATTCCACTCTTTATCTGCCGAGGTCCGAGACCTGATGGAGGAGTATCTGAAGCATCTGCAGACCAACTTGGAGAGGCCGCAGCTTCAACTAGCTGCGACCCAGCAAATCGAGATCGATCTTAGTGTCCAGCTCACACGGCTAAAGGTGCAAAGCATTCATTTTTGACTTAATTTGAAAGCAACAAAATGCATTTCTGAACATTATATTTTTTTCTATTTTATTGTAAATCTAACTTTTCTCTCTAAGAATTCCCTGCTGTTCGATGAACAAATGAGCTCTCCACTTCTCAAGCAGTGGGTAAATGGAGCTGCCTTCCACACCCAGATGTTGATCCATTAGGCTCGTTTGGAGGGGACAGACGGGTTCAGAGCCATACTAGCAGCAAGGGTTTATCAGCAACAGCTCAACCAGCTATTGAAGACGTACAAGACCTACCCACAAAGTGTTACAATTGTGGAAAATGAGGGTGGGTCAAATCAGTGTTGGGGATGCATGCGTTGTTGTCTGTACTACAAGGAGAACCAGATTTTTATTTCACGATTTAAATGTATCAATTGGACCGATTCGTGGAAGTGTCTCCTTGACAGTGATGTGGCTGAAATTATGTTTTCTAAACGTCAGATTGCTTGGACAAAGACGTTTTTCTCCAATTTAGCGGCACAGATTCCAGGTCAAAATGGCCATAGACTGTCTATGTTTGTGTCAAAAATCTATCAGAAAAAAATTACAGAAAAAAACACTCAGCACTGTATGTGAAGTTCAAATAAAGAGAAGAAAGACGTTTGTTGGTTTGTTTGTTTTTTCAATGCTGAGGTTTCAAAGATGATTTTGATATTGGGTCGCTTTCAAGTGGTCAAAACTTGTAGAGAGGCTCAATTTCAAAAAGGTATAATCTGGTTCCATCATGCTAATTTGAGCAGTAAAATGGGAAAGATAAGAGGATCATCGGTTTTGGTGAGACGAGGGATTTCCAGCTGAATTGCCACCTCTCTCAGCAGTACCATCATGTAACCACTAGATGTCAGCAGCACAAAACAAAGCACCCAGCAGCTGCCATACTCTGTCCATCTGTCCAAAACTAGAACTGATCCCATCATTCATCCATCATTCATTTTATTCTTGACCCAGCTACTTTTAATTCTACTAAAACCTGATCCACACAGTAACATCTCCATAACTGTTGGATAGATTGCCATTATATTTGGTATACCCATGATGCCCAGAGGATGTATCCTGATGACTTTGGTGACTTCATCTAGCGCCGTTATCAAGTCAAAGTTTTCATTGTCCAAAATGTTTTATTTTGTTTTATACTGACCAAATGCAACACACTAAGAGAAGATTTGAATCAATCGATTTGAGCATGTTAGCATGCTAATTCTAGAATTTTGCACGGGGCACTGCTCTGGCTCAATAGAGCCTCAGTGGGAAATATGGCTATGGTGTTGTTTATTGATTGATGCATAATGCATCAATCAATATTTAAGATGTCCACTTCACATAAAAGCACATTTTTACCACTTAATTTCTCAAACTGTGATTTGCTGCACTTTGCTTTGCAGAAAAGTGAAGTTGTGGATAAAATAGTAGGCAGAGAAGTGTGTGTACTTCTGCTGCACATTATGCCAGTTAATTTTTTTCTTCCACTGAACCTACATTCAATTACAGGCAGGAACTAGTGAGTATTTTATTAGTAGCAGGGTTTCTACAGGAATCAGACACTTAAATTTATGCTTTGTAATAACTTTTTAAGATTATTTTTGACAAATGTGAGGTTTTATTTAAGGTAAAAGGTAAGTATCAATGTAAGTATCTATATCTATCCATCTAGAGTATATATGAGTATCTATATAGTCCCATGCAGAGAAAGGTTTTATGTAGAAAAACTGTTATTAGAGTGTGTCAGGTAATGCTACATTTTGCCAACAAGTACAGTAAGTGCAAGTATAAAGTAGAAAGACAGTATTAGGTTTTGTGGTAGGTTTTAAAACTTTAGAGCTTAACTTGTTTTTTTTTTGACAAAAGGAAAATAAAAGATGGATTAATTAAATGAGATAAAAAATGTCCTGAAATTACTCCATACATTTAAATATACAACCATTTAATGAGTTTTAAAATCTAATATTTATAGAATTAATTTAAGACATTGTAAGACTATTTAAAGACCTGCAGACATCCAGGTATACAGCAATGTTTCTCTTTGTTAAAGAGATAATTATGTTCACTTTTAATCACACAAATGGGTCCATTAAGAGATCAGCTGTTCATAATCAGCACCAGCTTGGTGCATCAACAGGTACTAACCAGACATCTTCTACCCCACAACTGCCTGTACTCTCTGCAGTACTATAATTTATTTATTTATTAATTTATTTACATTGGATGCCCATTAGTTGTTACCGTAGCAACAACTATTCTTCAGTTCATAATTAAACCACTAGATGTCAGCAGCACACAACAACAGAAGAGTTACAGGCACAATTGCAAAACCTGACAATGTTCTTAACATGAATCTCAAACCTTTAACTGTATACCTAAACCTAATTATTTCAAAGCTTACACAGAAAAAGCACAATTTTAATTTTATGTCTACTTACTATTCCAATCACTGGGATTGTCATTTTAATTGCCAGATCCATCAATAAATTAGGTTTGAATTATTCACTTCTCAATTGCCATTGCAAAACAAGACATTTTGAATAAGTGAAAATGTGTACTGTATGCATGCTTCTTTGCCTTGATACTAATCTTACCTGGCACTTTCAAAAGTAGCAGATGAAGTCTTTCCAATTGCTCCGAAGCCAACCCCCACAGCCAAACCCTCTGCAGAAAAAACACAGACAATTGATCCCTGTTAGTTTATGATTTGCCCTTAAACCTCTTTAAAGCACTCTGTTACACAGGGAAAAAAACAACATCTAGAGAAAGAGGAGAGAACACTGTTGGCAAAGTGTAGACCATAAGAGACTGACTGAACAAATCCATATGAGAGGAAAAGGGTATCAAGAGCATATGGAGAATATAAAATGACATGACTTCATCCAGTACATGAAGGCTTTGGTCTGTTCTTTCAGGCAGAACTATTTACACTAACAGTCTGTGGGGATCTCCAGTCCGAGTAATCTATTTTTAGTCTTTTATTTGGTCTTACCCTCTTATGTCAGGTTTTGAGCGATGTACCGTGCTGCTAAGGTTTCAACTCTCTAACCATATCTGCATCAGTAATGTAGACTGTAGAGTGAAATGTATCTGCTAACCTCTATCCCTTACCCTAACCCCAACTGAACCAAACCGAACTGAACCCTTTAACACCATAACTGAGACATAAATATGATAATTCAAGTCTTATGTCTTTATTGCAAGGTTCTAACTTCTGTAACTGCAACTACACAGAGTTGTACAATGAAAAGAGGTATTCCTACAGTTGTGGCCACCACAATACAGAGCCAGTCTCTGTTCCCTCTTTGCATGCTCTTTACACCCTGAACAGCATCCGTCTTCTCTGATGTCCTATTTGCCTCATTTGAAATGCCTGTCATGCATACTTAAAATACACACCATTCAAACAGAGAGTATAAAGGTCACAGTGCATGATGTATCTATGAGCGTATCTTTGTGTCAGAGAAGTATGTGTTTGTGAGTGTGTTGTGTGCATGTGCAGTCAGATCTACAGGCTATTTTGCAACTTATACTGAAATGTCAGTATTATGTCTACCTCATACACCGTCAAGCAGCTGTGTCCTGTCATGCCGTCGACAGCTCGGTTATTACAATGCTAAAACATGCTAATCTCCAAACATAAGAGCAAGCATCAAAGAGTTGTGCCAACAGATAGATGGTTTATTCAGTGACCCAACTGAGCAAATCCTAACACACTGAAAGTACTCCATTAAACCAACATTTTTTGAACTAAGAGCTTATTTGGGGTTTTGTAGTTCCGTCCTATTAGTTTGCAGACATTGATATATGCAAGAGTCCTGTGTGGCTTTCAAGCATGTGAAATGCACTTAAAAATCCAGAGTTAAAGGGTATTTTTCAACTTGGACTCTATTTTCTCATGTTTTGTGCTTAAGGAATCATGGGAATGACAGTTTTTTAAATTGGTCTCCTAAAGAGAGAGAGAGAGAGCAGTGTCCAGGCTACAATGTAACCACTCAGGGTATGCCGCAAAGTCAGCTTGCATCTGCTAAAAGTGCTTGATGCAAGCTCAGATTGGTAATGTAAGTGTCTGATAAGATTACTGAAAGGATCTCGACAGACACAGAGCTTTTTTTGTTAAGAGTAAGCTTCTTTTGAACCAGAAACATCACTGTAAAACACACTTCATCCAAAGTTGACAGAAACAAAACTCTGGTTTGATTGAATTAAACCCTTGTTCAACCCAGTTACTTAAAATATGCTGGCTCTAAACACATAACAATCAATGTTTATTTAAATGGAGCTTGGTAGGTTTGGCGATGGCAATTTTGGGGATGTTTGTGGTTTAAAAAAAAAAGGATGTTTTGCTTTATCCAAACTATTGCATTATTGAGCCACTCGTGAAAAAGTTTTGAGTCTTAAGTACATGTTGCTGGTCCAGGGAGGCGCAATGCATTCTAGTAGTTATAGGTTTTCCCCCTCTTGATCAAAAGTGACTACCACAGTTCTTTTTCTGTGGTCATGCAGCACCAACTTCAAGTTTCTTTTAGTTGTGTACACAACATGCTTGGCATTCAAGTGCTAAAGTCATGAGAGCGCCGCGGTAAGGTCATGGCAACTGAAGATTTCCACGTATGAGGTTGTAAATAGCATATAGGGGGCATTCAAATGGACTTGTCATAAACACAGTAAACACGACCCCAAATGAACGCACCATAAGTAAGGCTTGCTGTTTCCCTTGGTTTTCTGTCATTGTGTTACGCTACGCTAACCAGCTGCTAGATGTAACTTCATATTAATCTCACAGAAATGGTACTAATTGTCTAACCCAACCCATGCCAAGAGAGTTAACAAGCCTGCTTCCCAAAATGTCAAACTATTGCTATGGTTCTCATAGTCAAATGGCAAACTATAGCCAACAATCCCCAACTACGGCAAGAACCGTCAACATTGGCGAGTCCTTGCCACTGTCATTATCACCTTGGGGGTAAGGCTGTCACCATGTTTGTGAAAGCTCCTCAACAACCTCAAAGAACTAACGTGTAAAGAAAAACCACATATGTTGTCGCTACATACCGCACTCAAGACAGGACTTAGAAAAGAGGATAAAGATTTTAATGGAGCAACGCATTTCGCTTACATCAGGCTGAAAGAACTTCTTGTGTAACAGCAGACTTTAAGTTTTGCTTCTACTATCCCTCTTTTTCTTTGGGCAGGGAGTTGTTGTCATGAGTAAAAATCAAAAAGCAGGGCTTTTAAGGCTTCAAACTATGCATCTGTCCTCTTTTATACAAAAAGGACTGGTCCCTTTCAACCCCTTCTTTCCATCCCTGTGTTCCTCCACTGTTAGCTCTCTCTGACTCTCTTCCTGCAATATTAATAGCCTACATCAAGCTACTGCCTTAAACCAAGAACAAGTGACAAAGATAAAGATAAAGTTAAAGAGAGAATGAGAGAATTATAAGAAGCAAAACAGAGATGAAAGAAAGAGACCATGCGAAGGCAAGAGAGTATCCTGATGCCCCTGCAGCTGCAGACTTCAAGAGCTCACAGGCAACTTCAGCACCATCTAAGGCCTGTCATTACCTCTGATAACAATGCACTCCGGTTCTAATCAGCTTACCACCAGCCCATTACAGGCAAACATACCATAGAGCCATTACGGGCAAAAGCACCCTTCAGTTACAATGTGTGTCCCCTGTGCTATTCATCTCAATCCTCTGGAACTGTCTGAGACGCCATGGGGCCAGGAGAAACTCTATCCGCACAGAAAAACCTTCAGCTGATGGTGAATAAAACATGAGCCAAGAGAGTGTCAGTATATGCCATTTGGCACAGCTCGTACAAAAGCTGGGGGCAGAATCAAAGTTAATCTCAACTGATTTAAATTGGTCCAACAGATAGCAGCATCACTGATATTAAGCTGTTGGACCTGTGGAAAATGTAATACATCAGTAAGAAAAACAGTTGTATCATCTACTCTTCTGAATAAAGAATAAAGGTTTTCCGACAACAGCTGCTCACCTGTGGTAGTGCTACACAGCTGGAAATGTGCGCTGGGGGTTTGGGAGTGTTTTGTTAGTCCACTGAGCTGGACGTTTTTGTTCCAAAACAGAGTCCAGGGCTGATAGGGGAGCACTAAACGCCCCCACACCTGTCAACTCTTACTCATGAGACTCGTGTTTTAGTGTTTTGCCGACATCTTACGGTGGTTAAAGTAATATCTCATGGATTGTTACAATATTGAACAAACTAAAGCTGCACTTTCCTGGCTTTGGTTGCAGCACTAAGCTGACAGTAGAGGCGTTGGGGCAGCTGAAGGGGATTAGGTGGTCAAGTCGGCTGTGGTGTGGCTGAAGCAGAGAACAATCTGCATTAGAGCAGAGAGTAGTGCCTTTGTTCCACACCGAAGACCTGAGAATTTATGTGACTGAGATGAGATTAATGTGACTCCCGTTTTGTCAAGACCAGGATCTTGTCTTTGTACTTTTTTTCCGTACCTTTGGAGTGAATGGTTGAAGAAAGTCTATGTGGAGTCTACACTTTTCCATCTCATTATATCATAGTCATTTGGCATATAGTGTTACTAATACTGATTTGTCTGATGGCAACTCGATTGGCAGAAAAAATGTTGCATTGACGCAAAAAAAGCCACTGGAAAACAGCCACCAAACGCTTAAACAGATTCTGGAAAAACAGTGACAAAACACTAAAAAAGCCAACAGCAAAACAGTGACAAGACACAAATAAAAGCCTTAGGAAAAATATTATGAGATGCCAAAAAAGCTGATGGAAAACACTGACAAGATGCTGAAAAAGCTACTGGAAAAACAGCTACGGCACACTAAAAACTGCACGGGGAAAAAAGCAACAGTGACAACACACTAAAAAAAGCTGAAAAATGTCTCACATGCCTCAACAGTGTGCGAAGAATCAAAAAAGGCAAACATGCTTGATGAATTGAAGTAAGTGGGGACCATGTGTAACAAGCAATCAAGCAAAATTACATAAAAAAAATTGATTTACAAACTCTAACACAATTTGTGTAGTATGCTCAAGGCTTCCCAAACACAATTTTCTCAAAACCATTGCTGTTTAAAAATATGACTGATGCATTCCATTCAGTTTCCCAGGCACGCCAATCATCCATGCCAAAGATTGTTAAAGTCTCTTAAATAGAAAGGTTTTTAGCAAAAATGCTGGGAAGCAGTGATCATATGACATGGATTATATTACCCTAGTTTAAGGTGGTGCCTCTTTACTTCAATTCATTAAGAATGTACAGTTTTTGGATCCTTTGTTCATTGTTTAAGCATGCAAGAAAGATTACTTTTCAGTGAACATGCGTGTGTTTGGGAAGCACTGAGAATTTGGCAGAGTAAATTAGATTTTGATTATACTGCCGTAGTTTTGAGAGAGTTTTTAAATGCATGTTTTGATATAGTTTTTCTGTGGTTAAATGCTATCCTCAATTATTTCAATTCATGATGAATTTTTTCCTGTTTTATTTTTTGATTCTTCGTTCAAAGTGGAGGCATGTGTGAAAAACTAAGTCTCAGCTCTGAGAGTTTCTGATGAGTAATTGATATACTCATTTTGGAATTAAAACATTTTTTAAAAAAAAGGGTTGTCAAGGAATCAGAACAAGAATCATTAAGACCTTAAATGTTTCTACAGTGTCAGTTTTTTTTTCAAAAACAAATGCATTAAAAGTTGAAATAAACTCAAGCAAGGAAAATATAGTGTAACTGTCAAGTAGGGCAGACTGGTTGAGATGATTCTTGAAATTGTAGCTTAGCGTGAATTGTCACTCCTGTCAGCAGAAATAATAATAATGTTTGTATTGTCACCTGTGCATGTCCTTCTTTGTATATTTTTTACTCCCTAGAGGAAACTCTGATTTTGTGTGTGTGTCTGTGGGTATAGCGCGTAGTCCCATCCAATTCCTGCTTAATGTTCTATGCTCTTTTAAGCGAGTGTGACGATACTGCTGCTGACAGCCCATTGTCTCAGCAGCCACTCATTTCCATTGCACTTTCCTTTAATCTCGTCTCCTCGCTCGTCTACACTCCTTTTTCAACTGAGTCTGCCATTACTGCGTTTCCTCTCTCTCAGCTACCTCTCCTTTTTGTTTCCCTACTGCAGAACTGTGATGTTTTGAGTTAATTTTACTCCTCTTTTCATCTGCTTCGTGGTGAGATGTTTTCTTTCAAGCACATCAAAGTCCCCTCTCATCGCTCTTTAGGCTGTTGCTTTTTCATCGTTCTATAATCAGAGGTAGCAAGGTGACATTTTTAAATGTACAATAATCTCATGGATCATAAAATACAAATTATTTGAGTGAAACCATGATTTCATCCCCTGCAACAGTACAACATCTAAAGAAATCTAATTAATAGTAACTCGTCATTTATACTCAGAGCAACCCCAAAAGATATTGCATTGAACTAAAATACCATACTAAATGTTCTGATGGAAATTCTCTGTAATATTAATTTTTAAATAGTGGTTTGTCAAACTAGTCCCTAATTTCCCCCTTTTGGCATTATACATTCAGGGTAATCAACACTTCCACAGTAGTCATTCAGTCAATACACATGGTCGTGCCTCACCATCCTACTGCTCTGAGAGTCTCTTTATAACTGAAATTGTGTTCTGAGAAATTCTGATTTCTTCTTCTTTCTTTAGTCCAAGGTTCAGCCACTATTATAGAAACTCGACACTTTGTGCACAGATGTTTTCCAGAGTCTTTCAGCTCAAAGGGCACAGTCTTTCTTTTTCCTGGCTTTTTGCTCAAATGTCTGCAGAAAGGGCTGAGTTTCACTGATGGTAGCTTAACAGTGGTAAAAACATTGATTGCGCTGTGTATTTTGTATGCAATCCTACCTTCATCTTGTTTTGTTTCTTTCCTTCTTCTCCTTTTTTGTTTTTCCCAGCTCTTTATACGTATTTATGTTGTTCGACTTAAGGGTCAAAGCTCAGTGTGGGGACTATGGAGCGTGTGCAGAACACCTTGGCCAGTTCAGGTGCGATTGAGGCATAAAGATGAAGAGTAACATGAGTAAATCAACCCCAGCTGCATTATTTAGGTATGTTAGTTCGACTTTGAGAAACTCAGCTAAGTACGATGTCTGTCAGACTAACATTTTTATACTTTTAAAAGTCCAGTTTCAGTCGGAAAAACACAATAATTTAAATTTTTGATGTTAGGAGTACTGACTGCTGATCGGAACTTGAGCTGATAAATACCTGTGACGACTGCAGAGCCATTTGTCCTAGCAATGAATGCTAATTGTAACCTTTCCCACTAAACACACAAAAAAAACAGATGTTAATGGGTTGTTGGTGGGTTTTTTTGTCCGATGGGAAAGGGGCTTTATTACTTGGACCAACTGCTGGCAGTAGCTGTCAAAGACCTTGCTCCATCCATCACACTAACAGGGATCAACCCTAATGGTGGGGAAAAAGGACAGCCATCAATCTCCTGCTCAGTTTGATGGGCCATCACCAAACTTCTGTCGGGGCTCTGTCTCTGCAGTGTAATGAAGTTTAGAGCCTCTTTGAGAATCGCTTTGTTATTATGTAGCTGCTGTTTGTGCTTTTCAAGAGGAACAGAATGATGCATTAACAGCTCCGGGGTGAAGGCTTCTATTCCCACTGGGACAGCTAGGTGCCAAAAAAAAAACAAAAAAAACAAACAAATAAGTGCACTTCTCACACCCTGGGAAAAAGCACTCACCAAATGTCTGACTTTTTCAGCACCTCATGAAGCAACAAATTACTGTTCAATATCACTTTTAAAGCCGAACAAAAATTCTTATGTAAAATAGGCCTCTTTCATCAACGACAATCACAAAATGGGGTTATTACAGAGTTGAACCACTAAGAGGGAGGATGAAAAGTCCTTCAGCTGATGTTAAATTACATGATTACTGGGTGAAGATGCACTTCAAAGAAAACAAACAGATCTGTCTTACTGCAATTTTGAGCTAGAAAAATTATACATAACACAAGAATGCAATAGGATAACACATAACACAACACATAACAGTAAATATTACTTTTAAAACCTCTAGAGAGCATCACTAAAATCTGCAGGATGATTTTTTTTAATTTTGTTACCTTCCTTTCAAAATGCATTTGCCTTCAATAGTGTACTTTTACTTTAAGGTTTTGTATATGACAAGGTCCAGTGTGATTTAGGGGAATATATTAGCAGAAGTGGAAGATAATATGATAAGTATGTTTTCTTTAGTGTATAATCTTCTGAAAATAAGAGTTGTTGTGTTACCTTAGATTGTGCCATCAATATCTATGTAGGGAGCAGGTTCTTGTCCTAAGAGATCGCCACGTAGTACTGCCATATTTTGGCAGTAGCCCGGAATGGACAAAGCAAACACTGGCTTTAGATAGGGACAGTCCTGTTTTCACATCAGCCACCATAGTTAGTAGCCCCTCTGCAAACAGCAGTGGCAGAGCACTGACTTTTTTAACCTAAAACTGCTCTGCAGTGTTTTTAGTAAAGCACTTTGTGTTACTGTAAAGCACTTACTTTTTTTGTTTGACAAGCGCTTTATAAATAAAGTTTGATTTGATTTGATTTGATTTACTGGTTCAAGTCGTCAGGTCAGTTCCTTTGTTGCTGAGAAATGAAAGAAGAAAAGACCCAAAAATAAGCAATGTAAATTAGCTAAGAAAAGAGAGAGGAAAGAAAGCCAATATCTCTCTCTCTCTCTCTCTCTTTCTCTCTCTATATATATATATATATATATATATATATATATATATACAATACACACACACATAAAATAAAACAAGGAAACAACCAACTTAATGTGCCTAAAAAATTATAATAACTCAGAATTTTAGATATGCAATTCTGATTATTGTAAGGGATTCAATTTCTGAAACATTTCTTACCAAGTTGCTCATTGCCTTTTTCGCATGATTTTGAGAGGTTCAAAGGTTCAAAGCTTTAAATACTTGTAAAAGGCAGCACAAGAAAAAAGATGGCTCTCCAGGTCCCAAAGCGCTATAACAGACTGTTTTGCACTGACTAAGACACTCGGTCAGTTACAAATTGAAAACACGACTTAGTAAGTCATGTGCGCATCACTTTACAACTTTGACAAAATGATGTGTTTTTGTTTTTGTGGTTGGGAGTTGGGACTGTGGGAGGTATTTTTCATTAACATCCTCACAGGAGATCGCTGTGGGTGGAGCGCCACCTACAAATGCGTGGCTCTATGCACGAATATTAATGTGGATCAGATTATATCTACACAAGCATAGAAGTGTGAAGCACTTATGTATATTATTCATCAGTATATTGCATATATTTAAATTACTGGGCCCTATTGTAAGCGCAGTGACCAGTAAGTGGTTCAGCTCATTATTGAACTGACCCTCCACATTAAAATTCATATTTAGTGGAGTACCACCATTTATTCCCCTCCTACACACGGCGTGGGTCCTTAATTTGCTTTTTATCCACACTTCCTGGAGCAATCACTCCACAGTGTGAATGTGATAGAACGAATGAAAATCAGTCAAGTGCACAGTGAAAAATCATTTAAACCAGTGAAACTGCATTTTCTCATAAATTATGGTGGCTACACTTTGATGTGAACAAATCGATAACTGTCCATAGATCAATGCTCTCCTCATGATGCATTATATATTTTCACATTTAATCAAACCATCAGATGAATGTAGTGAGTAAAAACGTGCATTGGTGTCCTCACAAGCTGTTGAGAACTCTCATGAAATCACATTTGACTGTAGAAGCCTGACAAAATGAGACTGCAGCAATAAAAAAAAAATACAGAGACTCTTTGCATAATTTACAGCGCTGTGTAAAAATAGGACACACTTGCAAAATGTTACATGGTCTTCAAATGAATTTAAATGAATGATATAATGAAATGATAAAATTATATAATTTTGTGTTGTAAATCTTGCAAAACACACTTAATCAAATCAAAATAGATAAAACGTCATACAGTAAATTCATCACAGAAACACAAAAATTGTATGTTTATCACTGACTTTTTGTTGCAATGGCGGCATGATTGGCTGACTGGGTGTGTCTTAGCCCCCTCCAAGCCCTCCCAATTTTTGAGAATTTTTCTTTTTTTTCACATTCCAGGGAGGAGGCACTCAGACTAAAAGTGGAATGTCTGGTTACTCTTTTTACAAGAGAATAATATAATTGATTGAGAAAAAACGTGAATGTATATTATTGTCTTCTTATGTCATAAAAACAAGCAGAATTTTGTTCTCAAGTAAATGCTTCATGCGTCCATAACTCTGCAATGCATTTCTTTTTCCCTTTTTCTGTCCACATGGCAGATGTGAAGTAATTAGCTATTATCATTAAATACTACTCACGCAAGTAACATTAAAATAAGAAAAACATGAAACATTTGTTCACTATAGTGAATAAAACATTTTGTTTGAGGTTTGGGATTCAGTGTTTTGAGCTTTGCATTAACTTGTCGACAGCATTTTACACCTCTCACAGAGTCAGTTTGACTGTTTGGATTAAGAGTTTTGCACATTGCAAAACACAAGAGATATTATGGTGTCTCAAGTGCAGTTTACAATGTTCAATCGAGATGGACCAACAGAGATAAGATCATATTTTGGAGCAGACTTTATTAGGAAAAAACACAAGGGAAATGGATTTAGGGGATACGGCAAGTCAAGATATTTGTGTTTCCAATTTCACATAGACTGTGTGAGTGGGCTTTATAAGCCCACAATGGCAACAATTCCCAACACAGTCCTATCTATCTAATAAGATGACAAAAAGTCCCCACACACCTCTAAGACACACAGAACTGCGCTTTCCTAACTAAATAGGTGTTAGTTATGTTCTTGCTGTCAACTCTAGAAATGTCAACAATGACTGTTAATTGCTTCCCCATTGTTTTTTCTATGAATTGAATAATCTTCATTTCCTGACTCAAATGTTTAGTTTGGAGCTGTTGTTTCATCACTGACCCCAGATATCGAGCACTACTCTTCCCTGGGCGTCACCTTTGATGTTTAATTGACACGTCATTAGACTAATTAGCTCATTAGACTTTGACACAAGATTGGCTCAGCGTAGTGTTCAATAATGCAAAGTGTATTCCAGGAGAAAACCTGTCTATTTGGCTGTTTTTTTTTACCATTAATATTCCAAGCCAGGCAACAAAAAGGAGTATTGACATTTTATGAGCATTTCAACCTAGACTCAGAACAAAACAACCCGGACTGCTAAACAAGATTTAGTGCCGGATGTGGCACAGCACCTCCACTGTTGGCTGTGCGTGGAGCTCAGCCCCAGGAGATCTTTTCCTGATGAATTGCATATTGTTTGGTCCTCTAGAGGTTGTTTTATTTAACTGATTTAGCATGTATGATGCATGAGCTGGTCTCTCTCCTCAGGTGTGTTGATGACTAAATACATCTAAGATCAGCTCGAGCAAACTCTCCATTTGGGTTGAATTATGTCAAGGCTGCTCTGGGTTTTCAGTTTAGGCCATTAGGCACTGGGATTCCTTTGTTACTGCGGTTCACATGTTGCCATAGTCACATGCATTTGCTGTTGTGTGGCAACTTAAAGAAAAGTTTGTCCATTAAATGACCATGTGTAGATCAATTAATAATCAAGTGTGACCTTGAATTTGTGAAAAGAAGGTTGTTTTTCTCTCATGCCTCCACGGTGAACAAAGAATCCAACAAAGGCAAACAGAAGAACTGAGCATACTGGATAAAGGAAACTTGGATTATACTGTACGAGTTGTGTGAGTGTATTTAAACGTGTTTTGATAGTTTTCATGAATTTAAGTAATTGTGATCTTCAATGACTTCAATTCATGTAGATTTTTTTTTTTATTCTTCGTTCACTGTGGAAGCTTGCAAAATTTTTTAAAAAAAAGTCACTTTTTTGAGTGAAGAATTCTTTTAAGGTCATTTGCAATATTAAGTCGAGCTTCTTGATTTTCCTTTTCCTATTAGAAACACCCCTGTCCTCCTGGTGTCTGGACTTCTGTAGGAAAAGCCAGAGCAGACCAGTGATTCCAGTACTTTTTTCTGTCATAATCTCCTTTAAAAGCCTCCTTTAAGCCACTTGCTATCCAACAACTAAGTCAATCGTGGTATTATCAGGTGGTGATAATATTCGGTAAAGCTGTAGCAGAAGTGGTCAGTAGGAATAGAATTTAATTTAAAAATGATTATCAAGAACATTAACTGCATGTATCTTTTTACCCACAATTCTCACTTCATTTCTGTTGTGCAAATTATCAAGACTAATGGCAGCGGCTCTGTGAGGCTCCACTCAGACACAGTCCTTAGTCATTAATTCTGCATGTATTTGGTCAGAGACATAAATATTGAACAATTTGAAAAAATTGATATAATGATGGCACTAGAGAAAAAGTAAAGGGATCACCACAGTGATTACAATTCATCCTGAGGGGGGCATGAATGTGAGTACAAAGCTCAGGGTAATTCATGCAATAGTTGTTGAAAATTTTTACTCAAAATCCAATATGTACAAATCCATCAAATAGATGATAAGATATCCCACAGGATAAGTGAAAATTTTATGGCGCTGGAGGAAAAGTAACAGGATCACCAGTCAGTAGGATCCTCCCCTGGGGACCATGAAAATCCATATGCAATTCAGTACCAATCCATCAAATGACTGTTGCGATATTTCAGTTTTGACCCATATGATGGACTGTCTAATCAATCGTCAGATCGACATTTCTATCCTGTCAGCCATACATACTGACACACAAGGACACTCACTGACTATCTTGACAAGCTAACTTAAGGTCAACATTGATCTCAAAGATTTAGATTTTTATGTGTTTGATGTGTCTTAATGAGCATCATGAAAGCTTCCTGTAGTTTTGACATGTAAGAAAACAGTGAAGGGATTTCAATGGCCATTCTTCACATCTTCCCTTGCCAGAACCAGACTTAGAAAGAGCCTGCACAGCACAAATGACCTCTTTTTGTCTAGCATTTGCCTCATTTTGCTTTTATACCTTCTAGACCTTTGCTGTCAGGAGTGGGGTCCTTTATTCCTGTTGTTGTAAGGATCCTATTTTCTAACCAGCATGGTACTCATCACGTTTTGTTGTCAGATGACTGCAAAAACTTTCTGGATGTGTTATGTTACCTTGGTCACAGCTGATGATTTTTATACAGATATTTGTGATGGTATACACATAAGTAAACCGCCACTCTTGTCATATGGAACTTATGAGTTGGGGTTACATTTATAACCGTCATGATTTTGCAAGGTGACTTTCACACTCTGAACAGCGGTGACAGAGCAGAAGTATATTCTAAGAATTAATTTGAACTCCACTGACAATTCCCTTGAGAAATTCCCTTGTCAGACACGACAGACATCCTTATGGCTCGTTCTTACCTGGAATGTTGTGGATGGTGATGGCAACGATGAGGAGAACAATTCGTCGCCAGCTGCTTGCCGTCTGTCCAACCCCCTCTTGTTGCTTGCTTCCTGTTTCGTGTCCATCTGAACTGCCTGAATGAGGTCCTCTCCTCCTCTGGTACACGTCTCCATTTTCTAACTTATCTGCAGAACAGAGGAGAATGATGTTGAAAACAAAATTCAGCAAACATTTACACATATATACAGTATGTATCCCATATCAGTTTAACATGTAATTTAAAACTTTGGAAGTTGGAAGTTTTCCAAACAGACAATCCACCAATCACTGCTACTTTGCAGTGAGATTAGTAATGTGTACATAACTGTGACAGTAGGAAAGGTTTGATTTTCTCTCTCAGAGACTCCCTTTTCACTCTTGCATTACTTTTTTTGTGCACAACCCCATATATATCTTCAAGCACAGACTATCTGGCCCAAATGCCATCAGCCCCATTTGTGCATTTGATTGTGTTGAGATTACAAAGACACACAAAAGTTACAGACCTCTTGGAGAAGGTTTAGGGTGGCAGCGCGATGTAGCCAGTAACTCTATTGATTAACATCACTTACACAACACTTACGAAGAAACCATGCCCTGGTATGCCACAGTATATCACTGTATACCCTACACTTCCTACCCACTGCCAACAGCATGATATCTTTTTTGTTCTATAATAGTTTGCCAACTTTTTGAGCCCTTTGTCAACCAGATTTCACTGTGCATGTGTTATGCCCCATTATTATGGTGTGATATGGTGCCATGACTCTACTCACACAGAGGTTGATAAAAGTCACATATTACTTTGCTTCACACCCTGTTAGTATTCAGTGATCATACTTCACTGTGATATATTTACAAAAAGTTGCTCGGAAAAACTGTGTCAAGAGGTGCATCCAATGAAGCCTAACAAAACAACTCAAAACTACAACAGCTAGGCTAACAGTGCTAGGATTCTCATCTTAAACAAAAAACATCCTTCGTTTGTCACTATATCAGTCCAGTTATCAGCATGGTGATCTCTACTCACAGGTTGATGACAGGAAACCAAAACTCTTGTCATATTAATCAGTGCAAGGTTTTTTTTTAAATGTATTGTCCATTTCTGTGTCAATTTGCACTTGTTTCAGAATAGTCACACTTCAGTTATTCGGCTATTTACACCCATCCCTATGATGCATTATTATGTATCCCGCTAGGTGCTGTAATTGACAAGTATTCATCACGTTGATGAGTCAAGTTCGTAGCAGGTCATGGTTGGGGCTAGTACTAGTCAATCTTGGAGGTTAAAGTGAATTTACAAAATGTATATAAAGCTGCTGAATGCATACTGTGTACTATTTTAACAGAAAAAGCTGAAAAGACCTGTTGGTCACATTTTGAGGTTGCTAGGATGCCCACAAATATACACCTAGGTGTAAATAGCATTGTTGGCTATGGACACCTGGGTGCAAGTGAGTACAAATTTGTTTTTTCAAGCTGCAGGTTACTTTCAATTGTAAAATCAGCGATTTGCAGCTGATATGCTAAAAACACAACAGCTAATGTCTATGTTTATCCAGTTCTCACCTATCTTTGATGGAGTCTGAAGAGTGCCACCAATATGATTATAGACTTTTATCAGTTTTGTATTACAGTCATTTAATGAACTGATACATTTGTGCAATTGTAAATTGACTATAGTATTTCAACTTGCAATACCAGACTTTTTGGCTACTTGGGGGCAGTAGAAACAAGCTGTAAACACAACACTAACAAACAGTGTTATCACCTATTGTGTTAATATGGTCAAATTGTTAGCAGACAGTTGAGTCTTTACGTATCTAGCAGATATGAAGCATTCATTTGAAGTCATTTTCTGTCGACCTGATGAATGTAAGTCCATTATGAAGTCTAGTTTTAGCTCCATTTTTGGTCTCCACCAACTTTTGATGTAAAAATTGGTCTCTTAAGCTATTATATTCTTTACTGTGTTCACCAGCTAGTTGCTAATGTTGTCTGTCTGCTTTTTGGTGCTGGGTGGGTAGTTGTCAGTAGACTGAAGTTTTAAAGTTTTTTCTGATAACAGCAGCCTCTGTGTCTGGAAACAACGTTATGAGAGTAATCAAAATAAAAAATAAAGTAAGTTACATAAAACCAATCAGCTGAAATATGCTAAACTATAATTCTTTATGGAACAACACCTTTCGCATACAAGTTGTAATATGATCCATTGTTAATATAAAAACATTAATTATAGACACTTTGAATTATACAAAACAATGATAGTCAAGCTTGTAAATTATTAACTGACAAATTCATTGAGTTCACCGCTTGCTGTTTTATTTGCAAATGTGTGCCCATAATATTTAATCTTACCATTGTGCTTTCATTTAGGGATGTTTTAGTTTAAGCAGTGATACCACACAATTTCCATTACTGTTCTGTGTGCATGCAGGAGGCAGCAGCCCGGTGCATCTGATAACAGCTGGTTAATAACCTCCCCAAAACAATCTTATTCTCCTCTATGCTTTGGCAAATTTAATGACCTTTTTAGTATTTTATTACATTTTTTAATTTTGAGATTTTTAAAGCATAATTTAAATGCAAGTTATAATTGTTTTTTGAATATATCCATTTCTTAATGGACTATAATTAAACATTTAATCATCTCGGTAGTGCCACTGCAGACTCCATAACTTTTACGTCTTACCTCCCTGCAACCTGTCCACTCTAATTACCATCTGCTTCCATCTCTGTCTCTCCTCCTCCCCTTCCTTCCCTCTATTTGTCTCTCACACATATGCATTCTCAGACACAAGAAATTGACCTCTATTAGTGCATTCCAAGTGTCTCATTTTTTCCCATGTAGGCGGCTGTAAATTGGAATTATCTGGCGTGCAAAGGTCAAATGATCTGGATTTTTGCTCTGGGTGCTTCCTCAGTCAGTGGACGTTTTCAAAGGCCAAATACCCAGAATCCACTCCTATCAAATTGATCGTCCCAAACCATTCAACCATAACAAAGAGTGTGTGATACAGGCTACATATTATATGTATAGAATATGATACTAATAAAAATATGTACATGTTCATAACAACATTAATATCATAATGAAATTCAGCACAAAAGAGCTTAAGTAAATATGATCTTGAAGCCTGTAATGGTCAATTTTTGTTGACACTGGCACTGAAGCATTGATTCAACCCTATAAACATTTATATTTTTCACTTTTTGTTGTCCATACAGTGGACATTACATTAAACCAAATGATGCACATTATATTCAAAGAGTCCCCTTCCACATAAACCAAGGCCAGTGATGCTGATTTTAGTAAAACATGAAAGCCTCATAAATTAATATGGCCTCCAATCACCACCTCTCTGACACAGTCTAATCAAAAAAATCATACACTGCGGCACCTCTCTCACAGGTAACGATTACTGCAAGGTGGCTGTCCTGGACCTTTTTACCCCCTGTTTTGTACACTGTGTTATACAGAAATCAATTTCTTGCATGATTTTTATCTTTTACTTTACAGTGCGTTTCTTCGGCTGTCTTATGCTAACACACAACTAATTATGCATCAAGAAATTAAGAGAAAAAGAGAAAAAAGCAGAATAAGAGCAAGAGAAGGTGTTCTCACGCCTTCAAACACAAACAAATGAGTGGAGCTACAGTACGTGTTGCTTTGAAAAGCCCACCGATGCATGAGGGTGTGTGGGTATGCATATGTATGTGCTTGTGCACATGCATGATAGTGTCATACTGGATTGCCTCCTAATGTCACTGATGTAGGTTTAAAAAATCTATAGCACACGGTCAAAGCAGATAAGATGGTTGTACAGCCAACCATTACAAAACTGGTGGAAAAAATTGAAAAAAGGACAAAAACACGACAAACACAGAGATGGAATGAAAGGCAGACGGGAGCTGGAGTGAAACATGTTAATGAGACATTATAGCCCTAAACCTGACAAGACAACCTGTCAGGTTGAGACTGGGGCTAGGGGGACTGTCATTGCGGTGGTGGAATGACTCTCACGGGACTTGAATATCAATACTGGTTTGCTGTCGAGAAAGTCAATATTACATGAATTCACAGCTACTAAAAGTGTGAGCTTTCCAATTGCCTCATTCTGACACATTTCTTCACACAAGTTTCATTTTATTAAGATACAAAGCTGGATGAAAATCGGCAAATAATAAATGTTTTCTTCATTTTTCGATTCTGGAAAGATAACCTTGTGTTTATATTATTTCCACTTTCTGAGGCTCTTGCATGGTTAACCCTTTGAAATTCGGGCCGACGTCACTTCTCTTGTACTGCTTTCAGAAATCTTTCACAAGTATTTAAACCTGTAAATCCTGAGCAAAATTTTTTTTAAAAACATGAAAAAAGGGTCATGAGCAACTTGGTAAGACTTGTTCTACAAATTGCAAGAAATACGTGAATTGAGAAAATTATTTAAAAAAAATAAAATAAATAAAAACAGGAAAAAAATATCTAGGGAAAGGGGGACAAAGCTAGGGGAAAAAAATATTTTAAAAACTTTTATCATTTCTAAGCGCTTTTTACAGTTAATTTCCTTGCTGTTGTTTTTTTAAACTGCTAGTTTTCTATTTGTTTTTCTTACTAATTTCTAGGCAATTCTACTTTTTACAAATTTAAATCTTTAGGTCACAAGTTGCTCTTTGTCTTATTCTTATGTTTTTGAAAGAAATCAGGCCAATTTGCTTAGTTTCAAATGATTAAATTAATGTTGATTTAATTTAAAAAAAACAAAACAAAAAACAAAAAAAAACCCAACTGCTCCTTTGCAATATTTAACACCCCCCTCATTTAGCTCATACTGGTGCCTGGCTTGCCTAGTACAACAGTGTGGTTCTGTGATTTTAATAGATTTGCAGAGAACACATCACACCCATCCTTCAACACCTTCACTGGCTCCCAACACAGCACTGAATTCACTTCAAGATCCTTCTCCTCACCCACAAAGCCCTAAATAACCTAGCCCTTTCATATCTTACAGACCTTCTCTGACATCACTCCCCCACTCGCCACCTCCGATCATCAGATGCAAACCTTCTGACCTCCATCACCAGGACTATGTTCTGAACCTTGGGGGACAGAGCCTTTGCCATTGCTGCCCCAACCCTCTGGAACTCCCTCAGTCCAAACATTTGGACCTTTCAAAAAAGCCTTCAAATACCTGTCTCCCACTGCCTCCCTGAATCTGAACTGCCATATCATCTACATTTTATTTTTATAGTGTTCTTTGTATTTATTCTTCTGTTTCATGTTAATGTCTTTCAGTATTTTGTATTTGTTTTCTTTTTGCATTTCTTGTAAAGCATATTTGAGTACTTAGAAAAGTGCTATATAAGTCCTATTTGTTATTATTATTTTTATCATTAAAAATAGAGCCCGAGGGCACAGAGAAAGAAGATATATCAGGCTTTGACTACAAAGGTGAACCGGTTCATTGGTGAGTTTGGTCTTTTTATGGGCTGTGTTGATAATAAAATACGATAGCAAATCACTTTATCCTTTAAGTTCAGCTTTTGCTTCTTATGTTTCTTGAAAACTTGCTGCACATCCTCTGTCAGCTGTAAGATGCTGTCAGTTTCTTGACCTGATGGACCCTTCCTTTATAGTCTCTGTGGCTTTAAACAACATCTGGCAGGATTCTTTGAAATTGTTTTTCCAGGTTATTTAGGACTTTGAGGGCTCTGTACCTTTGCAAGAGTATGGAGAGAGGTTTTTTTTTTGGCTTTGGGGTTTTATTACCATCAGCGCTGATTTCAAGCACCACAGTCTGCGGGTGTGCTGTTGTATTTCAGGTCTGATTGGCAAGTGTTGTTGTTGCAGGTACATGAGTGGGCACAAAGCCCTGGCTGCTTCTTCTCTCTGAGCCACTTATGTGCACATGAAGCCCTCTCTCTATATGCTTCCTTTTTATTAGGCTATTTCATTTTAGTCCACTATAACAGAAAGGAGAGGGCTGTTTGCTGGCGAATCGTTAAGGTTCATTGAAAGTTCACTTTCTTCAAGGAGTATTTAGCCCAAAGAGATTGCTCTGTAGTTCAGGGCAGGTGGTTTTGGGTCATGTAGCAGAACAGAGGTGCATCGATTGGTGGCTGATGACCTGTATTGTTGCTCCATTATTGTAAAATAATTATATTGCTTGTTCGTGTGCAGTTTGAATGCTATGTTGTGAGCTGAAGATTGTTCACTGGAAGCTCTGCAATAGTAGTGCAGAGAAGAAGATTATTTTCCCAACTTTCCAGAAGGGCAGTCATACATGGAGTTGAAGTATGTTGGCTAATCATTGTTTAACTATTCAGTCAGTTTTATTAGTAGGGGCAGCCTGTATTTGTTTTGATCTGTGCATTATTTGTCCTGCTTTTGACTCGCTGGATTTTTATTGGTATTTCTTGTTTGTTTGGCTCCTCTTCAGTTTGGTCAGTAGGCCTTGTAATAACCACTTTCTTTGGGTTTGGTTCCACTGGCCTGTTTACTATTGTGATGGGCAGACTGGAGCTCTGATCTGTGCTGTTAGGCAGTGTGAGCTAGTTGAGAACCGACAGGTAGCAGGTTTTTGGAGGCACTTATACATTTCTTCCTTGAAATTCATCCTGATCCTAAAATTTGTTGAGGAAAAGCAATTCTGAGCTAAAATCGTGTTTAAAGTAGCTTCACAGGAAGAACAGATTTCAGTCCGAAATATTCTCATGGAAATGTGTAAAGAAAACGAGGACTGCCAGTGTTAAAACGTTAATGGCTGCTGCAGTGGCTTCCTGATGCTGCAGTGATGGAAAATAACAACAGAATAGTGACAAAGGTAATATGCACCTACATACATACATATTAAGATATTGTCAAAGTATCTTGAGTTTAAGGAATCACACTGATGTCAGCAAGCAAACGTTTCACCAAAGACAGCAAAGAACTGTTTTGTACTGTGTGAATCGCCACAGACCCGTGGATGAAACTAAATCGGCGAAATGAACTACAGCGCTTTCTAAAAGTTTTAATTTTTTAATTTTAAACATGCCATTGAAATTAACCGATCGATCACGATTAAAGGTAACACTTCAAAAAAATCATTTGACAGCACTAATAAAAACTGATTTTGTTAGTTCCTATGATGCTTACAGACCCCTGCTGAACATTCGTTTGGGGGACAGAATTTTTTAATGTAACCTCGACTTCAGTGGAATGGACACAGGCACTATTTAAATGGAAACTCACTGGGCCTCAATCATGTTCGCTATTTGCTTATTTTTTGGACAAAAAGGGGACATGGCAATGCAGATAATCTACAATGGACATGCTGTGCATAGTTGAAATGCAGTTTCAAAACACTGAAAAAAAAAGCAGCTGTAAATCTTTAACCCATTGAAACCTGGATCAGCTTTCTTGTACTGCATTCAGGTGCCTTTCACAAGCTAGTTAACCCCTTGAAACCTGAACATATTGTTTTTTCTTTGGAAAAAAAAACATTGGGAAAAAAAAGGGATGACCCACTTGTCAGGAAATGTCCCACAATTTTCAAGAAATCGGTTATAGTTGATAAGAAAATCACCACACAAAATTAGTGGATGCAAAAAGGGTGGGCTGGGGAGGGATAAAATGTCTATATCTATAAAAACCATAATTAAAAAAAAAAAGTTATGTTCTAGAGAAAAGTATACATTCAAACCATAATAATAATTTTCAGCGCTTTTTTTTGTTTTTGTCTTTTACTTTCCTTTTTTTCTAATATAAGTTAATTCTCTTGTTACTTTTTTAATAATTTCTCCTTTATTTTATGAGCCATGTCTTGTGAAGGTGATCATTGATTTCTCCCCATGTTTTTCAAAAAAAAAAAATCAAACCAATTTGCCCAGAATTTAAAGGGTTAAATTTGATGTCATTATTCAAAGTAAATTAACGTGTTTGTGGTGAAGCAGTCACTGTGTCTTAGCGGAAGAAGTAAAAGGAACAAGAGCATAAATCATTATTTAAACTTTCATGAAACCAGACGTTGTTTACTGCTTGTGTTGATACACATTAATGTAGCCTGTCACTTCAGGAGGGAGATATTAGAGCAGACAGAAGGAAAAATAAATCACCCACATCTTAAATTAAGTACCATGAGGAGGTTTAGGTAAACAACACTTCCCAGTTGGTGGCTTCAGTGTACAGGAAATTTGATTAGCCTGTGAAGGTAGCTGTAAGAAGCTGTCCTGCTTAGATTGTGCCGCACTCTTAAATGAAGATGGGTGCTACACACACTGCACACACACATCTCATCACGGCATATTTTTCAGTCTCTCAAAAACACTTAGCAGAGTAGCCTGTTACTTTGATTGACAGGTGGGTGGAAACACGTCATTGAGATGATTAGAGTTCTGCAGTGGGAGTCTCCCAATGATCTCACTGACCTTGGAAAGCACACAAATTGTCCTTGACAATAAAAATCGCCATAGAATATTTTATAACTTACTATTTTTATTTTTTCTAAGTAATCTACCTCCACCTTCACTGTTTTTTCTTTTCCACCCACTACTCAGCCTCTCATGCATTCTCTTAACAGTCTCTCTCTCGCTCTACAGCCCAGCAATCATGCCCAAATCTGCTCCTACCCTCTCCTCCAGTCCCTCTGTCCGTCTGCTGATTGTGATTTCTACCTGCAGAAGCCCCAAGTAAAACTATTTCATCCCTCTCTTGGCTCTGACCTGCTGACCCTAAATTCTTCTTCTTTCACTCCACTGCTCCTAATTAATCACCCTCCTCCTCCTCCTCCCTCTCCTCGTCTGTGTCACGCTTCACCTACACAGCTCTGTCCTCGCTCACAGCGACTCTGCCTTTGTCAACACCAGTGATGGGAATAACACCGAGGGAAAGTAACACATTCCTATTATTGAACGTCCTTTATCTCATAATGTAAGGTATGATATGTCAAGAATTCCATTAATGTTACAAAGCTGGTAAATAAGTTCTGGTTTCTTAGCTGTTATACAATGGAAACCGCTCATAGGGATCCCAGTTACAGCAGTCAGCCACTTACATGGATAAAAAAAAGCTTTGGACAGAATTATTCCTGTACAAATACAGTTAAAATAGTCTGGTTATCAAATAGTCCACTTACAGTGTTCATTTTTGGGTCTTTTCATAAATTTAATCATATGGAAAAACAATTTAAAACTGCAGAAATAATAATTTTTTTTTTTTTTAAACTTCACTCACGTTATGATTTGCTGGCTGGCTACTTGAGGCTGATTTGCTGAGCACATTTAATCATGACGGGCAAAAAAAGAGAAGAAGTAATTTTCTTTGTATGAAAAACGTAGTGTCCTTGAAGCTAATGGATACAAGTGATGGAGATAGAAAGCAAATGTGCACATGGAAATAATCTGTGGAAACTCGGTTATGTAATGTCCTCGTAGTGAAACAGCTGCACTGTACTTTGAAACCGTAGCTGTCTGTTACATTACTTTATATTCAGGTAACAAAGATGCAAATGTCATTATAGTAATCTGCTTGAGAAACCTCTTTGTAGGTAGCCTTAAATTGGTTTAGAATGTCCTAGTAAGGGTTTGGGGTCGATGCTGATTCCAATTAGTAAAAAAATTCAGACATTGATATATCTGCTGATATATGAATTTCGTGACAAAGATACATAATGGTAGCAGGATATTTTAAAGTTTAACAAAAAACATTATGGTCAAAAGTGACATCATTGGACTGAAACAGTAAACGTCATCAGCAATTCTAAATTACTCTGTTAAAAATAAACTTTTCATCGGGCTCCGGTTTAAAAGAACAGTTTGAGATTTTAGGAAACATGTTATGTAGATATAGAAGACGCATACCACTCTTATATATCCATTAAATATAAAGATTAGGCTGGAGTTGGTTAGCTTGGTTTAACATAAAGACAACCTAAAGCACATAACTCCCATTTAAAACCACAACTTGCCTTGTTTACCGTTTTATATAATGTTAAACAATACTTTTTATAGATTGCTTTTTTTCATAACTTCATAAATAACTGATTGAATTTATAAATTGGCCATAGAGCAAGCACTTTACATTACAACCACTCAGACGCCCCTATTTCGGTCTACTCTTAATTGAAATGTTAAAAACTGCCGATGACATGTCATTATATATGATTACAACTACACAATGAAGCCAAATGTACAAGGACTCCACAATCCGTCCATTTTTTTGTGTACTTTTGGTGTGTGTACTTGGGCTGTTTTTCAAGGTTTGGCTAGGGCTCTTAGTTCCAATTAAGGGGAATGGAAATGCTGCAACACACAGTTATATTTTAGAGAACAGTGTGCTTCCAACTTTGGGAACATCGCTAATGGATTTTGGCTTTTGCATCTACACAAGCAAATAGTGGTTGGATTCTAAAATTGAGCAGCTATTTGGACTATTACATGTATTTTAGTTCATTCAGCTATTTTGGACAAAAAAAATGATCCACAAACGCTGGTAACTGGGTGTTCATCTGCCATACTGCACTGCATCACGTGTGTGTTTGTTCTCTCACACTGGCACATGCCTACTTAACACATCTCTCACACAGCCTCAATTCCCACCTGTTGCCTGTTGTCACCTCGGGTACTCATTAGCAACAGCCGCCTCAGCAGCCGTTGCAAAATTATTCTGCTGATAAACAACAATCTCTGTATTAGTAAGTGATTTATTACCATCAATATGTAGTCACAAATGAGTGCTGCTGCGCCAGCCACTCACATTGGCTGCAGTTACCTTGACAACACAGGAATCAGAAAAATTAAAATGGCTCAGGTGACCTTCCCCGAGAACTGACAGCAGAGTGGCAAAGGTGGAGGATTAATTAATATTATATTTATAAGAATCTGACTCCTTTTTGCTTTTTATTTCTTCTGTGTGGCTTAAAGTTTTCTAAAATGTCTTGACATTGCCAGTCCGAATGATTAATACTGGCATGTATCTCTGTCTCACTTTATTTGTTTTGGCTGCTTGTTCACTTATCTTTATTAATTGACCAATTGCAAGAGAAGCTCAGTAGATCCTTTTATTTTTCATATCAACAATGGGTCAAATGAGTAGGTGTAATATAACAGCAGTCACTCGTAGTCAGAGAATTATCACTGCTGCTCCCCTCGCCTCAGTGTTAAAGGAAAAAAGTCCCCCCAAATGACCATTTGTATATCATTTACTCACCCTGTGTTACCTTAAATTTTTGTGAAGAAACCAAAAAAAAAAAAAAGGAACTGAAGTCATTTACCGACAGCAAACTATATGAAAACATCTGTTAATAAACTCTCTCAACTTGTGCAGTTTAATCCAAGTCTAATTTATCTAGTCATATGCTTAGTACTTCCCAAACCAACAGCCCTTTCTGATGGGAAACTGAACTGAAAGTAAAACTTATCTATGCTCTCATTCAAGCCAGATTACTTTGACAAAAACAGTCATTTTATCCCATATTTGTGATGCCTAAATATAAGGACGTAAACCTAAAATCAGTTTTCAGCCTATGTACCTAAAGCATCATAGTTTGAGATGTAGAGTGACGATGTGTTGCAATGTATGCTACCTGCCCAGCACCAACAGCAGACACCAAGAGTTAGTGAAGATCAGACCAGACTGAAACAGGTAGTTGATATTCAACTTGAAACACAACTCCAAATGATGATGTTACTATGTGTGTGCTCACTGTGTTAATTTAACATTTAAAACATGGCTGCATTACCAACTGGTCCCTGTATCAAACCATCTACCTTGTTGTCAGTGCACAAAAAAGTAAAGCAGGCAATATTTCTCTGCCTTTTTTCTTGCTGCATACCTGACAAATGGCAACATCAAAGCTTATTTGATTTGTCTGATGTGTCAAAGCACACTTGCTCTCTTTCAGCTGAGGTCGTGAATTCACTTTCTACAAGTAACCCCAACCACCCACTGCCAGCGACCTATGAGCTGCCCGCTATAATCAGAGCTGCTGGCCGCCGAACAGCTCCCGGCCTCAAAAGTCATGTTTAAGGTCATTCTCACCTACAGTGAGCCAACCAGTGCATTGTTCGTTCACAGTTCTGGTTTTGCAACCTCAAAAGATGCTGTCAAAAGTTTTACTGCAGTACAGCAAAATCCGTACCTGAACACTAAACACTGCATAGGCTCATATGACAAATATGAAAGGTAAAAGGGATGATATGGAGGAAAATGAATCACTACGCATTTGTTTTTTGACAACCCCCATTTATTGTGGTTAGTCAGGCAGCGGAAGGCCCTGATTGCTGACATTATCAGCAGTAGAGAAGCTAATGGTCCTTTACATGGCCCTGGCGATGCTGCTGCAGATTCTGTCAGTCAAAAATGACCATAGACAGATGGGGTCGGACGGATTTGAACACAAATATTAATGAAAATTTAGCAAAAAGCGATAACAGACAGTGAGAGAGGAGAAAGATGGATTAATGTGACTTGGGCTAAAAGCAGGAGAGGGAAAGAGAGGGTGGCAATAAGGTAGGTAATTACTAGGCATTTGCAGATGTTGATGCTCTTAACCATTGTATCTTCAGACATGATTCCTAGACCACCAACACAAACTAACAGTATAGAGGTCAGCAACGGTTACATTCTCATGACCCAACTCGAATTACTGCCACGCACCGTGCACCAGACAAGGTGCAGTTACAATTTACATTCCTGCCTGTCATCCATTCATGCCAGCACTTCATCATTATATGCTATTAGACATTTGTGTGAAATAATGTCATAATCAGCGTATGAATTCTTGAGTTATGACCAAAACCATGTTTGTGAGCAAGTAGGTAAAGCTTTATTTATATAGCACTTTTTAAAACATGCAATTAAAAAGCACTGTGAGGTCACGGTGACCTTGACCTTTGAATTTCGACCACCAAATTCTCAACAGCTCATTCAAGCGGATGTTTGTGACACTCCTTGAAAGCTTTGTAGATATATTGCTTTCATGAGAATGAGACGGATGCAAGGTCACAGTGACCCTGACCTTCAACCACCAAATTCACATCAGTTCATTGTTAAGACTAAGTGGACATTTGTGTCAAATTTTAAGAAATTCACTCAAACTGTTACTGAGATATCACACTAATGTGAATGACATGGATGCAAGGTCACATTGACCTTCACCGTTGAGCTCCAAAATCTAATCAGTTCATCATTTACTGTTTTTGTCTGAAGAAAGTTTGAAGAAATTCCCTCAAGGTGTCCATGAGACATTGTGTTTACAAGATACAGACAAATGCAGGGCCACATTGACCTTTGACTAAAAAAATATAATGAGTTCATTCTTGAGTTAAAGTACAGGTTTGTGCAAATAAAAATTCCTTAAGGTATTCTTCAGATACAGTTGTATGAAAAAGTTTGGGCACCCCTCTGAGGCTGCATAATAATTTACTTTATCTTCACAGGAAATGATCAAAGTGGCATGCCATTCATTTCCTAATCAAAGCTGAGTACTGGGGTGTTTTTGAGACAAAAACTTTAAGTGTGGTGATATTCAATTGTATGTAATTAAATCAGAGGTTAGAAATAGGCTGTGCAAAAATTTGGGCACCCTTGTCATTTCACTGATTTGAATACCTGTAACTACTTATTGGAATACAAAATTGGTCTGATGAGCTCATTCAGCATTGAACTCCACACACAGGTGTATCCAGTCATGAGAAAAGGTATTTAAGGTGGCCAATTTCATGGTGTTCTTCTCTTTGACTCTCCTCTGAAGAGTGGCGACATGGGGGCTTCAAAACAACTCTCGAATGACCTGAAAACAAAGATTACTGAGCATTATGATTTAGGGGAAGGCTACAAAAAGCTATCTCAGAGATTTCAGCTGTCAGTTTCCGATGTGAGGAACATAGTGAGGAAATGGAAGGCTACAGGCACAGTTCTTGTTAAGGCCAGAAGTGGCAGGCCACGAAAAATATCAGAGAGGCAAAGGCGAAGGATGGTGAGAATGGTCAAAAACAACCCACAGACCACCTCCAAAGACCTTCAAGATCATCTTGCATCAGATGGTGTGGATGTGCATCGTTCAACAATTCAGCGCACTTTGCACAAGGAAAAGCTGTACGGGAGAGTGATGTGGAAGAAGCCTTTTCTGAGCACACGCCACAAACGGAGTCGCTTGAGGTATGCAGAAGCACATTTGGACAAGCCAGTTTCATTTTGGAATAAGGTGCTGTGGAGTGATGAAACAAAGATTGAGTTATTTGGGCATAACAAGCGCCGTTATGGATGGCGGCAGAAGAACACAGCATTCCAAGAAAAACACTTGTTACCCACAGTAAAATTTGGTGGAGGTTCCATCATGCTGTGGGGCTGAGTGGCGAGTGCTGGTACTGGGAATCTTGTTCAAGTTGAGGGTCGCATGGATTCCACTCAATACCAGCAAATTCTTGAGAATAATGTTCAAGAATCCGTCACAAAGTTACGCCAGGGCTGGATATTTCAACAAGACAACGACCCAAAACACTGCTCAAAATTGTCTCAGGCATTCATGCAGAAGAACAAATACAATGTTCTGGAATGGCCATCCCAGTCCCCAGACTTGAATATCATTGAAAATCTATGGGATGATTTGAAGCGGGCTGTCCATGCCCGGAAACCATCGAACCTGACTGAACTAGAGATGTTTTGTAAGGAAGAATGGTCCAAAATACCTTCATCTAGAATCCAGACACTTATTACAGGCTATAGGAAGCATCTGGTGGCTGTTATTTTTTCAAAAGGGGGCTCAACTAAATATTGATGGGATTTTTCTGTTGGGGTGCCCAAATTTATGCACGTGTCTAATTTTGTTTTGATTCATATTGCACATTTACTGTTAATCCAATAAACCTCATTTCACCACTGAAATATTACTGTGTCCATCAGTTATTTGATAGATCAAAATGAAGTTGCTGATACAAACACCCATGATTTATAAATGAAAATGATGGAAATTGTCAGGGGTGCCCAAACTTTTTCATACAACTGTATCATTTTTCCATAAATGAGACAGATGAAGTCACAGTGACCTAGAACTTTGACCTATGACCAAAATCTAATCAGATCATCTTCAAGTTTAAGTCGACGTTTGTGCCAAATTTGAAGAAATTCCTTGAAGGCATTATTGACATATTGCGGTCACAAGAACAGGACGTGCGAACAATGTGCAAACAATGCCACCAGCCACGCCTAACACTGACACAGAGTCATATAAATATGACCCAAAAATACAGCACTGTAACCAACTGAGTGACCCCAGACTAACTCTTGCAGAGAGGAATACCAGATAAGGACTCACTGTACTGATTAACTATCCAATGGCAGAGCCAATAAGCCAGTGCCAACAGATTATTTCAGCCTGGCATGAAAATCTACTAATTATTATGAACAAAATGCGCCCCTACATCCATCCACTGAAGGGAACAGCAGCTGGGCAAAGCTTGGTCCATGCTGTTTCTGAAGGGCCATTTGTTCACTTTGGGGTCATGTATTGTTCCATTTTCTCCATCTTGGTGTCCAAAGTAAACACACTTATATAATGAAGGCTTGTGAATTCTTCTTAACTACTGTCTTAAAACCTACACTGCCATTACTTTTTGGTAGTGTTTTTGTCCAACTTTGAAAACATTGCAATCAGTAAAAATCACATAAACTTTCAAGCCAATACATTCAATTCAAATGTGCACCTTCTCAATTTTAGTTGCCAATTAATTTAATTAAGTCATTTTGTAAAGTTACAGCTCAATATGGGCATGGCAAATAAAGATTTTTGCAATTAAAACACAATATTGGCTGGCACTAATCTCATTCAATACCACATGAGGATAAAACACTCGAGTACAAAAAACAAGAGAGGAAAATCCTCCAAAGGTTGGCCATTCTGCAAGTCTGTGCCTTCACATGAGGCTAATTAGACAATGTAGATGTACACTTGGCAAACACAGGTGTAGCTAATGACATTAATAACGGCTGCACTTTATTTAGGTATGCCAGCTCCAGTGCCTAGTATAATCCATTCTGGTTTACCAACATTGATTACTGGCTCACCTAAATGGAACATCATTAAAGTTAACTACACCTCTGCTTCTTCCACTATGACAGGCCACAGTGTCTGTTATCATTTGGAACGTTGTTTTTTTTTTTTACCATTATGGTTGGTTTTGTTTCTTTTTGTTGATTGGTTGGTTGTTGGGATTGGGGTAAAGGTTTGTTTGATTTGGGTAAGTGTTTGTTTAGCTGGTGGGATTAGGGGAGAGTTTTATTAGATTGGCAGGATTAGGAGCAGAGTTTTGTTTCCCTGTTTTGATTAGTTGGTGGGATTAGGGGTAGAGTGGTAGTGGGATTTGTTTCTGTTGCTGGTAAGATTAGGGTAAGAGGTTTTTTTTTGGTGGGGTTATGGTTACACTTTTATTTGGATGGTTGCTTGTTTGGTTGTTTAGGGTATTCAATTTTGTTTGTTTGTTAGTTAGTTGATGAAAGCTTTGTCTACTCTTTGTCTGGAGTATGTATGGACAGAATTGATAAAAAGTGTGATAAGTAAGAACAGAGGGTTGAGAATGATGCACTCAGATATCATCACATCGAACTTTAAATATAACAAAGGATGAATAGATGAATGGATTTCAGCATAAGAAAGATGAAAGCATGATAATCCCAGACAAAAATAATGTTTAAAAGAGTATAGAATAAGTGTAGTGCAGAGATCAGCGGACAAAGACAGTGAGTGATTTAAAGAAAATGTCCAATCCAAAAAACTATTAAACAGATGGTGACACCAAGGGAATGAGTGTGAAGATCAGAAGAAGACAGATCTGACAGGACACCCTGTGCTCCCTGTGATGACAGATGATGGATACAGACATTCACATATCTAAATATATATATAGAACTTGAGAAGCAAGGGCCAGATAGATTGCCCTTAATACTGAGATTCAAGGTGTACTTAACTGGGATGACTCAGGAAATGTAAACTTCAAAACATTTCCTCACGGGAACAAGACTTTTATGACTGTTAACTAAGATTGAACATTAAATACTGTGAGGGCTGTCTGGGGTCCTCATAGAGTATCAATATCAACTCAAAAAAAGATAAAGTTGTAGTCCACAGCTTACCCTCTGACCTTGTGAAAACATTAACGTTATCCTTTCCACAACTAGAAATGTCAATTCAAACATCCAACTAAAAGCTATTTAACGAACGGCCTCGAATGCGATCGAAAAAAAACAGCCTTCATGCTCCATCTCATTTTGCATCCATTTACTGGTGGCTACTTTCAGTAGCTTTAATGTCATTATGTAGACAAACACAAGGTCATTTGCAATTTTTGAACGACGACAAACTTCAAAAAAGTAAAGAACGGTTTTGTGAGGTCAAATGCCTCCAAAATAACAATGCTGCATCACCTTGAAAAACATTTTGGTGATTCCTTTCAGCACAGAGCCAAAATAACATGACATCTGTGCAAATCCCTCTGAAGCAAGAAGGCAGACAAAGGACAAGATTGCCAACAGATAACTGATTCCATTTTCAGCTGTTCAAGTATGTGTCAGTTGTCTTGCTTTTGCTGTTTGTAACAGCAGCAACAAATAAATAAGAGAGAACAAAAAAGAATAATGAAAATATGACATAACACCTGTCATTTTACTGTTTCCGTCGTGTTTTGAAATGTACACAGCAACCCCGGGTAGCGGTTCCCTGCACAGTGGGAGAACAATATGCAACACTTTATGGAGGGAAAGAACTACAAAACAAGCTGACAGATACACAGCCCTGACATATTATCACTTCATAAAGTTGTTATGGCGACGGTGGAAGCAGACATTGCCTATTTACACATCCAGCAGACACAAAGCAACACTCCTACCCAAAGAACGTATAGCTAGTATTTGCTTTCCCTTGAGCTCTCAGTTTTACAGTCTTTAGCTGTAACGCATTACATTTTCTTTACCAGCTACTCACAAGCAGAACAGATTACATAAGTGGGTTTATAAGTCCTTCTTTACTTAAAACAGCTGCCTGCTACTGCTAAAATCAGGCTTTAGAGTAGAGACAAAACTGAACCAAAATTATAGGCTACACTTTTTTTGAAACATGTTGTCAGCATCAAATTAAGAATAAGTATGTATTTACAAAAAAGTTTATCAGTTTGATCGAATATCTTGTCTCTGCACTGTTTTTAAGGGGGGACTGGAGTTGTATTTTAATCTTTATGTCATATATTGGTTAAAGACTGCAACGATGAGGCAGTTATGCGGATAACTTATTATATGAAGCAATTTAGGTTCTGCTCTTCTTGTAATTTATGCCAATACCACCCACTGATTTCAAACAGAGCTGGAGCAGACAGGACATGTGACACACTAGCAGTGTGTGAGAGACAGTATGTGAAAGAGAATGATAACAGACAGGGAGCAAGAGTGAGGGAGCAGGACAGTGAGCAAAAAAGAGAGAGAAAGAGAGAAGAACGGAAAAAGAACCATTCAACAGCAAAACTTTCATGCAACCATTGGCCATTGTTGCCAGGCAACTGTCTGACCCTAATGGGGATATCATGGCAGTGTGTGCAGACACAGACAGACACACAGTTAGCTGTGCTACGCCAATCAGGCCATACACACTACCAGTGAGAAGAAAAAAAAATCCTCTTAAAAACTAATTATGTAATCACAAAGAGACAGACAGAAGGAGACAATGTGTAACAATAACTTGTAAATGACCACTGATCAAACAAGGCTTTCAAATCACACATTGTCTTGTCTCCTTGGTTAACTCAATATCAATCTGTCCAAAAAATTCTTGCATGCAGTACCAAATTATTTGGTGAGACTGGCCATTGAATGGATTTCAAGTTTTGTACAGATATTAATAGTCCTGAATTCTAATAACGTTGTTAATCCCCTTCTTTTTATCTAGCACCATCATAAGATCAAAATTTCAATGACATTAAAAAAATAATAATTCATGACCCAATACCCGTGAAACTAATGACATGCCCATCAGGCTCTCTGTACTTTGTGTTTAGTGCTACTTTGGTCACTGGGCTTTCTCCTCCTCTCCTCCACTCTCTTTTGTTGTCGCTCAGTATGTTTTCCTCCTCATTACCTGTTGTGTCTAAACAAGTGCAGCAGAAAATAGCCTTCCTGTGGATATTGCATTGAGAAAAATTACAGCAGAGTTTTTCTCATGCTGGTGTGTTGCCAAGTAATTGTTGATCTCTTCTGTGACTTTTGATGGGGTTAATAGTGTGGTATTGCCACAATTCATCAGTAATTGGAAGAAGAAGACAACATTTACATGTTTCTAATGTTCTGTTGAGTATTAAACCTACTATAAATATCTCTACACATTTGGCATCAATCCATTGCAGAGCAAGGGGTTATATTAATAACCATGTGCTACTTCCACTACCTCCCTGTTTGTCAAGCCTTTATATTTATTAAAATGTCTTCACCCTTACCCTGACCTTTTTACACATCATGCAAAAAACCCCTCTGGTTAACGACATAAACATACTAAGAATACCTAACATCATCGGGGTTTGTGGCCCATGGATCCTGGACATATAGCCTATACAAACACCAGATTTGGTCTTAAATTATATTCTATCATTAAAGGAGAATTATTTTCCCACAGCACCTCAGAAATGTTAATGTGCTGTATTTCCCTGCCTGCTTTGCTGTCCATCTGTCTCTAGATTTGCTTTCCTCCTTACCCTTACTTTCATCCAGTTTTAAAAAGGTGCAAGCTAGAAAATGCAAATTAGTGAGTACACAAACTCACAGACAAGACATGAAAAGACTCACAATCAGAGACATGGAGCACTGCTCTCTCATCAGAGGCAAACAGATGGACCTTTTTTTCCCCAGCAGACTTTTTGACTTGTCACAGTTGAAAAAGCACAGGTGTTATTAATAACACTAGCAATTACTCCCTTAATCTAATTCCCCATGACAGTGTGATAGTGAGCCAACATGCACAGTATCAGGACTCTGAAACTGGAGCAGCTAAATGGCATCCTTCCATCTTTCATTACATTATTCACACCTGTACTTTTTCTACTTAGCCTGGATGGAAACCAGACGATTCTGTGAGCTCACACTTTATTTGCTCTGGAAGATGCATCTGGTCCCCCTCCCATTCAATGGTCAAATCAAATCTATAGGGCCATTCCCACTGCAGAAACTCGAGGGCAGTTTTACACGGTCTCGCCTGTTGGAGCATGTTTCCACCACAGGACTGCCCCTATAGGACAATTTTCAAGAACTTTTCCAGGGGTAAAACAAGTCCTTGTCTCAGTGTAGCTACTTCAGTGTGGCCCCAAAAAACTGCTTGGTGGGACTTAGGGTTGACTCTGTGTTGATTGGGCATAACTCGAGGCGGAAAAAGAGAACAAGATGCGGCATTCATGTGATGTCAGAATAATGGGAATGACGTCTTTCCCTCTGGAGAAATTCACATTAATGGCTTCTCATGTCGGAAAAACAACTCTGAGATAATTTTACAAATATCAATTTGTAAAGATAACATCTCCCCTTATTTCTAATTCTTTTAATAGGCAGACATTGCCATGAATAAAAAACATATCTCTGAAATCAAGGCTCACCCCATCTGTTTCGTTTGCTCTTTGTTGTCATGATTAAATTGGAGACAGCTATCAACTTCTTGTTTAAACACTCTTAGTTTTAAAATGCAACCCATCTTCTTTGAAGTTTCCATGCCGTTCCCTCGTTATGACCTCCAAGCAGCTGAAAACAACAAAATCGGATGATTGACTTCCCAACTTGGAAACTCGAAACTCGAACCTAGCGGGGACCTGCACTACAATGGAGACACAAAGACAGAGAGGACTGACTATGAGGCCGTTTTTGTAAATGTTCCTACCTCTTAAGTTTTACACTGAAATGGAAACACACCTAATTTATTTAACATCAGGGTTGTTTAAAAAAAAACCATAAACTTGAAGAGCCTTTGCACTCAACGCAAAATACTTGATGACTGCATTTTCGGCTTGTGCATCCTTGTGCCAAGGACACTCTGGCAACCACAAACCTAGCTCAGCAAAAAAGAACACCGTTGATGCATTTTCCAAAACAAGAAAACATCAACACTCGTTCACAGACATATTAAAGCTAAACCATCAAAAGTCCTCTCTGAACGCTTTAATCTGATTACATTTGTTCAGCACTACATTACATGTTCCATTGATCTGGCTATAGGTTTGACCAATTCCATCCAGACACATTTTGGTCTACACACGTTGATAACGTCTTTTGGAAATTGAAAAGTAAGGTTTCAGACAAACTTGCATTTCTGATTTTGGCTTGGGATGTAAGGCTATTTTCTACTGGGGTCCATAAAAATATTTTCTGTGAAAAAGGCCTCTTACAACAATAAAGGGCAAACAGATTAAGGCTATCAATACACAGTAAATGTACTTCAGCCTGGATAAGTGTTCCTATGGAAACCCAGCTTTGTGATGTATGATGTTTTGACCTGTCAGGAGGCAATGCAGTGGGCATCAGGTTGTGCTATCAGAAACGTATTACCCCCATGACACCATTTTCTTACCTTTAAGCTTCCTTTATCTCCTAATCTCAGCCACTCAGTGACTGGCCAAACTGGCTTCATAGGCTTGACCAGCTGCCTAACAGCGTGCAGTTCTACAATGTTAAGTTCTATACCTTCCAAAATTTGCCTCAGTCACTTGCCTTTCCTCTAACCCACAGCCTTTTGCTATGTTTTTCACTGCCTGCTTTACGCTCCAGTTTTTTATACCCAGTTCAGTTAACAGGGAAAAAACTGATTTGTCTATAAAGCCCCTACAGACAACTTTCGATGAGCAAACCTTTGGTTTCCAGCCACACTCCTCTGCCTTTGTTGACAACTCTACATGTCCATGCATTACCCTCTCACAGGGGAATCTGATGTCAGATCATGCTTATGTGCTCCAAGCATCCAGAAAAATCTGGTATTGCTGCTTTCTGAACAGAGCTGTCCATTAGGTTATTCTTTCTGAGCATCCAGGCAACCCCTGTGCTACAATGAAGACGCTTTTACCTTCTAAACTGAGAAGACAGACTTAAATTACCCTGTATCAACTGAATCTTTCTCCCTAGGATTTAAGATCTCTCCTATTCTTCACGAAGAACTAAGAATAAGCTGCATTCTCTGTGCATTCCTCCTAGTAAGCCTTACCAAAAAAATACAACACATCGAGTACCACCAAATACACTGTTTAAGTTCACTGTATATTGAGATGTTAGCTTCTAGTGCCAAAAACACAACTTTTTTAAAAAAAATCTAAACAGATGCTCTCTGTCTTCAACTACGAAAAAATGCGAAGAAAGACACTGAAGTAATATCTACACTTGTCAAATAAAATGCATCAAAATACACAAGGTACAAACTGCTATTTTAAAAAAAGTTAGGTGATTTGTAAGAGGCAGATTTAAAAACATTAACAAAAATCAAAGCAGCGGCTGAGATAATATGACTTTTTGTCCCTAGTATGAGTATCTCCAAAAGCACAGGAACTACCTTCAATAACCACATTGCAACCACCTTTGTAAAACCGTTTTCTTCAACAGCACTGTCTGCAACTTAAGTATCTAAAAGTATTGTAAGTATTTTATTAAAATTGATTGGTGTTATATTGCACAAAATAACCAATATTAGGCTCCTTAAATATAAACAACTCCACCTGTGTTTTCCTGCTGAAGGCTCCAGAAAGCAATATCAAGGTGATTTTTATCAAATGCTATTTGATAAGATTACATAAATAATCAAATAAATACGTCAACAAATGTACTGATGATAGCTAGATATCTTTACCTTGCATATCCCTTTACCATCTAGTTTAAGGAACATTTCTTGGTTGCAGATCTATCTATTGAAGCCTGGCTTGTGGACTGTTGATTTGTGACATCCTATTTCTGTTTTCCTTAATTACTTTCGCGTCAATCATTACTGAAAATACCTCGGGTTCTCACAAAGAGTCTAATTATAATGTGAAATTGAAGAAACTTTCACAGTGTTGGAGAGCCATTTGATTTGTGCCGCTCAATGTGGAAACGAGAGAGGAAAAAAAGACGAGATTAGATCAATTAACCTCTTGGTGAGGAAAAAAAATTTGTGGACCCACAGGCTTTTTTTTGTGTTGGACAACCTGCTGATTCAGTGGCTGCCAAGAAACCTGCTGAGCTGGGGAACTGAAAAGACATCGAAAGATTTCACAAAGATTTCCTCAACTAATTAACTGCTGCAGTTTCCGTTGCTTCCAAACTTCTCAAGATTGACACACTCCAAAAGAAATGGAAGTGTGATTATAAAAACAAGTTCAGAGGAGCTTTCTGTCTCTCTTAAAATCTTTCTGAGTCTGAGAGAGAGTGAAATGAAAAAAGGGAACAGAGGCATAACAAGGGGCATGAATAATACAGGAAGAGAGAGGTGAATTTGGTGAAAAACTGGGCCCAGTCAGACACACTTCCGTGTTTACTCGTTCTCTATCACCTTAATAAAACCTTCCTCCACTGTCCTCTGAGGTTTAAGAGAAGACGGTGCAGCAATAGTGTCCCTCATAAAAAAGGAATGACCTGGGGTGAAATACACTGACAGGATATTCAATGGAAGCACAGAGAATAGAGAAGCATACTGCTGGCCAGAAAGTTGTTTGTTTGAATTTCAGATCAGCTGAAAAAAGATTTCACTCAAGAGAAGAGTTGTCGCTTCTGTCCCTGGAGCTGTACTCTATACTGTCACCATATGCTACAATTTGTATCTTCAAAAGCATAATTAGGCACCAAACTGTAACTCTGCACTAAAATTTTTAAAAATGCTTATAAGTATACAGCATATATCCTTGGCATTTATTTCGATTTTTTATTTGGTCAGAATTTGATTTAGAAAAAAAGGAAACCTAACTTAATTTATACTCTGAAGTAATAACTTATAGTTTTACACAGGTGAAGAATTTTTGTTACCAACTGACAATATTGGCGTGGCAATATTCCATCATACCCCTGGACGTATCCCTTGTGACATTACCTATTGGTTTATGAACTAAGCCTTAAATTTGGTATTTTGGCTGTCACTGTCTTGGTGTTTTTGGAGCCATAGGTGACCATATCTGGACTTGAGGATGGAAGTGGGGAGGATATGAAATGCTATGCCCTAAAGCATACCCTGCTTTATCATTGATTTTGCTCTAAATGGGACGATAACTTGCAAAATTAATATCATGCTGTATTGAAAAAGACTGGATATAGGGGCTGAAACCATAAACTCACATGAAAAATATTTACTGAGGTAATTAATCAAGTGAAAAATAGGGACATTTTCTGATAGACTACTATACAATGAGACTTCTTTTGGCTTCCAGTTGATGCAAAAAGAATTTCAACTGTGATTTGGTTGTAGATATTCAAAGATAATCACAGCCTTGATGATATACAATACAACAGCACTCCCTTTTGTGTGATAATGCTTTTATACAACAGTTCTATGAGCCTCATCATTAGTTACAGTTGTCAGTGACTACAGATTATGATTTGTTTATTTAATGATTTTTTGGGGCAGGGGCTCAGCTGTATTTCTGCAAGTGCTGGAACTGACAGCCTTTGCATAGCAGCACAAACATTTTCCTGCACAATAGCTTGCTACTTTGTGTGAGCTTGGTCTACATGTTATGCCCCTACCTGCTATCATGAACATTTATCTGTGTTTCCAGTGAAAAAAGAGTCTGTTAACAGCCACTTTGACAGCCTGTGTTATTGACATGAGTTTGATCAGACACTACGCTGCTGCAGCGTGTGCCCACTTACTGCCGTGATGTCTGTCGCCTCGATTCCCGCATCAGACAGCTTGTGTATGGCGGTGGCTCTAAGACTGTGGTTGGTGTAAAATCAGTGTGTCCCTGTCTCACTGCAAATCCTTGTAACATCTATGACAGCTGGTTCACTCATGGCAGCAAACCAAAAGCTGGCTGTTGCAGCTGCTCCCCTCCTTTGCTGCAGGTCGAGGGCTTTTTTGTTTTTCGAGTGATTTCCTTGCTCTTCAAACATTGCTACAAGCTATGATAATGTTAGATAATTACTGACCCTTAATGTTATCCTAATTAAAGGTTTGGAACACCTGTAAAGCGGAATAATACATGGAGAGTGAAAAGTCCCTGTGATGCTGTACTGTATATCCACACTGATGGAATGCCTCTTGAAATTGCTTAATATGATATTATAAAACTAACTGTTGTTTAATATCCTATTAATTTCAACAAAATGGTGCCAATGCTTAGCTCCATTTGTGATTTGAGCACTCTACATTCCTCCATGATATTATAATGAGATATTACTCTGCATCGTAATTCAAATCACAAGATAATGAAGGGCTTAGACTACAGAAATACCTGTTGCTAAGAGTTTTGAGCAGTCACTGCATCTCAAAAACTGAAATTATAGATGAGAGACAGTTAATGCTGGCCAGACCCACATATATAGGCAACAACACACATGTGGGGACTCACATTGATTCAGGAGGTGTAGAAATGACATAAAGTGAAAGCTAGTTAGCTTAGTGTGCTAGCTTCCACTTTCTTGGTGGAATACAAACTCAACAGTGTGATGCATCTTCCAAAATAATGACTGCTGTAAAAGTGTATGCTTGCTGTGAAAGTGGTAACAAATCGCTTGTGAAATCTATAATGCTCCAGTCAGCACCCCAGAATGTGATAGAATGCTTTTTAGCAACATTGCCCCTAAAATGTCAGTCAACCACTGGTGTGGGAAATGCCAACCCAGAGGCATGACCCTATTCTAGCAAATATGCCCAAATAATTTTATCATTCATTGAAAATGGGAAGAATATGCAAAACAGCTGAAGTAACACTGTAGTTTACTATAGTTTAGTTATATATATATATATATATATAGTCACATATCACAGTTGTGATAATACATTTAAATATTAAATCTTTATTGGCCAGTAATGCAACACATTGACACATTTCTGCATGTTGGAAAAATGCCACTGCACCTTTAGGTAAAGACACATTTAAATGTCGGGAACTACTTAATGGGGAAAGATTTAAAAATTTGGTCTCAGAAGGGACCATTATGTGCTTAATAAAGTAAGACTGTCAAAAATGTGCTTTTGCTTGCAAAAAGAACTTCTGCAGTACCTCTAGTGGGAAACTGAGCTGCTTAGTTGTATTGTGCTTCAACTCTGACTACTGACAAGTTTCCCACTGTGGTTCTGATGTGAGATTCTATGACACTTTTTATCAAAAAAGTCAAGCAAATATACAGTAAAACACTCTGTTCCTTCCTCTCCTTGTTTTTATTTTATTTTTTAAGACTGTTTCTCAGCTCAGAAATGCCCATAAGGAGTAAACAGTCTGGTCAACAATTAGGCTCACTGTGGAGCAAACAAGCCAAAAACCACCATCTAACGCAATGATATGTAAAAGAACCCTGCAGGGAGTATTGAGAAAGCCTTCCTTACTTAAACAGATACAAATGCATTTTTCTGCACCGACATGACAAATGCATTTGACACAAAGAGCATGTAAAAAATGGTTGTGGACATCTAGAGTATCTTCTGTTTATCCTTAACTACTGCTGCTGATGTTAGCCATGATATTAATATAATAGTTTGGGATTTTTGATGTGGGGCTGTATGAGACACTTATGTATAGTCAATGTATGTCTCACAGTAGCTGGCGTTTTAAGCACTCTAGGTTTGTAGAAACAAATGGGACATGCACCCAAAAGGGGTTGATATCAAAACGTATTTTAGCAACTTGGAGTGGACACTATATTTGGAGTATTTTCACTGCTTTACCCCACTGTCAAATACAACACTACATTTCTCATCCACTGTCGGTCGGCTTTTTGGGTCACAAAGTGCTGTTTGAAGCTGTTACACCATCCGACCGAAATGAAACTTCACATTGGAAAGACCTTCAATATAGCATCCATTTAGACTGATATTGTTTTTTTTAGGTAGGCCTTTTTAAAGTGGCTAAAACATGTTGCGATATTAACCCCTCTATACAGCATAATGAGCTTCGGGGTGCGCTCCCTGTCTATTTCTCCAAAGCGGGAGTGTGCCGACTGCCAGCTACTATATATAATATGAAAAATCAGAAAGAACTCCAAGGCACTTTCTTTTGAAATGTTAAAAGTCAAATTTGGTTTGACTACCTGATGAAAGCTTATATGCTGAAACACGTAGGAGTGTGTTTTTAAGGTCCTTTATGCCCATGCTGTAGAAATAAAGGCATTTTAACATTTTAAAAGAGAGTGCCTTGGAGTTTTCTTTCTGATTTTTCAAATCCTAGCATATCCCCACCTAAAGAGCACCTCGAACAAAATGACTTTTGAGTCAAGGAAGTGCTCCTTTTCTTTTATTTTTGTGTACTATATATAATACACTGACTATACATAAGTATCTC
This sequence comes from Plectropomus leopardus, assembly GCF_026936395.1. Taxonomy (NCBI): domain Eukaryota; kingdom Metazoa; phylum Chordata; class Actinopteri; order Perciformes; family Serranidae; genus Plectropomus; species Plectropomus leopardus. The sequence goes on along the minus strand of NC_142194.1, from coordinate 24,147,029 downwards.
ATACAGCTCCACTTCAAAAATCCCAAACTATCACTTTAAGTAACCTATAATGTAAAGCTACATAGGTTAGGTGTAGGGAAAGAAACATTGTTGGGCATCATCATGTTACGCACTTAATGTCAAGTTACGTATAACCTTAAGTTAAGTATGTTAGGTTTAGGCAAAAATATCATTGTTGTGCATTGTCATCTTATGTACTTTGAAAGAATAATGTAAAGTTACATGGATTAGGTGTAGGAAACAAATCATAGTTGCGTGTTGTCTTGTTATGTACTTAACGTTAAGTTATGATAACCTCAAGTTATGTCAGTTATATTCAGGAAAAGAAGCATGGCTGGGTGCTGTCACATTACATAGTTCACTTGGTTTCACAGAGGACATGAACACCAGTCTCCAAGGGTAAAGTCCTATGTTTGACCAATCCAATGGCCCAACCTGCCTCATTATGCAGAATTTTGCTCTTTATACTAAGTCCTTCTTTACTCCAATCAGCTCATTGGTCATGTGATCACAGCACACAGTTTCTGAAAACAATTTTTTTTGAAGAAAATGCATCCAAAACGGCAGCCCATTATTTATAGAAAAAAAGTGCTTTTAAGTGATCAGGTGGATTGGTGTATACCTTATGATATCAGCCATTAGCCAAAATCAAACCTTTGACTAGCAAACTCTGTGCTTAACTTGTGTTACAAACATTTCATCTAATAGATGTTGTGTTTTTAGACAACCCAAGGCCCTAAGGCTACCAGCTGGACACCAGGATACTCTTTTCTGTGTGAGTTAAGACTTGTTAAATATTTGATTATATCCTGACCTGTGTGCAGAAACACCATCCTGTTCAACTCGTTTGGTGGAAAACACAATTAATACAGTGCTGAGTTACTGTGAGCAGCTGTCATCAGAGTCAAACGTGCACTGGCTGTCCCCTGTGTCCACACCACAGCTAAGGGATGCCGGGATGGCACTACATGTTCTCAACTGTAGAACTTCTGTATTCCTGCGCAGGGGGAGAGCTGAACTGTGAATGGTATCAAGCTGCCAGTCAGCTGTTTGGGTCAAACTTTTAGTGTTTTATGAAGGACACAAAAACTACAAGAGTGATTACGACAGTGATGACAAAATGGCATTCACCGTTGACATAAAGGGATACTTCAACAAATTGGAATACAGAGAAGAAGAACTTTTGCGGAGGGAGACTAAACAGGCCAAAAATGAGAGAAAGGATGTAGAAGCTGTGTGTAGAAGCAGAAACTCACTCTGGACTGAAAACTCAGAGAGCTGCTGCTGCAACACAACACAACCTCAGGAACTTTCTAAATCAGAAGATGTCAATACTTCACACTTTACTGGCTGTCTGGTGAGTCGTTTCACTTATTTGTAGGTATTTAGGGCAATTTTACCTGCTGGTTGGGTACAGCAGTGCTCTCCAGTGTCTGTCATTTATTTGGCAGTAGTTTTATATAATCCTCTGGAGAGAAATGTTCACTGCAAACATGGAGTTGTCTCAGTCTTGCAGGTCGAGTGTTCATGTCTATATTAAGTGTAAATGGCCACAGCAGTTTACAATTCTTCCTTTAAACGTAAAAAAACAAGCTTGTGAAATCTTTAGAAAGCTGAAGTTTCGTTTCAGTCGGATTGAGTTACAGCTGGTAACAGCACTTAACACCTCAAACAGCTGACCTGCAAAGTAATATCGTTCATAGCACAGGTGACCTTCTGCGTCGGAATACAGAAGTTATATGTGTGGGAACATGTAGTGCCAAAAGAAAAGGTTGTGTCACAGCACGGTAAAACGGAGAAAACACTCTCAATGCAGCATCCACTTAGACTGATATTGGGGTTTTTTTCAGGCTTTTTTAAAAGTGGCTAAAATATCAACCCCTCTATAGAGCAGTGTAATATTGAGCTTCAGGGTGCGACCCGTCTGTTTCTCGGAACTGGGAATGTGGCAATTGTCAGCTACAGTATATTATACACTGACTATACTGTATATAAGCATTTCCTACACTCCCACACTTCAAAAACCCTAAACTATCACTTTAAGTAACAATAAAGTAAAGTTACACAGGTGTAGGAAAAGACTCATGATTGGTTGTTATCATATTATGTACTTAATGTTAAGTTATGTATAACCTCAAGTTGTGTAGGCTAGGTTTAGGCCAAAAAATCTTTTTTTTATTGTCACATTATATGCTTAATGTTAAGTTAACGTATAATGTTAAGTTACATAGGTTAGGTGTAGGAAAAGTCATGGTTAGGTGTTATTGATATGTTACGATAACCTCAAGTTATCCAAGTTAGGTTTAGGAAAAGAGCCATGATAGGGTGTCGTCTTGTTACGTGCTTAACGTTAAGTTATATATAACATTAAGTTATATCGGTTAGGTTCAATAAAAGAATAATGGTTGGATGCTGTCACATTACATAGTTCACTTGGTTTTAAACAGGACTTAAACACCAGTCTCTTGGGGGGAAGTCTTGTGTTTGATTGACCCATCCACTGGCCAAACCTACCTCTTTAGGCAGACTTTCATTCTTTATATTACGTCCTTCTTTTCTCTTATCAGCTCATTGGTCCTATGATCACAGCCTTCCTCTTACCTGGGTTATACATGAATTACTGGCTCATGATTACATGGGTTATACATGAATTCTGTTGCATTACTTTTTGTAGGTATACAGACAAACAGAGCATAAAAAACAGTTTGACGTAGGGCAAGTTTTTCCAACAATTGTTTCTGCAAATGATTTTATGGATAAAAATGCGTCAAAAAAACACTAGACCTTCATTTTTATATATATATATGAAGGGCATTTTACAGATCCAACAGATTGATGTATTTCTTATGATACCAGTGAAAAGCAACAATCAAACCTCTTACTAGCAAACATTGCCCTTAACTTTGTGTTACCCACATTTCAGCTAATCACAGAAATGTACCTACTTCAGAGAATTAATCCTGCCAGAACAGAACATTATCTGTTGGACTGTGTCAGCATCATCTATCACAAGTAACCCATCTACCCCAGACAGCACTTTTCATTACAGGAACTGTTGAACCTAAAATGAAAATTCTCATTATCTCCATTCCCTCAGGTTAGACACAACAAAGCCAAAGTGTGCATGCAAGCAGGTTAGCAAGTTCAATTATTTGGCTTTAAAACACTGTGATTCTGCTGCATGAGCTGTTTGAAGTAACTGGTTAACTCTCTGACTTCCTGCCAAGATTGTATAGTAATGTTCAGTAATATACAAACTAATTTCAGGGTACAGTTGGGATCTAAAAATAGCATTTTCCACTTTAGTTTGTCAGAATATGTCTAAAAAAATGTATGCACAGATATATGATATGGTTGGGAAAATGCATTAAGACTTCACTCTGATCACAACCACAATATCACCTCCTCCTCATTATAAAAGATAGGTCATGTAGCCGGCTGCAGCTATTGCCCTGAGGCCGGAAAAAATACAATAAAAAAGAAAAAGATTAATTATTGAATAAAGTTAGGTGGCACATTGAGTAATATATGTAAGGAGGCTCATATTCTGCTTGGTATTCACTGCATAATATGCACCAAGAAATTCATATCCAATCCCATTTGTCATTTTATAGCACATTCCAAAATTCCGTCTGAAGACCTAAATAAACAGAACGCCATGAGGCACACTTTGATACCTCCTAATGCTGACTGAATTATTTAGGACGCCATGCATTAAGTATTAGAGGGAACTGGAATAGTTTTGTGTGTGCATGTGTGTATGCGTGAACACATGCTTCTTTGAGTGGGTACATGCTTGCAAGGAGCTTCTTGCCACTTCAAATACCTGGCAAGCAGCAGGAGACTAAGCACTGATCCATTAAACATGCTTCATAGCTTGTAGAGGCAGAGTATAGTCTGTCTATTAGAGTGGCTCATTTCACCAGCTGACAGTAGGGTTGAATTGTAATTCAATATAATTGTTCATCATACTGCCATAAATCCTACTGTGACTAAATTCCCATCCTGTCAAATAATATAACAGATCACTATTCATGTCTGAACAAATGATACTACTGGTTAGTTCTAAATCTTTTATGGCATATTTTCTTAGTGAAAACTATTTACATATCAACACCTCTGCTTACTTCAGCATTACAACTGCCAATAGCCATGTTTTCATAATTGTATATTAAATTTGATTTTAAAGTATCACATTATAGCAGCTTTATAGATACAGCAGAATTTTATGAAACTTCCCTTGATTGTGAGAAAAAAGTTTTTACAGTCGCTAAAGAGGGTTTCTGCCATTTTAAGAATTGATAAGTGAATAAGTGATGGAAACACCTTTACTAATTAAGCACTGACATTATGAACTTTTACCTCGCATGACTGATCAGCTGTTTCTGCTGTCTAGATATTCCAATAATGACATAACATTTCTTTGTCTATAGACAGTTTGAAACATGACCAATACTGGTTGAAAGTACAATTAAAACCATTTAATTCCCATTTAAAACATATTCCTGAAGACCTCTCTCTGTTTTTCTCTCATAGATGGACTAGATGGCTAAGGAAAATTATTTTGCTACTGGTTTGTAACCTCTACTTCTTCTGCTCCGTTTACTGGAAGATAAGAAAGCGCAAAGTGTTGCTTATTGCGAATTTCTTAAGCTTTGTGGAGCCTAGTTTGAATGCTCCAAATGGAAATTGTCACTTGACAACTGAATGAAACTGTGACTATAGAAAGAAACATAAGGTGTTGTGGAGCTTAATGTCACTGGGACATCACAATGCTCCGGTAGTGGTAAAATTACACATCAGCTGTTCAAAATCTCAATCCACAACTTAAGGACAAACATGTTCAATTAACTATACACTTTAATAAATATGTTTGATCCCTTCAAGGGGAGTAAGGTTTAAAAGTTTCATCATCTAATGACTCAAAATTAGAGGGCATACTTTTTTTAATTTCCGCTCCAGCAGCAAACAACATATTTGCTTTTCAAATGAAAATGCAAATCATGTTTTCTAGTCTCCATGTTTCATTGATTGTGCTGAGGAGGGCTTTTAAGAGCTGTTCTCTGAGGACAGAAAATCCATGCGTACTTTGAACAGATGTCTGTCTTAGTGGTGAAAATGCAATTTATTTTAAGCTTAGGGTGCTCAGTAGATCAAAACAAGGTATAGAAAGGCAATACATACCATCCACATTCATATACCACACATCTGAAAGTCTAAAAGGATTGCACTTTTGGTTGGTTTATCTTCTGTGATGGCTGAAGAGGCAGTGACTGCTGCTTCATTGAGAAACCAAGAGGGCACTTGAAAGCAAACCAGATTTCTTTGAAGATTAACCAAGGACAGGAGGAAAAAAAGACCCCAAATTAATTAAGTATCTTTGGATTGAAAAGAGAGACCAACCACCAATCATCTTGAATAATTTAAAGGCAGAAACAATTTCCCCCAAAAATAAAAATAGATACTTAAAGATAGAGAGGGAATAGCAACTTCAGGATATGTTCCAATGCATGATGCGAAAGAGGTATTTAATGACATGGCAAGTGTTTGAGAAAGCCTCAGGATGAGAGACAGCATCTGGCAAGGTCCATCTCAAGTGTGAAATCAGCATCGACTCAGGCTGACCTAATGTGTTGTATCCACATAGCAAAGGGACAGAACAGTCAGTACTTGTGCTTGAAATTAAGTATATTGGAGGGTAGAAGAGGGAGACAAAAAAATGGTTGCTGAAGTCAACAGGCTGTGCATGCATGTGTGTTAATATTAAATGTTTTTATCTCCTACCTATTTCCTCTCCTAACATTAAAAAAAAAACACCTCCTGACATCCTGATCCAGGCTTTCAACATCTACAAAGAGTTGCATACATACTGTTAGACCCAAACAATCACAGCAGTTCTTCCTCTCTCCCTGCAGGGCAAAGTCATGAGGATTCAGCCTATAGGTTGAAACCAATAATAACAGCATGAGCTCTCAGGCTATAATCAGATTCCCCTCCATGGCTGCTGTCCCACTATGCAGGAAGATGGGGACCCTGGCATTGACGCCAATGAGCCATGACTAAACTGAATTTACTGTTTCTGAATTTTTTTTCTCTCTCTGAGATGCAGATGGCATTGGCTGTGTCCCTCTCCTCAAACAGCAATTGTCCAATCATGGCTTAGCAACCATGACTTGGCACAGCAGGTCTGCAAAACATTACATTTCTCAACATGCTTTATTGGTGTACACAGGGATATAAGAAAATCTGTGTATGTAAAGAGTTTGGTTACTTTTTTTCCCCAAAAACCAAAATGATCTGTCCATTATTGTACTGAACTCCTCAAACACCGCTGCTTGGGTGGTGATTTTAATGTCAGACACTGTTGCAAAAAAAGCAGCTTCTGTGGCAGTATGATACGCCACTGCACAGAATCGGTTTATAATTTGGCCAGACGGAGCTGTAACGTCCCTTTAGGGTGGGCAGGAAAGGAGGTAAAAGGGTCCAACAAACCCTGGACTTTCACTCAGAGCTATTGTTTGCTTTCTGTATGAATGTTGAGCCAAACCATGACATTTTCTTCAAAACCTAGCCACGTGCCTATGTTGCACAAGGTAATAAGCATAAATATGAGGTGTTTTACTGACAATGCATGTTATTTTTTTTTCATTTTTAAAAAAAGTCTAAAGAGCAGAAACTGCATTTTTCCTGTAAAAATGGATATGTAGCTTAATAAGACACAATGCATTTAACAGGCTTAAATTGATCCGCCTTCCCGAAATGTCACCAACAGATGCAGGAGGATTCCAAACATGGTTAAATAAAGGTTAAAAAAAAAAAGAAGCATATTTAAGAACTTACAATTGTCATCTTTTTCAAGAGTCAGCTGTAGACAGTGTTTTTAACAAACTGATGTTAGCTTTGGCTGGTTACAGATCAAAAAATCTACTTGCAAAAACATCGGTTAAAATTGGTCCCAGCCTGCTTTTGTCTGCTTGTCGACAACCAAGGATTCACTGTTTTAAAAAACTTTAAGTGCGAAAACTGCCGCCATTATCTTTGTCAAAGGCATATGTGCCATTTAAGAATGCAGTTAATTACATTTTTTGATATAAACATCTGCATAAAAGCCTGCACTACACAAACACAAAGAAGTGCAACACACAACTTTTGAATATCTCCTCATACCACATACTGGACATGCTGCACTGACTTACAATGCAATGAGTTCCCCAAGGGCACATGGGAATCAAAGTTATCTTATTTGTATATATCTATATGTGTGTGCTCTTTTCTGTGTACTGTGTTGGCCAACACACACAGGGATGCAATGAAAATGTAACTGATCCACAGAAGCTAGTCTGAAATATATATTAAATATGTGGACTTCAGAGCTGCAGGAAATGTATCACCACTGTAGGGCAGCTGGGCCTTATGGCCATGCTTGACCACACAGAACTAGCTGTGTTGTCATAAGGTAGATTATTTCTCAGGGGTTTAGAAATATTTGAGTTGTACCTTTTCAGGGTGTCATTCTATCTGGTCATGAATATTGCGTTTTATTCCTTTTATTTTATTTTTTCTGTCAGAGTGCAGACTGTTTCAATTTTAACACATTTTCAAGGGCTTCTTTCTCTTTTTTCCTTGTTTTTCAGCTCAGCTGCAAACTGTGATATGTTCTTGAAAATAACATCAAGGCAGCTCAAGACTTTTCACGTTGCTTTCTTCAGATCTAACATTCAACAGCTCTACCTGACTACAGTACTTACATCAATGGGCAACAATACTCCCCTGAGAATTGAAACTTAAAATGCTATTATCATCATTACAAAACCTCAAGATAAATGTGAGGTCATGGTGACAGTAATGGAAACGATGGGGAGGAGTGAGTCGGATAAAACAGCTCAGACATGCAAACACAGTCACAAAAACTTTAACAAAAAATGAATTCAGTCTCCCAGTGATTTTTATCAATTACCAACCCTCTTTTTGCTAATACTTTCACTTGTGTCTGCATTAATTAACTTTTTTTACAGCACAGTTCAGCGTGTCAACAGGAAAAGCAGAGGCGTAATTAAGAACATTACTGAAAAATGATTGATTCCATTTAAATGTGCAAGTTTAAGAGCCTTGCTTTTGTGTATGGTGGCTCTCTGAGGTGGCTAACTGGACACTTGAATTTGATTTTTTGTTGATGCTTTTAATTACACTTGTGCTTTTCCTGCTGCCTGTGAAAATTTCAGAATGTCCTATATACTTTGCAGAATTAGAGACAATAATGTTTAAGAAAAAATAGTTTTGTATGCATATTTCATTTTTTTTTCATGAATGCCAACCCCCCAAAAAACAAAAATACTAGAAGTCCAAGTGGACCTTTGTGCCAAATCTGATAAAATTCCTAAAAATAAAACAAAATAAAATTATAAAATCACATTCACAGGAATGGGACAGACAATTGGACAACCCAAAAACTAAATGCTTTTGACAAAGACCATTGTGTCATTTATGGCATATAAGTAATGGCCAAAAATGTCAGGTCAAAGTGACCTTGACCTGTGATCACCAAATTCTAATCATTTAATTTTTGAATCCAAGTAGACATTTGTGTACAATTTAAAGAAATTATCTCAAGGTATTCTTAAAATATTGCGTTCACAAGAATGGGAGGGATGGACGGAGAGGCGAAACCTTAAACCACAATGCCATAAAAACTTGTCCCAGAAGTATCCCAGGAGAGTAAATTATTGTTTTGGACTCTAACTCTGCTATTAACCAGTAAGAAGAAAAAAAACAAAGTGCCACAAACTGAAATGAAAAGGAGTAAGATTAGCAAAACTCCCATAAGAAACTAGCCACAGTGGGTTTGGTCCTGTTAAGATAGATCAACAACAGGAATCTGTGACATTAGATGTGATTTTGGTGTGATTTCAAAAACTACACTACCATTATATTCATCTTCTTATTTTGAGCTGTTCAGCTAGTAATTAAGAATCTTTATTGAGCTTCCGTCGCTTTACAGGTTGTTCTTGCAGTTTGTCATTAAATCAACTCCTCCAAGGAGAGTTGCAGCGATCCAGTTTTAAGGTTTACAGTGACATGAAAGTTGACCATTACACCATGTACCATTTCCCTACCCAATGATATTGAAAAAAAATAAACCCATGAAACTGGGTAGAGAATCTAACTTTTTTTGTTGTTATTTTCAAAAGGAAGATTTTTCACACATACTTCCATACAAAAATGGCTTAAAGTTTCAGTTTTGGTAATAAAACGTTAGTTCAACCACAAGTAACTCTTCTCCTTCTATTCCTTTAAAGGTCATCCTGATGATGATAATAATAATAATAATAATAATAATAATAATAATAATAATAATAATAATAATAAGAATAAGAATAATAATAATAATAATAATTCTGCAATACAATGATACCTTGAAATAGATTTTGTCTGGTTACACCATGAAAATCTCATGCCATTGCAACCCTACATCCAAGGCAGGTTTTCCCACACATTCATTTATTTGTGGCAGGCCAACACAATAAAAACACCTGCCATCACAAATAGATTTTCTATTTTTGGAGTTGGATCATTCTTCAGAATATTAGTATATATATATACCGTTTGGTTATTTATAGCACTACACTGTCACAGCACACAGTGTTGTCAGGGCAGGCACAGAGCAGCTTCTGATGTATTGAAAGCGAAACATGACGGTTCTATCTTCCTGTCTAAAAGTGTGAATTCATTCACAAACAGCTGCTCCTCCAATCCATCGATCTCATCAGATCAGTTGTGAACAAAGCTATAGATGACTTATACACTCTGTGAGTGACAAACTGCTGTGGAGCAGAAAAGTAGAGCTTTGTCTGCATTGTGTTTACTGACCCACAAAAACCTCCAAATTTAGAGAGACAACATAGAAAGATTTAAAGGGGCATTTAAAAAATCCTGTCCTGTTTCAACCTGGTCACTACTTATAATCAGTTATTTCCTCGTGTTTAAAAACCAAAATGTTCCAATTAAAAAGTTTCCTGTCAGCCCATATGATTTCATTTTTACTCCTGTGTTTAGTTATTAAAAAAATGGTGTGAACATGAACCACACCAGAAGTAAAAGACAGCAGTTAAATTTTTTTCCCTCGGTCCGAATAAAATAAACAGAGCAACAGTTTTTATGACACAGAGCCTCTGTGTGCTGGATTTAATGTGTTTAGTGAGAGACAGTCAGCAGGCAGACCGTTTATGAACACTGAATATAACAGATTAATTAAAATGTAATCGTATCCAAACTGTTACCAGCCAGTGAGGCGAGGGAACAACATTCATTTATGTGCTGCAAACAAACAACATCAGTGTGCAGCCACACAAACACATGGCCAAACACCAGCTTTTTAAAAGCTATTTTTCCACTTTAGTTAATGTGTTTTTTCTGTATTTCTTATTCTGTGATTTTCCGCCACGTTGCACTCTTTTGTCACATATATGGTTGTTCAGTTTGCCTGTAATTGCTCATCATGCTATAATCTTCCTTTGACTTGTTGGAAAATCAGATGTGTTTATCGGATCCTCTGCTTTACTGTATCACACTGACAACTTTAGTCTGGTTTCCTACAATACACACCGAAAAATAATCGACATCTGCACAAGTGACAAAATGAATGTGTGCTACAGTATGTACCTTACTCAGTATGTGACATGAGAGTTGATAGCATGAAGAAGGGTTAGTGTCCAACACCCAAGAAGACACAATGAGGATAATTTCTTTAGAGCTAGATTAAAACAAGATTCAAAGTTAGTACACCGAATGAGTGTTAGATAGGGACAGATGAGGTGAAAATGGAAAATCATGACAATGAAAAGAAGCCATCATAGAAGTTCCAGGTGAGATGAGATTTTACAGTGGTAACCAGTATAGTCCCCCTTTTTGTTCTGCATCAGTGTAATCCGGTGCCTGAAACTTGCCCTGACTTGAAAAAAGTGGGACTACAGTGGCTAAATTTTTGTTCTGAAGTAAAGTACAAATTGATGTTGATGTGGGTATATGAAGGGTGGCTTGCCTGAAAGAGGTCCGGCTCTACCTATCCTGATGGTCATCTCATCCGGGTCCATGAATTGGAATGAGGGATCCTCTGCTTTCTCTTTGGACAGCTTAGATTCGGGGGGCAGAGCCAAGGCAATATGCGGGTCAGCACCTACACCCTGTAGATGACAGAAGAGAGGAGGAGGGGTTAAAATCCATTTTATGTACGAAAGATCATAGGCAATACTTGCATTGGTGCCCTAGTTTCCTGCTAGTGTTATGAAAATCTAAAAACAAGCTGGTGGGTAACTGTTTGAAATAACCTCAAAATGACCATGTAATTAGTAGGCTATTGGACAAAAAAGCTTTGAGATCTTTTACTAAAGTAAAGGTAGTTTATCTCAATGTAAACATACTCCACTACAGCGCAGGTTTTTGTGCAGTACTCCTGCACAATATTGCAAAACGCCAGATTTGCAATGTTTCATACTGAGCATATTAGAATGGATATACAGGCTGTGTTGGTCATCTGTGCTAGAAAAGGAGGAGGTCAAAGTTGATAGATGGGTAGAACAAACACAGGGCTTTCTCTGAGGATACCAATGTTTGCGTCCTGTGTGAAAAACAAAAGTCAGCGTTGACTTTTAACTAACTACTAGACTTAACTTAACTTAAACTTAACTACTAAGCTAGATTTTTCGATTGGCAAATAAATCTCGGAAGGCCATCAGCTACACTGGTGGATAAATGCTTGCACCAAAACAGTCATGTAATAAAAAAAAAAATGCTGAGTCTCTTATGCATTTTGGTGTCATGTAGGGGTGCACAGCTCTGCTCCTGAACTGCTCCTGTGCTGTCTGTGTCATGGGACATCAGCAGATCCACTTAAGCATTATTTGCTGCCAATCTGTTGCCAGCTAGCACTGTGCGTATCCTCATATAAATTATGAAATAACAGAGACCTCATAGTTTGAACCAAGATAGCTAACTCTTTATTTCCTGCCACATTGTCAACAGCAGTGCATTAGCTCCACTTCTTCCATCCTTACCTTTCACAATAAGAACCCTGGACCTATACAATGCTTTGCTGCTAACCATAGTGAAGTTATTCTGATGCTGAGGCTGTGGTGATGAGCTGTTCGATATATTTAAAAATCAGCTTCGGATTTTGCTCTGATCATTGCTTTAAGTTTGTATTAAACATAATACCCTTTCATCTTAAAAAAACAAACTGAAACTACTGTATGTGAAACAAAAAAGGCAGTTTAGCATTTTGAATACTAGAAAACTACACTTGGCAGTTTTTTCATCTAGGCTTTCAGCCACCTTGGCGAGTGAGTCAAAAAGTTAATTTCTGACACTGCAGCACGCATTTTTTAAATTACACAACAAACATCTAATATTTACTCAAAACACTCTCTTTTGCGAAACCTGAATGTGGTGTCAAATAAACACAGGACTTTCACCCAGGAGACAGCTGGTCATGTCCCATGTGAAACCAAAAGTCAATGTTGACTTTTTATTAAGTTTAACTTAAGTTATGTACTTTACTACATATGTTTCTTAAGTTACGTAACAAAATTTCTTTCTTAGTAATACATGATCTTTTGTGAGACCTAACCAAATAATTTTGTTGCCTAAACCTTATACGGTCATGTATATGTCCCTGTGGGAGTCATTGGCAAACAACATATTCTGTCGTTCAGCTATGAGGACATTTTGGGATATATGACCAATCAAAGCACAGCATCAGTGCACCAGAGCCTCAAGATCAGATCATAATTTTGGAACCATGTTAAGGCCTTACATTGTCAGTTGATATAATGCTTTAAAAACATTAAAAATTTAAAAAAGATAACAAAAAATGTTGCATATTAACATCAAAATCCCTGTTTCAAAATCAAAAACTGTTTAAAATGTTTGTCGACTCATCTTGCACTTAGAAGCATTTACAATGGCTCATCCAATTAAATGAATCCATGGACAACTAGCCAGCCGCACCAGTCATATGAACTGCATTTTAACAGTTGTTGTAGTTAACAGAGCAAAATGGAAAGAAATAGAAAGAGATGTGTGTTGATGTCTTTTTATTTCCAAAAGAATGTGGCGCAAATCTAATTCATTGATCTCTCCCCCCTCCTCCTACTTATCTAATGGCAAGCAAGGAATATGTGGAACAAAGTGTACACAATACTTTGCTGTAGCTCCTATCACTTCAAACTCTAAGCCCATCCAGATTTTAGTGATCCAATCAAATGCAAAGGATTTGATCTAAATCCCTCTTGTAACTCTTCACTGCTCAAATATTCTGTTTCACCTGGAAATACATCAAAGTTGAGAAGCTAAAGACATTCTGACCTCTCTTTCACAGGGACTTTATTAATGTTTTCCTATGCTCCCATACACAAAACTACAGTTAAACGGATTACCAAAAATGAAATGCCACACAATGAGCCCATGCGCTCTGAGGTATCTGGCCTCCAAGGGATTTTCCTGTTTTGCATGATTGGTAATCCAGCCTTGCAGACATGGACAAACAGACCAGCAGAACCCCGGGCTCCTAAAACTCACATTGCACAGCACGCTTGTGAAACTTCATCCTACTGCAAAGGCCCACAGTCAAATGATAATCCAGTGACTGATGAGTTGCCAAGGTAGAGAAAAGGTTCAACAATTGCACAACCTTGTTGAAATAAAATCAGTAGTATACCCGCTGATCAGTTGCCTTTCTAGAACACAATGAGACAAGCAGTTGTCAGGGGATGTTTCAATCTGAAAATAATTTCTATACGAAATTGATGCTTTAATGGAAATGTACAGGGAATGGCTGCATTTTGGCTTAACACTTCACTTGGATAGTCCACTACAGATAGTTTATAGATTTGGAAAATTTCAATAGTTTATAAACTGAGATTTAAAGGTTTAACAGTTTAACTTTATTGTGTTTATGAGATTATCTGCAAAAAATATGTGACAATTCATCTACGTCTCACAATAATTTTGTTGAACTATTCACTCAACCTATGCAGCAAAGGTTCAGCGATTTTTTAAACTAATGTATATGTTAGTAGTAAACTGTAGTAAATTGACATATATACTCAGTAGACAGTCACCTACAAACAAAGCAAAACGCAATAGCCAGGTTTTAACCTTTAGAGGGCAGTCACCACGCATATTTATAGCACAATATTCATTCATTCATTGTTTGTAACCGTTTGTTCTCATAAGGGCCTATCCCAGCTGTCACTGGGCGAAAGGCGGGGTACACCCTGGACAGGTCGTCAGACCACGCAGGGCTGACACACAGAGACAAACAACCAAGCGTGCACACATACACACCTTTTAGAGCAGTTTAGAGTCACCTAACCTGCATATCTCTGGAATGTGGGAGGAAACTGGAAAACCCGTGGGAGAACCCACGCAGGTACAGGGAGAACACGCATACTCCGAACAGAAAGGCCCCCGCCCACAGTCCTAACCCTGTTCCAAACCGGATTTAAATCAGGAACCCTCTCGCTGTAAGGCAACTGTGCTAACCACAAGACCGCTGTGCCGCCTATAGCACAATATCTATCATTTTAATACTTTGCACTCAAATAAATACCAGTATATATTGCCTTTCAACTGAAAAAGTGATTTGGGGTTAGAAGGTTTGAAGTTTAGAAGTCAACCTTTCTCTTTTCAAGTATTGTTATTCATTCTTAACATTTCAGTAATTAATTTTTGAAAATTGCTTCAAATTGTTTGTAAAAAATGAATTTACAGATTTTTATCTTGTGTTATTGTACTGATGTTTTATTTTACATCAAATGATTATGTGATTTTTAAAATTACTAGTGAACAAAATTCAAGTTGCCTTATATTCATATATAATTGATATAATCTTGAGGTGTTGTCAATGCGATATAATTGTTATTATACCCTGATATATATCAATAAATAATCATTTTTCTCCAGGAATTAACAGGTTGTTAATAAGGTTGTTTATGACCTAGTTATTTTATTACTTTGGGCACTATGACAGCGATAGGATGTCAACATGCAAGACCAGATTAATGAATCACTCTGTAAAAAGTGAATCATCAGTGAATCAGTTACATTACGTTTATTTTAGAAAAAAGGATCAAAATTTAACACCAGCTATAAATATAATATCGTATCTGATCTAATGTCAGATCCTACCCAAGGCCAACAAATACACTAGCCTGAACTATGAATCACAGACAAAGCCCAATTTAGCGAAAACCAAGAGCCCACATATTCTACAGCACACAATTGGATGAGTATTTTTTAAAGGTAAGGGCTAAAAAGCATGTGCATCCATGTTTCCTCCCCTTTGTCATCTCCATCCCTGTCCAGTCACAGGTGGTTTAAAAGCAGGTAATGTACTGTAAGAGGTTGTGTGCGTAGGAGTGCACTGAATGAACCCACAGGCAATCAGAGATGTGTATGATGACAATCAAAATTCAATACTTCAGTGGGAACCCATCAACATAACTTTCACTTAAGTGGTTGCAAGTAACAAATGTGAGGTACTTGTACTTAGAATTTCTATTTTCTGTTACTTCATATTTCTACTCCCATCTCTGAAAGCTTTTATACCTGGTTAATTTGCAGATTCAGATTAACAATAAAAAATATGATTAATAAATACATTATGTTATTATATAAACAAGCCTTTGTTGGTCCCTAGTCAGAAATGTACAAGCTAACATGCATAGCTATATATAAATCATGTATATATAACACATATCAATAATTGTAATCCAATAATACATTTAAAAGTACTTGTGCCCGTCTGCATAATGTGTACTTTTACTTCTGGTACTTAAAGGTCCCATATTGTAAAAGTCAGATTTCCATATCTTTATACTATTATAGATTGGGTATGGGTGCTATGTAA
This sequence comes from Plectropomus leopardus, assembly GCF_026936395.1. Lineage (NCBI taxonomy): Eukaryota > Metazoa > Chordata > Actinopteri > Perciformes > Serranidae > Plectropomus > Plectropomus leopardus. Next base: position 24,131,125 of record NC_142194.1, on the reverse strand, counting down.
ATACAGTGAAAGTATGAAAACGAGCCAACAAGTTGCAATAGTGACAAAATATTTGGGGTTGTTGCAAAAAAACATGTTAATTAAATTATTATTAAAAAAAAAAAAGATTAAAATGTGTTTGAATGCCTTTTCGTTTCCATCCCCAATGCTGTTAGACTATTTTTAGAAGTTGGGTGCACTGAGACTAACAACAGGCAAGAGGAGATGACGTAGTTAAAAAAACACCAGCCAAGCGTCAAGTGATGGGAAACCAAGAACAAAACATGGAAATATTACCATTTAATGTCAAAGTAAACAAAGTTCACCACAAAAAATGGTTTAGGCTAAATTAAACAAAAAAAAAATATTATAAACAAAATACTGCTTACTTGTTTACATCAGTATTTACTAGAGGCACTTTTGGCAGCAATTGCAACTTTGAGTGTGAGTGAATGGGTCTCTGACAGTTTGGAAACTCTTTTTCCCATTCTTTTCTGCAAACTGATTAAACCATACAGATGACATGGTGGTGGTGAATAAACAGCCTTTTCCGAGTCCATCTGCAAACTCTCCATTTGAGTGACATCTGAATTCTGACTCGGTAACTCCAGTTCATTTATTTGTCATTTTGAAGTGATTCCCATGCAGCTCTGGCTTTATGCATGGGCTCAGTGTCCTGCTGGAAAACCAATCTTCTCCAGAGTTGCAGGGTTTCTGGCAGACTGCACACTGGCACACTTAGTGATACCCTCAAGCCCGAATACCCTTGAATACACACAGGTGATCTGCTGCAGAGAAACATCCCCACAGCAGGATACTGCCACCACCATACTTCACCATGGGGATAGAACGTTCATGATTATGTGCAGTGTAGCATGGTGTTTCTGGGACGTGATAGTCCACGACTTCACAGAGGAATTGTGGATTCACAACTTCTGGATGATCCGCTCAAATTATAAAGAGTTGCAATAAGATGCAATAACACCTCTTGTAGCGCCTGCTGCATCATGCCTGAGGGAGCCAGTTCCTACCAACAAGTGCAAAGCCATAGCACCATGTGGCCTAGAAAAGCCAAAAAAGTGTTTCCATTACAGTTTAGCGAAATATGGCCATTTCGAATTACCTGAAATACCACCTCATGTGAAAGTAAAAACTTTTTTCAAAATTTATGTGTTGCTATTGCGTATTTTACATTCACAATTTCAATTTGTGCAATTTCAGGGTAAATGGAAACCTGCCTTATGACAATCACATATCTACACTATCAGTTAAAAATGACAACTAGTAAAGTACAAAACAGAAAGAAAGAAAGGATAAATACATTTATAATAAAATAAATAAAAAATAATCAATAAAGTAATTTATCAAGGTAAAATAAAATTCAAATGAATAAATATTGTTATCCCCACTGATGTGATGTTGTTTTGTTATATTACTTATATTTATATTTTTATAATACTTTTATTGCATTTATTCTTGTCTTTTCTAAAAAATAGTTAGTACTGTAACCGCCTTTTTTATTATCTGCCTATTTTATTACTCTTACTCCTTTTGTTTGATTTATTCTTGTAGACCTACCTTTGCTTTGTCTGACAAAGCACTTTGTAAACAACTGTTTTTAAAAGGTGCTATATAAATAAAGTTATAATTATTAATATTATTGTTTCCCCCATAAACCAATCGATTGGTTGAGGTGCAGCTAGAATTTTAGTTGATTTTCTTTGGTTGATTACAGCCCTACAGTTTACTACGATAAAAAGAACCACCTTTGACTTCACATTCATTTGGTTAAGTGGTTCTAAAACCGATTGGCTGCGGCAGTGATGACTTTTGTGTGTCTCAGTAATAGGAAAAAATTGCACCGCATAGACAGATTCAAGACTAGAATTGCTGCCGAAGGGAAATCTGTTGAGGGGGAAATAAACATTGTAAATGTTTTTTAATAAGCATGAGGAGTAACGCTAGAAACAAAAAGAAAAAAAAAACATTGTTGTGGAAAAGTTTTCTCTGAGCCATGAATTCATTTCAATCTGTGTTTGTCGTTCTTGCTTTTTGGTTATTACTCATGCCAGCAGCAATCAGGCGTATGAAAAGGATGCAACCGAGAACATCGCACAGGGAAAGAAAAAAAAAGAGGAGAAAGTTTGCTCATGCATAAACTAATGACTTAGGTGGTGCATGATATTTGAGGATGTTGTGGTGTCATTGTTAGGCTGAAAACACGAAATGCAGCCTTACCAACAGACATTTTATACATTTCTTATTAAATAATGTGTAGACAGTTTGCATTTGGTTTAAATATTACATGTATTTTGCAAGATGTTGCTTTAGCAGAAGAGTTCACCAGTTTAAAGATTCAATTTTCTATTATTTTCTATATTCGCTGTTTTCATCACCATATGTATGTATCTGTTACTGAGAGCAGAATAAACCATCTCCATCATGGGCATTACGGAGTGAGTGTGTACTCAACTGAGTGTATGTGCATATGTGGTATGACAAGACAGCTCATGTACCATCTGGAGGGGACATGATTAACCCAGGGAGAACTTCGGTGATGACCCATGATACAGTCTCATCAGCAGGTCCAAGCTCACCATAACACAACTTGGAGTAGTGGTCTGGCTTTGCTGATCACTGAAAATCACCTCTTTTTTTCTCTCTCACTCTTTCTCTCGTTCAACCTATCTGACTTCCTGTCTTTTCCTCTTTAATTATACTTTCACAGCTGAACTGTTTGATCAACTTTTTTTTTTAAAAAAAAGCAGGTGAAATTAGCTGGCTACCATGCGAATATGTTTGGTGACACCACTTAACATAACCGAAAGAGCAAACTATTTTCTTCGCCAGGGCGTCAAACATGGCAACTTGAAAAGTGGCTATAGGCAAGCACAGGACCAACTAACGCCAAGGTAAACGCATACCCGGCAATTATGTAGTATAAAGCGTGAGAAAGTCCACTTTGGGTGGGATGTTAGGGTTGCGGATGGGTCAAACAAACACAGGACTTTCATCCAGGAGACCACTTTAACTGCTTGACAAAGAGCAGTGATACTCAATGTGTGGCTCTTGGGCCATATCTGGCTCTCGATAGGGTGGAGGTTGGCCTCCCATTTGTTTTCTAATCCACAATAAAAAATACTTGTGATTCGCACTGGTAATCGTTTTTGTACTTTTAGTATAATATGGTGCCAAAGTGCACAACACAGCTTTAGAGTAGAAACTGTTTATCAAATAAAGTACCAGTGGAGGATTCCCCACACCCCCCAACGGATGTCCTAGTTAAGCCCCTGATGTTCTAAATTGTAGAAACATCCTAAAATCAAAGAAATGTTGTAAAATCAGAGAAATATCCTAAAATTTAAGAAAATATCCTAAAATTTAAGAAAACATCCTTAAATCCCAGAAATGTCCTAAAATCAGAGAAACATCCCCAAATCAGAGAAATGTGGTTAAATCCAAAAAATACCCCTAAATCCGAGAAACTTCCTCAAATCCTAGAGATGTCCTAAAATCTTAGAAACACCAAAAAATCAGAGAAATGTCCTAAAATCCTTAAAAATGGCATAAAATCCTACAAACAAGCTAATCTAGGCAATAAAGCTCTGGACCACAGGGAAAAGATGTTTTGTACCTTACTTTTTTTCTTAAAAATGAACCAGTTAGTTACTAGTTAGCGACCTTTAAAATCAAAATTACCCAAATCTGACATCCCTTCTGTGGACACATTTCTCAATACAAGTGATGATACATCATTGCATATTCTGTGAAATATTAAATCAAACCAGTACTCCTACTAAAAGTTCGTATTTCTATGCTTATAATATTAAATATATGTAAAATATATACAGTTTGTAGTTAACCATTTCAAAAGTAATAAGACCAATAAACAAACCCCTCCAGTCATACACAGATCTTTCTCTGACCTTTCAGCATACTGAAAGCTACCACAAACTCTTTCTTTTACTAGATCACTGATCTGGAACGTGTCCCAGTTGGAGGTGGCGGTAGTGGAGGCTCACTGGCTCAAAACCAATGCATTTTCATTGGCAGCTCTCAACAAATACAAACTGTTTATCGACAAAAAGTGTGATAATTTTTTATCTTGCCTCAGCTGAGATAAACTGAAAACATGGCTATTAAAGATGATGAAACAACGGAAATACTACTCAGAGAACTGGTGAAGTGTATCTATGCAACCCACGTGTAGCTACACTACACTAAAGAATTTAGGTGTGGTTTACAATTTCACCTTCCAACCATTAGATGCATCCATCCACTCCAACTCAAAGTGGTGCTTATAGTACAGATCTCCATGTGCCGTGGCTGGACTCAATATGAAAGTATTCTAGATATCTGATGTTTGTGTGATTCATTCTGTGTGAAAGCTGCAGCAGGAGACATGTCTCAGAGGACGGCAGCAGTTGAGAGAGATGAGAAAAAAGTCAAAGTGGCAACTGCCCTGCTTCCTTCAAAAACACTCACATTGTGGCACATTTCTACAAAGTGTACACACACAGACACACACACACACACGCACGCACTCACACTGGCACTCCCTCGATGTCTGATTTACAGACGCCTTCCATCTCCACCTCAGACGATTGACTCGGCTCAGTCTGTTTGATCAGGGAGACAAACTTTTTCAAGTAGCCCTTACTGGTGCTCACATATCAAGCAAAAAACTTCTTCAAGGTAAGCAAACTATTATCAGCCACAGAGACTCAATCCCAACAGAAGGAGAAACTGTCAGAGTCCCATTTCCCACATGGAAAACTGAGTGTGCAGCAAATGTTTGACAGTCTATTATTTTGATAATTGCTATTTAACAATATGTTTGAATGCAAGCGATGTCGCAGATGAGATCGGAGAAAAGATTCTTTACTTTATATCAAATACAGATTACAGATGTAACTACCGTGATGCTATATGGGCTTAAAGATGCAAACCTAAATATACTGATTAATTTATGCAATTTTCTGCCATGAATGATGTCATTTTACTTTTGTAGTGTTGCATCTGACAGTTACTGTCCCTCTTAACTCTCTTATCTCTCCTAGAGATGGTCCATATTTTCTCTGATTGTCAACAAATCCCATGAAAACACAGAAAGTGACGATGACTAAAGCTCAATTAATGCTTCTCCAGGCAGTAAAAAAGATAACCAGTGTTATTTGGACACATTGTGTGTATGATATAGTTATTTTTGGGGGTATAATGCAAAGGTCCATTAGGAAGCAGTATCACGTTCAGCAAACAACAATGTAAAGATTAGGCATAGGAAATCCGGAAATGGAAATCAATTTCCCCCCAGTGTCAACAACCCCCTTTATCCAAGAAACAAACAAGGATTTGGATTTATCAGTGCACGTAGACAGGACAAAACCTTGGCTACAAAAATTTGCTTGCTTGTGTGCAGGCTCACACTAAATGTTGTTGAGATTTGACAATTCTGTGTGTCAGGTCCACTGCAAGCCTCTGCGACCTTGATGCTTTGAGTGCATCTCTACAGGAGAACAATTCCAGCTTAACCCTTATTATCTAATTGACTTGATTTCTTTCAAAGGCATGAGAGGAAGAAAGCAATGGGCAACTTAGTAAAAAAAGCCAAAAAATTAGCAAGACTAAAGTCTAAAAGCATGAGGCCAGTGACGTTTTTTAAAACAAAGTGGCAAATCGGGGCTTCAGGACACTTCGGACGAGCAGTATGGAGACATTTTGTGGTTTTATTATGCATTTTTTTTTACATATAAATCCTGGTCACCATTTGCTTCAGTTGTTTGGGAGATGAGTGCAACACCTTTTTTACAGTGAACCTTCGACAGTGTTTTGGGGACTATAAAACTTAACCCGACATGAGAGTGAGTAGATAATGACTGAAGATTCCATGACTGGCCTCCCTAAAAGAATGCTGTTTTTGAAAGGAAAAAAAACCACTTTGCTGCTGCAGCCTAACAATCATGAAGACTTAAATACAGCTGAAGAGAAACTAACTACATCTAATGATGTACACTTTGCCAAATCAAGCTGGGCAATGCGTCATGACCACTATCAGCCCAACTGTTGATTGCCATTATATTTGCACAGGTGTCTACCATTCCAGCAGCTCTCACTCATCCTTTGTTGGCAGACCACTGAATTGGCAAAATAATATGACAAAAATTGCCCATAAAAATCGCCCATAAAACACCAACTGCCGAATTGTACTTAGCCAACTGTCAATAGCCGATATATTTGTCCAATTGCCAAACCAAACATATAGCAACATATTCACGTGTTTTCTCTTCACAGTAGCCGTTTTCACAGCCTAAAAAGTTCCAAATATAATTTTGCTTCAAGTATTGGGATTTTGGCTAGAGCCTGGCTGTGTATTTGATTTGACGTGATGAATTCTCACCTTGGACAGGCACTCCTGGTTAGTTTCCTATTCAAACACGAGGCCTACAGTAATTTATTCATTTTAACTAACGACACCCAAGTGTGTCATTGCCTGTTGAAAACAGACTTTCGTACAAAATCTGAATGGTATTGTCTAAAGAAAACACCTCCAATCCAATCCCCACCTTTCAGCTGACAGAAAGGTCACCAGAACTGTTATTAAAGTAGCCCCCACCACTGCAATCAACACAGTAATTAGACTCTTCATTCACAAAGCTATCAAAACGAACGCAGCCCGTATTACACATGTATCAAGAGTTGAGAGCTGTAATGCATTCGCCTCTTTCATTTGCCTTTTTAATGAATTAATTTGCATGTAAATAAATGTTGAACATTGCTTTGTTTCATGCAGCAAATTACTAGTCCCTGTCATCCTCCTCCTTGCTGATGGACATTTTAGCCAATGGAGTTTGCCACAGTGGCATGGTGGTTCAATGGTCTTTTCTCCTCTGACTGAACACCTGACATTTAGAATAATCAACGCAGGGATACAATGACACAGCAGGTCTTTTTCTGCAACATCCCATTATACCTTGGGTAGCAGTTAGCTCATTACTATGCAAATACATAATACATATATATATACTCAAAAACATCTCTGGGGTCAGCTATGCATCGTCTCGTTTAGCTTCACTCCCGAAATGATCACCTCTGACGGCAAAAATGGTTCAGTAAAGCTTCAAATTGAGAGGTGAGCCCTTTGGGGTTGACTTTAGCAATCATTAGGACAGAGACGGAGTGGTTAGCAACCAGGCAAGGAGGATAAATGACTCTCTTCTGCAGCTCAATGCTTCAATGAATCAGTGTGTCTCTCTTGATAGATCAGAGGAATGCTGAGAGTAGCCAGGCCCTGCAAACACCCAGTCAGATTTTGTGCTTATCACATCCATTTCATTTGCACCTATTTATGTATATCAGTAGTTTTCACGCCCACATGCAATCAGTCGTTCCAAGGTCTGGTTTCAAAGATTCGAAAAAAGCCTTAAAAATAAAAGGCATCACAAGGGCTAAACTGGTATTAACCCTTTGATACCTACCCTAACTGGCTTGATTTCTTGATTTCTTTTGAAAATATGGAAGGAAGGCAAGGAAGGTAGTGGTGGATGGGTCAAACAATCACAGACTTTTACCTAGGAGCCGCTGTTTGTGTCCTGTGTGAAACCAAAAGTCATTGTTTTAAAATAATGTTCTGTAACTTGCATAGCGATGTGAAATACACTACTTGATTAATGTATCTACATCTTGTTCTGTACTAATTTAACCCAAAACATGTTTTTTTTTTAAACCTAACAAAGTAGTTTTGTTGTCTAAGCCCAACCGTGACTATTTGACAATATTAACCATGTTTCACAATGTTTTTTTCACCTAGGAGACAGCTTTGTGTCACATAACACTAAAGGTTGCCTGATGCGTCGGTATAGGATAACTGAAGGGGTGTGACAAAGTGACGATAACACATAGATCATGGATGCTTCAAAAGGTGTGGCATGTTTTCATGTGTATTACTGCAGGGATTTTTAAAGTTGTTGATTAAGTATGATTACGTATTACTGATGTTTGTAATGTATATCTACTGGTATACCAACAAGAACCCATTAAAATACCATTTTCTAAGATATATACATAATAGGACTTGAGCATAACCTTGACAGCTCATGCATGTTTTCTTCTGCCTGTTTTTCCTTTGTGAACACAGAAAAGGTCAGCATGGGATCTTGAAAAAGGATGTGTAATGTTTGGCAATTTATCCCTGCAAATGCTTTGGTTAATTAGTACAGTGCAGTACTGTGAGGTGAGTGTTACAACACTAATGATGAAATGATTCTCCTGTTAAACACTCCCGACAGCTGATGAAAACAAATTTGTCTTCAGCATGCTGTAGGTGTTATCCCCAAAGGCTATTTAAATTAGCGCTGGTGTCTAAATGTCATGCACGCAGGCGCAGGCACAGGCACAGGCACAGGCACAGGCACAGGCGCGCACACACACACACACACACACACACACACACACACACACACACACACACACACACACACACACACACACACTGAGCTGTAGAAGTAAATTGCAATTACTGCATTTTCTATGGTTAAGGGTTTTTTTTATAGCTTTAATTTGGAATTAAGTATATTCCAGTGCCTCGTCACAGATGGAATTTGCAGACTGTGAAACTCCTGTCTTGGCTTTCAGGAAAGAAGTTTTAAATGACCCTTTTAAGATTTCAAGATAAAGGCTGAATGAAAAGTGTGTTTGATCTAACTCCACAAGTTTTTACTACTTTACAATAATGGCCAGTGTTAGCACTGAGCTAAGTTAAGGGTTCAGGCTACATTGCCTGTAGAGATGCGACAAACCAGCAAGTGACATTATGCTGTACATCTGCTCCCTGCCACCTGATAGCTGAATATCAAAATTGCACAAACCAAAAGTGTTGCAGCGTACACTTTTTCATCTCTACTCAACTCAACTACAGTAAGACACTACAATCATTTTCTACCTGTAATTTTGATCAAGAAAATGCTACGGTGTGTTGTGTGTGCAATAGTGAAGATTATATATTAATCAGAAAGGTTTTAAGGACAGAGTCTATTCAGCACTGATTGACAGGAAGCTGCTCAGAGCTATAAGCTGCAATTATTAACAACATGATTAATCATCGTTACATGAGAGCTTTATCAACAAAGCACACATACACACACACACACACACACAAACCAAAGCACATTTTTTGAAAAAGTAGACATGTCATTATTGATCAGCACATACTGTATGTCCTCCTAACCGATTACCACAAGACACTGTGTATACTGTGTGTGTGTGTGTGTGTGTGTGTGTGTGTGTGTGTGTGTGTGTGTGTGTGTGTGCATTTGAGATGACATCCTGCCAGAAAAAATGATGTCTCCTGGTCTGACACACTCAGCTCTTAATTAATGAGTTATTAAACTGGTGAAGAATGAAGTATCATTTTGACATTAACACTTAATACAAAAAAGCACCCCCCAACAAACACACTTACACACATCTGCGTGTGTGTGTAATAAAGTGTAGATCCTGTTGACATCTGAGCAAGGATGGTGATAATGATGATTATGATGTCAAACTGACATCCTGTGAAGCAACTGGCCTGGAGACAAAACACACATTTCACAGAATTAAAGAGACACTCTGCCAAACACTGAAGTCTTCTGTACTTGTAGTGAATCCAAGATGGAAAGAAGCAGTGTGTTTATAATACTCAAAAGACAGATTTTCAGTGAACTACTCCTTTAAGATTTTGGGAATATATTTAAGGAATAATTCAGCATTTGGGGAACTAACGTACTGCTGCCGTTAGCTTCATAATTACAATAAAAATGTAAGAGTGGTATTAATCATCTTAACTAACTCTCAGCAACAAAGCAAATAGGTATATTTCCCAAAAAGTGTTAGAACTTACATCACACTTTAGAAACAAACTAATGTGCCAACAAAGACAGTGTAGAAAAAGACTAAATGTGAACAATGTTACCCACAGAGGTAGAGTGTATGTGTTGTGATAGCTGACAAAGGTTGGGGAAACGACAACGTCAGCAAAATATAGTTGTTGTTTTTTTCCTTTCAAATGTGTGTCCCTTTGTATGGTTATGCTTCCCTTTTCTAAACTCAGAGGCAATTTCACGAGTTCATTCTTTACTCAGCGGCAGTTTGTGACTCATGGGTAGATAATTAATCATTTCATCCGTTCAGAGCTGATCAAATGGATGAGCAGGGCAGCTGCTGCAAGTGAATGCAAACTTTTAGACCCAGTGCAGATCACAGTTAAGTTTCACTTTAAGTTTGCCTGACATTCTGCTGCTCCATCTGTGCCCAGAGTATGTTCAGTGCTCCACGAGGGTGGTGAAATGCTCATCGTACTGTCACGAAACATACCGTCTGTCCACGTTAACTTATGTCGCCTGGCCGCATATCATATCTCTAAAAAAAGGTGCTTTTGTGCGCCAGTGTTTGGTGCCAGAATCACTGACCAAGCAGCACAAGCAGCTAATTGAACTTTTTTCTTGAAAAAAACTTATCAGACATGAATGATTTTTGAAAGCGGATAATTTTATGTGTTGTAAAACATGTCTAGAGGGGCTTGTTATAGAGCAGCAGTTAATGATTTTTCATTTTCCCATTTTTCTGGAGGCTGGTGAAACACTTTGTGATCTGATTAATATACTAACATAATTGCAATTGTATTATTGAATTCTCTAATTCTAGTTTTTCAAATAAAGTAGTGCATAGTAATGAGTCCATACATACAGAACAGTGTACTACCTGGGAATATTTCAGTGGTATAGAACCTCAGTGGTATGTCTTGCTCATTTTAGTCAATCTGTGGACTGTCAACTGTTTTCAATTATTTTCAAGTGGAAATCTGTATATCAATGTGTAATCATTCAATAGATATAAATGAAAATGTGCAGCAACCATACTTTTGAATTTCAGGGGCTCCCATACTTGTGTGACAAAAGCTGCCACTGTGTGAGTGATTGACATCCCGTTGTGGAGAAAATAGAAGCAGCAATCTACAGCGGCAGCAGTGCCTGGGCTTCAAATCATTCCGCCCTCACATCTGATCGTGCGCTGAAGTAGAGTCACTTATGTCAAAGTGATATTTCAAACCATCACTTTTAATGAATAGGACCTTTTGATGACTACGCTCCAATCAATACTTGTGGCTGTGGGGATTGGCACCAATCACTACAATTACTCACTTGTTGAAATCTGCTACTTCAAGTTTTTCTGACAAATAGTGAAAAAAAAGAATTCAATCATTTTACTTCCTAGAAAAAAAATCTTCTGTATTTGGTGATGCAATTCTAAACAAAAAGGCATGATTAAAAACTTGAGCAATCAAAAAGGTTTTATACAGCAAAAAAGTTTGGTAAAACCTCATGATGAACATCTGAATAGCAAAGCACAAACCTTATGAATTTCCAGAAAAAAAGATTTAAAAGGGAATACATAACAAACGAAAAGCAAAATTTGAAGGTCAAAATATTCTTTTCAAAATTCTCTGCTGTCAAGCATCACTTTGATCTGCCACTTGAAGCCTTTCTACTTCTTACATTGAGAGAATTGAAGAGTCATTTCAAGAAAAAGCTTGAGAAAACATGCAATGCTTAAATCAGAGGAAGTACAGCCTTTAAACAAACGCACACAAGTTAAACGAACAAAACACATCAGAAACCAGGCTGAAGTGGGGTTAGTGGAATGCCGGCTTTTATAATTAATGAGCTTAATGAGAGTGTGCTTGTATGGGACAAAAAAATCCTTGGAGTCCAAACCCCCAGTCCACTCCTGTTTCTGACTTTTCTTTATGAACACACCGTGTTATCTTCAGTACATGTGTTCCAAACAGGGAGAAACATGATCCACATGTTTTACACTCTATGTAGAAAATGTGTTGTCTGTTCTTTATATTCTCAAGTGTGACAGAGGGACTTGGCATTGGATCATATGCCTCCTCATCACGCATTCACTTAAAAAATGTCATTCTACATTCTTTGCATGTCCTATGACTTCCCGTCTCACTTGAATGATTGATTATTTTCTTGTATTACATTCCATTTCCTTTATATTGTCCAGCTTTTTTTTTTTTTGCATTTTTATGTAACATAACTTAAAGTTCTGATCCAGGTTAATTTGGTGGCATGTGTCCATTTACAGTGCAGCCAAACAAACTCATGTTGTTTAAATAAAAATGTCACTTAAGAGGCTTTTTTCCATCAGGGTTTCCCACACATTCCTTTATTTGTGGCAGCCCACTAAAACATCTACTACCATGTTTTGATTTTAAGTTCTTGGATCCAGACCATTCATTAGGAGTGGTATTGTAATGTATATACCGTTGAGGCTACACATATTCATTTCACCACACTCTTGGAGCACAGAGCTTACTCTGGGCACAGACAGAGCAGAAGAACAACAATAGCAGTGAAAGTGAAACTTAATCGTTCATTGCGCTAGGTCTAACAGCTTGCTTTCAAGTGCCTCTACAGTAGCTGCTGCTCTCATCCATCAAACTTATCAGTTCTGAACAGATCAGTAGATTATCAATTATCCACCCTATCACTCCTTAAACTGCTGTTGAAGAAAAAAAAGAACTCATGACGAGTTGCACCTGCACTGCCTTAATGGTCCCCAAAATGTTTGAATTTAAAAAAAAATGATAAAACAGGAATGCACAAACCTGAGATAACCCATCTAACAAAATATTATAGTTTTATTTTCTACCACAGTTAATCTCTGAGGTAGAAAGCAAAAACAGGCTGACTACTACATGCTCCATTACTGTAAATTTGCCTCTTCTCTAGATTTCAGGGACATCAAAATGCTGACCACAAATACATAAGAAGTCAATAGAGAGTAACTATGCAATGGGAGACAAGGCTTCATATCGCACTTGTCTGATGACGACTTTGAGTTATATTTAAGACAACAATTTGCAATTAATACAGCCACTAGAGGGCTTTGTGACTCAAATATAGACAAATGTCATGCTGTGACCAAGCAGTAACCTCCGAAGCTGAAAAATGAAGCCAGTGCATTAGTACCAAAAACTGCAGTTCACCAAATGACCATTTGAGGCTAGCTCCATATCTCCATAAACCACCATGTTAAGATGTCCAACTTTACAGCAGAAATAAATATGTGTACAGCCTGGTACAAAACACATTCTTGGTCTCCATAGCTATTTTTTTCCTTTCATGACAACTATATGGGGGATTTTTTCAGTAACTCACATGTTTACATTTGATTAAGGCCCAATGTTATGCATATGTAAGGACTGGGCTGCTTGAGTGACAGGCTGTCTGGGAATATCACTACAGTCTATGAGTCAGATCCACCCCCCGCTCATCCACAGCTCCAGCCTCCTCTCCAAGTATGGTCACAACAGCTTAAAATGCTGAACTCGTGGCTTCAGAATGGCAGTCCACAAATCAGTGGGTGACGTCTTGGTAGCTACGTCCATTATTTATACAGTCAATGGTTAGAACATTTGCTGAAATTACAAATTCTGTCTCTTTTGTTGGGAGGGTAGTCTCTAGGTTATGAGTTTCTAAGCCCCAGTAGTGAGGAAAACACCTCAGTTGTATGGAAACCAATAAAGCACAGCTAGTTTTGCTTCATGCAAATTATGGGTATGTTTGTTTATACAACATTTCCCATTTAGATTGCTTTGCTCAATCAACTTGTTATGTAACTTCTTGGGAGTAAAACTATACTTTGAATTCACTGCTGCAACAAAGCTTGAGCAGTGGCACTTGCTCAACTAAGATTTCCTCTGCCCTAGACTTGAACCTCCAACTCAAGTCAATTTGTCACAATAATTGTTTCCCTCTGCTTGTGATAAACACAGACAACTTGCCACTGATATTTGAAAAAACAGAAAAAAGTGACAAACAAATACTTTCTGACAGCCGAGTGAGAACGAAACAGAGCAACCTGACATGTTAATGCATGACTCCAATACAAAGCCCTCTTCTCTATTACAAATCCTTTCAGCAAGATGAACACCATTCTGACAAACAAATACACTGTTTACAAATCCCCATGTCTGGGCAGATTTATACTAAAACCAGCCTCACATTACTACTCAAAATGTAATATTTCTCTTACTTTTTCTTTTACAGTTTCTCATATAATGTAATGACTGTGAAGACTTGAGACAGGATAAAGTGAGAATGCAAAGGTGTATTTTAAGGGTACTTGCATAAAAACCTATTTTTGTGCAACTTCCAATCACAGGTTCCCAGATTACTCACGTCACAGCCTGATACTTCTCTAACTGTGTAGCATGAGTTTAATAAAAAAACAAAATAACTTTCCCATCTTTATACATGTTCCTATTTTTGCACCAGTCTATTAATCTGTCCTGATATATGTCTGTTGCCTTAACATCCTTTGATTTGAGGCTACACGTAGAAAAACATCCTTGAGCACGCCAACAATACTTCTCCTCCTCTAAAGAGAGACGTGTTATCTTGTCAAGAGGTTTGAGTGAGGAACACAATAAAGTAGCTTCCTGTATCTACAATAATGCAATTAAAATGTGCAGTTTTATTCTTCCACATCTTCTTCCTCTTTTGTTGAAATTCTCTGCACGCACGTATTCATACTAACACATCACACCTGAAACATTATACACAATTAAGTTGTTGTGCATTAAAATCCTGCAAACAAATGGCTGACATTACTTTCACAATGATACAGCCAGCACAATAATAGAGACAGGTATTTGCATACAAAGCAACAGTCTGAGAGGAGAGCAAGGTTATTTGGATCTCCAGTAGGAATATACTGTTTTTTCCTGCTGCATTCAAAAGGAAACACTTGGACAAAATGTGCTCATAGACCAAATATGGTATTCTGGGTCTTGGGTGTTCAAATTAACAGACAGACTTGGATTTTTCTATTTAAATATGGCTAATTAGTACAAAATACAATCTATTTATAAGGATTTATAAAGCCTCTTGACTAATGTGTGCTTATACAACTCAGTACTCCGTTAAATTACAGTGGCTTTCCTTGATATTTTAACAGAAGTAGCACTCCTTACCAACCACATGCTGAGTTAAATGGATGTTTATTTTGACAGAAATAGAGGCAAATATGTGACGGATCTCGACTTCTTCAGATAATTCTTTTCTAAATTGATCCCATTCTGTCAGAGCCCTTGCTTCATCCCCTCTCCTGTCTTCATCAGTATCTTATCTTTTTCTCCTATCAATTACAAGGAATATTTTAACAAGATAATATGACATAAAAAATTGTGGGAATTGTTGTCAAGAAAATGAAGATGAGAAAGTAGGCACAATTGGAGCAGTAACTTAAAAAATGTCAGCTGGTCTTTATAGGTCACTATCAGAAGCTTTTTAGTCATAATGCAAATGCCACAGTCTGATGCCAAGTTGATGTTTGACCTTTTAGTCTTCTTCTACATCTTGTAACATAGACAAATGCCGTTTTCCATCTTTGCTCATAGAGCGTGCCCCTCTGCTCTCACCCTGAAGCTCTTTTTATTTATTAATATGATAAATAAGTCATTACTAGATCATGGATAGATAAAAACATATGAAGCTTTGGTAATGTATTTTCAGGAATCTCTGTTGTGGATCTAGTGGATCACTGTGTGTTAGGGAGACAGAGTGAAAAGCCAAAGGAAGGGTATTCATTAAGGATATCCACCTCTTCTTTTGGTGCTATACAGTTGAATTTTCTTTACATGTCTTTAGTATGGGAAAAATGGGATATATGACCACTAAGGCAGGACAAAGAGGTCCGGAAAATATATCTCAGAGAAGCAGGTATGTTTTTTGGACAATCAGAGAGAGAGGGAGTAAAAAACATCAAATGGATGGGAAAATTGTATATGTAATATTTACCTTTCTATATAGTTGTTTTCACTGTTAGTGGCTTGGACCGACATTCCCACATGGTATTTACATTCATCTTAAAAGAAGGAAATCACAGTAAAATGATGCATGCATGTAATCAACTATAATTGTATCTTATTGATACTATAGTCAATCTCTAATGCAAACTCCAAACACAACTGCCGCTGCTTGACACTGAAGAGGCTTTCACATCATGGACCTGCACCCGGATCTGAGTATGCTTGACTTTAAAGCCAAGGTCATTTGATTAGTGTGAACACTGTGTACGGAACCTAGGCATGGATCAGCAAACTGTACCAAATCAAAAGGTGGTCTCTTTTAGATTCATGTGTATTCAGTTACAATTCACATCAAGTATAGATTAAAAAAAATCTATCCACCAACACCACCATTCTCTGAAATCTACATGTGTGCAGCACCATCTCATCCTCTGAGCTGCAATGCCAGGGTTTCCCACACATTCAGTCATTGCTGTTCCCTACCATGAGTAAAACATCTGCTGCCCCATATTGATTATAGAGGTGCCACTGGAATATATATACTGTTCGGTCATTTATTTCACCAAAGTTTTGGAGTGCGGAGTGTACTCTGGGCACAGATGGAGCAGAAGAACGTCAAGCAAAGTTAAAGTGAAACTAAACTGTTCATTGCACTGAAAGTGAAAGTTTGCTTTCACTTGCAGCAAACTGCTCATCTCATCCATCAATCTGATCTGATCAGCCATGATCGAGCCGACAGATCAATTATCCCCACTGCTATTCTTACTCCTCAAAGTGCTGCTGAGAGAAAAAAAAGAACTCATGAGATTAGTGCCAACAACGAATATTCAAAAGTCATTGTCTGCATTTCTTGACAGTGGGAAGTACTGCAAGGAGCAAAGGAACAAGAAGAATCAGCCACAGCCAGCTGTTAGATGAAAAGCAGCAGGCAACAGACTGCACACCACCAACCTCTCAGCAAGGTGACAATCTGCTTTTTCTGTGCCTTATTGATTTGTGCAGCATGAAATCAGGTCACAGTTGCTCATTTCATGATGGGAAAAAAAATACATGCATTTTCTTTCTGTTCTGACTCTTAACTTTGACAGTATAGGAATTATAGATCAAAATTCACACCTAAGTGCACAAGTATGAATAAATCAGGCTTCTGTGTGTGTGCATTCATACCTTGAGAGTGCACCACATGTGTGAGTGTCAGACCTTATCATGACTACCATGAAGGCTTGTAAATCCCACTCACACGTGGCCCCTATTGTCCCTGCTCGAACCCCTCAGTGAGTGTCTTTGGTGACTCGATGGAGCCACTCAATGATCTGCTGGCCACTCCATCTGATCAACTGTTCCCTAAGCAAAAGGCATGAGAACAGCTTTGATCTGACAATACCTTGCCATCAAAGCACTGCCAAGAGCGTCCACTCACAGCATCTGTGTTGGCTGAAAAACACCCTTAATGGCCTGTAAGAAACACTAGCCACCACAGGGAACCTCTGATCCGCAGTGGCCAGTGAAGACGTCTCAAAAGCATGCAAACAGGCTTAGAGAACCGTTGAGTCATACTGATACCGCCAGCTACTTTACGATGGAAAAAAATGCAGAGGATGCTATATTTTGATACTTGAATGGTACGTCTTAAGCTAAGTAGCTGCTCGCTACGGGCAGGAAAAACAATCCTGTCCAGACGTCACTATGCTTTAATCCCCTGACTGGAGGTAAACAGTTTTACATAAACAGTGTACTAAATTGGCAGCAACCATGCTGGGTGCAATATTTGTGACTGGAAAAAAAGCTGTCATTTGCCAACACCTCGAAACTAATGAGGCACTTAATGGTGCTCAGTGGTAACCAGAGGCAAGAGGACTGTTAACTGTCTGACTTCAAGGGTCACCACAACACCAAAACAACCAAAACACTCAAGATTTTGATCATACCTTAGTTGTATGTGATCATTTCTGATGATAATTTAAATATCTATGACATATAGGTTTTGTATTCTCGGGAAGTGGTTCCCATCTTGTCCAGCTACAGGGGCCAGATGTCTCCTTGGTCGTTAGTTCAAGGTCCACACATAGGGAGACATCACCATGTATTCACTTTCAATTTGGCAAAATGACAATAACATTTGGGCTTAGAACACAATGAAATACAATGTATTGCAAGAATCGTGTAATCAATAAAATGTAGTAAATATGTACTGCAACAAAAAAAAGTGCCTATTATTGTTTCAATACCTGTGACGAAAATGTTGCAAAGGCACATAATGTTAAAAGGCCAAATAATAACAGAACAGGGCAAAAAAGATAGTAGTAACTGTAATAGCTGTGGTACACATCTCACAGTCAAGAGAATGAAATGGCACTTCAAAATAAAAGCTCTGTGCCAAAAATTCACAGCACTTCAAAATTTAGCTTTCTTCTTTTTTTTTTTTTTTAATTTTTTAATGTATTGATTATATACTGTTGGAGCTAAAGGGTTCACAAGAATTTTTATTTTATTTATGTATTTTTCTAAAGATTATTTTCAGGCATTTTAGCCTTTATTAGATAGGACAAATTAGTAGTGTGAACGGGGGAGAGAGGGGACGACATGCAGCAAAGGGCCTCAAGTGGGAGTCAAACCCAAGGCCGCTGTAGGCGTCATTTATGGGGCATCTGCTTTATTCCCTCAGCCACCGACACCCCGAGAATATACTGTTGGTTTACAGATTCCACCACACTGTCAGGGTGCAGAGACATCTTGAGAGGCCAGGAACTGGTCATGCTTATCAGAGGCCACGCTACAGTCTGCACAACACAACGTAGCCTGGAGTACATTCCAGGGCACCACCACTGATGTCATCAGTGCAGTCCCTGACTCTGTTGTGGATACAATTTATTCAACAATAGAGGAAAATGTACCCAAAGCTACAGATAAATCATTTCACAATCAGAAACTATATATGTTCAAAACCAACCAAAACGCCATGAACACATGCATTTCTGCTTAAAAAATTATAAGGCACCAGGCCACAATGTAAGAAGGGGCAAAAAATGTTGAAACTGGAATGCACACATTAAAAAAATATGGGGATTATATTATACTGGAATTGTACCTTACATGAGTTTATGTGACAAACACATATAAACTGATTGACTGATTGATTTTAATTGTTATAATAAAATGTTGACCATATCATTTTGGAATTTATATCAATCACTGAGAAAAACAAAAAATGTTATGTTTCTTTAATTTAAAACGTAAAACACAGCTTATGATGTTTTAGATGCTGCATATTACAAATAAAATCCAAGCAAATTTGACTCTCAAGGTCTCCAATGAGTTATACACTGTCCCTTTATGTCCTGTCCCCTTAATGAATGGTGCTGAAACTACATTTTCACACATATGTATTTAATTTTCCACAGTAGCTACTATACGTTTCCATCTCTCCAATTTCCCCCTTGATTTTCACAGAGACATAATACCAAAATAAATCTCAATCTTGAAAAATGTTGCCTTTGCTAAAGTATATATCACAACGGTCTGAGCCAGTGTGCCCTACAATTAGGGTAATGGGTGGTATAATGGAATAGGACAGGTCGTGTTCTTCAGTAGTGTGTCTGGGTGGGTTTCAAAGAAATGAATTTAAATAGAGGTCTTGTGAAATTATGCACCACAGAAGATTGAAAAGACCCTATTTTTATGTATAGTGCTGTGTTTTTCATGATTTTTTATGATGCATATTAACATTTGCCTTATTTGTAATCAACTGTTGTTAACTGAAGGCTCTATGCCATAAACTATTAGTTGGTAAATTATTCTTTTTGTCACGTTATCAACTAATTAAATGTAAAAAAATAAATAAATAAATTGCATGAAATCGTAATATCTAATAGCAGTACCCGTAGAAGCACAATACTTCATAATAGCAATACATATTGTATGTGCACTCGAGTATCATCATAGTAATGACTCAATACTTAAGTGCACTGTCCCAACCCTACACTCCAGTACTGAAGTACTTAATAGCACTGTATGCTTTTTTTGGTTGCATGAAATAAAGTGAAAGCTTTCTGAACCAATAATCCAACACCACAGAGGAGCTGTGGATTTTATATGACGTTTCCATGGCGATGTACTCCCCTCAGAGATGTGAGTGAGAATACAGAGATTGTAACAAAGCTTTTGAAGATGTCGTCACCTTGTTCCCCCCTAGAAGAAGCTTGTCTCATAGCTCAGTTTCAAGTGTTTATCTCAGAGTCAAGATTTCTCTTCCTTTATAACAGTATACTCAGTATACTGTAGTTCTTGCTCTCTCTCACTAGCTTACACACAAACATCCTAATGAACACACACGCACGCACGCACACGCACGTGCACGTGCACACGCGCGCACACGCACACACACACACACACACACACACACACACACACACACACAGAGAGAGAGACATACACACCAGTCACCACAGCCCCTCTGTGATCTGCTTGGGGCCACCGAGTTTGGAAGGTGACATTTCAAAGGGGAATGATTATTCATAGGTAATCCGGACAGCAGCCAGCGCAGTAGGAAAAACACACACACACATGCGCGCAGACAATGGCTTGCGTGTCCCTTGTCATGTGATATTCAGTATGGAGCATGAGCTCTGTGTCCATGTGGTGAATAAATGAGGTGGAGAACCGCTGTTGGCTGCATGAATCATGGGGCTCTGCCGGACCTTTGTTACCTGCAA
Source organism: Plectropomus leopardus (assembly GCF_026936395.1). Lineage (NCBI taxonomy): Eukaryota > Metazoa > Chordata > Actinopteri > Perciformes > Serranidae > Plectropomus > Plectropomus leopardus. Next base: position 24,110,572 of record NC_142194.1, on the reverse strand, counting down.
AGCCTGTCAGGCTCTAACCCCTGGGAAAACACTACTGTTTCAGTACACACACACACACGTGCACACACACACACACACACACACACACACACACACGTGCACACACACACACACACACACACACACACACACACACACACACACACACACACACACACACACAGACACGTACATCTACTGCAGCCATCAAACATCACCACCATCACCCACTGGGAGCAAATCATCCACATCCCGGATAATCAGTGAAGGTCGCTTATGCTGCAAGGTTATAGAACGCTCCGGACAGCTGACACATCTGCTTATCTGCATACATTAATGTAAGAAAGAGAGAAATCTGAGAGTGTTTAGTGTGCCTATTGACGAACAAGCACTCAACTCGTTTCTCTGACGTCAAACTATGGGGTCACAACCAAATTGCATAACAAGTTCTTCCAACAATACTTTCTAGGGATGTCCTGGCCATGTTTTGTGGCCCATAAAGCTGATCCAAGTCATCTGAGTATCTGCCCATAATTAGTCCCGAGTCAATGTTTTTGTTTTCCTAGATAATACAGCTGAAAAGTGCACACTTAAAGAGAACTTCTTTAAAGTTTTTTTGTTTTTTTTAAGTGATTTTTTGATTAGCCTTTAATTATCATTTATTTATTCTACAAACTAAAGTATAAAATGGCATAACCTCCCTTTAATCTTTGGTATCCTCACTGTCTTGAGAGAATGTCTTAGGCTCTTTCCAGTGTCCAGTGTTTGTTGCTGTGTTGCAGTCTGTCTGAGTTAGGTGAATGGTCTGTGTTCTGCTGAGTGTTTATTTTCGTTGTGTGCAAATCTTTTGGGTGAACTACCCTTCATTAATAAATAAGCCATGTTGGGCTTTTAGCTCACAGAGCTTGTATACTTGCAGTGGCCAGTGGTGAGTGAGGTTGTAGTAAACTCAGCACTGCTGTCTGTGTCTCCTCGGAGCAGGGCGGAGAAACACTGCAAAAGGCAAAACGTGAGACTCTGACTGAGCTGAAATGAAGCAAGTGCTCATAACTTTGGTATATAACTAAAAAAAAACAGTCTCACACTGCGTTTTTATTTATGTTGCATGTTGTTTTACAGTGGACGGGGCTTAGCTGCTGCTCTTAGGTTCAGCAGAGGTTTCAGATATTTAAATGCTTTTGAAAGGCATCTAAAAGTGATGGCAGTGAAGGTGTTAAATGGTCAAACACAGAATTTCAGACAACCTGGAGTACAAAAAATAATTGTCCCATTTTAACGGTGATGTCAATGTTAAATTGACCTCAATCTAGACACATACAGCTGATGCAAAAAGGAATATCCTCCAGCCATGTTATCGTGACCACAAGTGCACAGACACAACCTTAAATCTAAGCTGGTGCATGTTTGGACACAGGAGTCTCAGTTTGACTGGATCACATCTTATCATGTCATCTAGAATATTTAGTCATGGAGTGATTGTTTTCTGTTAAAGTAAGCATAGGGCTTTTAAAATGACAAACATGATAAAACACCCATGTCATCTGTCAACTTATGGTGACACTGGAGCCACAGGCTTATACCTCAACTCACATTTCTCTTTCTTTCAAACAGATGTTTACTTTACAGTTCATACAAAGAAGCATCTCATTAACGGTTTGATTTTTCATCTATAACTAAACAGTTAACTGTCCGCTGTAATTACATGTCTCCCTCCCACACATGTACACAATTTATCATATTTCCATACACAAACACTCAATCAAAAGCCTCTGTTTGACACCAGAGAAAATCATCTTTAATATTCAAGCTGAGGAATTCTTATCTCATATATCTAACAATACTGTGAGATTAAGTTTCACATAATAACATCACACCACAGGAAGCAGCCTCCTTTTTTTCTTTACACAAGCAATGACACAATGCATCATCATTCAATAGTTTCTCATTTCTCACAAGCAATGATTGTTTTTAAAGGGAGAAATATTCCTAATTATTTCAATAGTATGTGGGCCTGTAATTCAATATATTGAGTTTTTATCGCATGCCTGAGGCACCTCTAATTATATAGCCAATTAATACAACATAAGCCAATCATAAGATGATCGAGTTGCAATATAAACTGAAAGCTTATCTTTATAAGCATAATGGTGACTTGTTTTTCCCTCTGGCTTTCTTTAAAACCACGAATAAAACTGAAGATGCAAAAAAGTGGCAAACCAGGTGCATATAGACTTAATTACCTCTCGCCAATCACCATCTCTTCTTCCTCTTTTTTGTCTCTATCACCCTATCTCTCTTTCTCTCTCACACACACAGACGCAGCAGGAGCAAAGAGCCGCTGTCTAGTGACGTGGGTGCACTGAGAGGTGGTCTTAATGTGAGGCAAAGGGCCATTACTAATGCATCGACTAGCATCATCCTCTGCTGACGCACCCTCTCACCCTGACAGCAAGGGACAAATTTTACTAAGCTTTCTGAGCCTTGTTACGCGCACCTTCTGCACAAGGACAAGTGGTTTTATTACTCTTGCTTAGGGCCACACACCTGGAAACACTAGGCTGCCTGTCTTATGTCTGTGCATCATAATGCACTCAAGAAAGACTTATGCAAATAACCAGAGTAGATAATCAAGGTTTGCATAATTTGTGAGGCTAAGATTTCCATGACATAGGTAGGGTCTCCAAAAAGAAGGTGCAACTGGTGCAGGTGTATTTAAAGGGTAAAAAGGAAACTTTTATTTCCTTGTGGTTTTCAGAAACGTAACTGACAGCAGACAAAGAAGGATCCCACCACAAAACACTAAAATGAGCAACACTGAACAAGATGACATAAAAAAAAATGATGGAGTTGAACCAGAGCCAATTCTTAAATCTGATCTAAGGTTAAACTAACCATCCCATTCCGAAGTCATCAAATATCGCCACTTTGTCAGTGATTTCGGTGTCAGACACTGATGCCAGAGGCCACCTTTCGCAGCTGTACGATACGCCGCCAGGTGGCGTCAGTTTGTATTGCAGTTGGACGGGACCTTTGTCAGTATTATGATATGCTGCCAGTCAGCTGGACAGCTCCTGTCGTGGCAGTATGATACGTTGGTGGGCAGCAACAGTTCATATTTCTGCTGGATAGCACCTGTAATGGCAATATGGTACGCTGCTGGTTAGTAACAATGAATATGCGAAGCTTGAAAGTCCTTATGCGGTGTGTGGGAGGGGAGGTGGATAGTCCAAAAAATTAGGGTGACTCTCCTGGGAGCCTGGTACACCTGTATGAATGTCAGGCCAAACCATGATGTTTTTCTAAACCTAACCATATGCTTTTTTGCCTTAACCCAACCATGTGCTTTTGTTGTCTAAACATGGCAACATGTTGTTGTTCGTGCTTTTGAACATTTTTTGCATTATCAATCAGCAGATTATTTTTAATGATTTATCTTCTAAATAGTACACTGTAAAAATGCTCTCTAATGGTATCTTCAAATTACTTTTTGTATCTCATCAACAGTCTAAAACCTTTAGTTAATGATTATATACAAAAGCACCAAATCTGCAAATGTCTAGCATTGTGGCTTTCAAAATGACTTCAAGAATCAATCAATTATCTACACTATTGATGATTAATATTCCTTTGATGGATTAAATAATTGATCAACTAATCTATTAAGCTCTTTTTCAGATTGTTGGAGCACCTTTTAAGCTGACCATGAGCGATAGTGATAAAGTGTCCAAATATGAAAGGGAGGTTAGTGCATTGAAGATTTGATGGCCTAAATGACAATAAAAGATCATAGATCCCCTGAGCAGGCTGACAACTATGAGTGGACTGCATCTTTAAGGCTCACTGATCAGCCTGCTCTACAGGAAATTGCACCTGCTGATTGAATAATTAGCTGCAGCTATAAGTAAGTAAGTAAGTAATAAGTAAGTACATGCAGGCTGAATGCAAACTAAATGTAAGGGGCTGTGCTTTCTTGTAACTAAATCTGGACCAGTCACAGACCACAGTCACAAACTTACACCTGTGCACACACACAAATGCAGACACAGAGGCACACATATGATAATGTGGAGGTCTTAGGAAAATGCACTTTCATTGAAGGAATACTTTACCCCAACAAAATAACGTTTATATATCAGTTGCTCATTGTGTTTTACGGTTAAATTAAAAAACAGAAATTTTTTGATGACTTTTAGTTATATGGGTCCACATTACATCAGCAAAACTTAAAACATCTGTTTAAAAACTCCTTTGCCACTTGTGCAGTAAAATCCAAATGGCATTTATCCAGTCATATGCTCAGTACTTCCCTAAGAGAGAGTCCCTATCCGATGGGAACTGAATCAAAAGTCAAACTTATGGATGCTCTCTTCAAAGCCAGAATCAATTAAAGACAACAGTGATTTTAACTTGCTGAACACACGAGCTGCTGGCCCACCACTGCCTCAATGGGTAGTTTGTTTATGTTATTGTATGAAATTGGTGAATTCAAATTAATCAACATAATAATTAAACAACAAATTTACAGAAAAACAATGCCGTCTGGGATTAAACAGAGCATCAATATGTTTTACTCTCGGTTACATTCCCTTTCGGAAATTTTCCTACAAAGAAAACTCAATTTCAAACATAAAAGTCTCTTTATAGGTGTAGGGGAGTACTGCTGCTTATATAAAAAAGTTGTATAAAGATTTATATGGCTGTAGAGGGAGCTGCATAGTTCTTATAAACTGCCTCAAGTGATGTAACTTGAGTCAATGACAGCTGGGGCTAAAAACTAGGTTAAAGGTTTGAAGGGGAAAAAAATGAGTGTGTAGTCATAAAGAGAAGTGCTCTGTACATTCCAGTAAATTGAATGGCTTTGCATTCTCCGTAATGTAGGTGCCAGATTTTGATCACAATCTAGAGGGCTCAACAGCCCTGGCCAGAGAGAATATATTATCTCATTTGGGATAGGCCTTATAATTTCTCTTCTTAGAAATTGTTAGAGAAAAAAATTAAAACAATCTCATACTGTAATCTCATTGTACTCATGAATCTGGTACATTTTTTAGTAGTTGGAATGTAAACATTTATGTACATGTTACCCTATGTGCTGCAACTTGCTTGCTATGATATAACCAGTCTTTCCTGTTAATGAAAATCCAGCCTAGACATATGAAAAAAGTGAAATGAGATTGCACAAGAGGTATGAATCAAAATTCATGATTTTAGTCTGGCTTACTGTGTAGCTTTACCTCCAGCTATAAACGTGTGCTGCATAACTAAATAAAAGAGCTGCTAGGAAAGTCCTGGCTCTTTGCATCCAGGTGATGCAAGGTCACTTTAGGATGAAAGTGTGAAATTTGAAAGTTGAAATGGAAAGACAACATTTAGTAGTAGCAAAATAATAAAAAAAGAATTCTGTTGTGGTGTACACAACTTCCCGTGTAATATCACATCATGTAAAATGTCAGGTGGAGGCTGGTGAGATTACTTTAATAATTATACAACTTATGTTAAAATGCTTCTGAAAACACTTTGGTGTGGAAACTGTGGATGAGAAGAGATAAGGACAGATGGATGTCTGGAAATATAAGACTAAAATAGAAACATGAGACGGAGTAGAAGGGGTGGTGTACGTGTTCGATGGAGACACGGCAACACGGAATAACGGCAGAACACACACGTACTCAGTCAAGAGACCAACGCATAATAAAGGGATTAGCTCAACATGACTAGGCAGGTAGTCAGTGCGTGACTGTACAACACCCTAGGTGGCATCTTAATCAGGCGGTCTCTTGTCAGTCCCCAACTCTGCAAAGAGCAGCCAAATCCCAATACTCCAGGGTCTGGCAGCAGGGCATTAAACTAAGAGGCTAATTTTACCTTCCTCAACACTGGTTTAATCTTTAAGTAGCTTTAGATTAAAAAGCTAATTATGGGATCTGTAGTGTGATTTGTTTGCAAAATATTATATATTTTTTATATTAAAAAAACCCCAACTACTGTTTGTACATGTATAAGTACATTTTAATCATCAGAAAAGTTTGTAGAAGGCATGTGATACTTGCAGTTAGTTAGTTAGTGCCTATCCATGTTTATTCATGTATAAAAATATGTATTTGGGGTTTTTTAGGTGATTCTTAACTTGATAAGTAATAATAATCTTTATTTATATGCTGTAGCACTTTTTAAAGCTTAAGCACAAGTGCTTTTCAGATTAAAAGATTAACGTTAGCCACCGATGGTTTTAAGCCAACAAAGGAGGCACAGGTTGAACCATCGGGACCAACTGGGGTTCAGAGTTGTGCTTAAGGCCCCATCATGTAGACAAGATGGGACCCTGAAATTAATTAATGAACTGCTTTGCCTGCTGAGCCATAGCTCTGACAACACAAACATCGCCTGTGGTGGTGAATTTAAAGACTTCGTTTTGAAATTAAAGGCAATGTTTTGCACTTGTGAAAAATGCTTCAAAAAGGTCAGAATCATGTATTGATTTAACTGAGGGTGCAACTAATGGTAATTTTCATTGTTGATTAATCTGTCGATTATTTTCTTGATTAAGAGATTTGTTGTTTGGTCTATAAAATGTCAGAAAATGGTTAAAAAAAAAAAAATCAATCAATCATTGTTTCCCACAGCTCCAGATGATATTCAGAATGTCTTGCTTTCAGCACAATGCAATGATTTACAGTTTACTGTCAAGGAGGGAGAAAGAAACAAGACAATATTCACACTCAAGAAGCTAGAATCAGAGAATTTTGTCTGATTAATTGTTTATGGTTTTTTTCAGCAATTAACCCTTTGAGTAAATTGGCTTGATTTCTATCAAAAACATGGGAAAAGGCAACAAGCCATTCATGAAGAAATAACCCAAAAAAAGAAATTAGCAAAAAGTACAAGAGAACTGCCTAAAAACTGGTAATAAAAAAACAAAACAAAAAAAATAAACAAAAAAATGGAGAAGAAATTTTAAAAAATAATTTAAAAAAACAATAACAATGAAATGATCTGGAAAGAAGTTCTTTAAAATTTATAGTTATTCTGTAAAATATTTTTAAATATGTAATTGAGATAATAATAAAGTTTTTGCCAAGCTTTTCCCCCCTTTTTCCATAGCTTTTTAAAAATCTGTTTCTAAATCTACTAAGTTCTTGCAATTCGTGGAACATTTCTCAAGTTGCTCATTTCCTTTTTGTCCCCATGTTTTTGAAAGAAATCATACAAATTTGCTGAGGGTTCAAAGGTTTAAATACTTTTAAAGGATATGTAACCCTAACCCAGCAAAAGAAAACTGATGCTGATACAGGTTTCAAAGGGTCAATGTAATAGTCGACAACTAATCATATATCATATACTCAAGGGTTTCGTGCACATTCATTTGTGGTGGCCCGCCACAATTAAAACATCTGCCGCCACAAATAGATTTTATATTTTTGGAATTAGAACATTTGGAATATAAGTACTATTTGGTTATGCATCGTATCACTCTCGGAGCACAGGGTGTACTGTGGGCACAGATGAAGCAGCAGAACACCAGTGGAACTGAAAGTGACAAACTGCAGCTAAGGAGAAAAAGAAGAACTCATGGAGAGCTCCGCCTGTGCTGCATTCACAGACCCACAAAAACCTCAGAATTTCGAGAGGGGACACAGAATGAGGGACACACATGCATTTAAAAGACAAAAAAAAAAGATAACATTTCCTGTTGTCCCCACTACACATACACTCTCATTCTGAGGGAAACACTGTAACTGACTGATCGTAGGCAGCCCTCTTGCCCCCCTCAGTCACACACCTTTTTTGAAGCCTTAACAGCACATCAGAAAAGTCCTGCTGACATCTTGGTTTACTTTGAAATGAAAGAAAAACTGATGCCAACATTTTGTCCTGAGGAGCAAAAACTCATACTGCCCTCATGGCTGTGACACACAACACATTCTTTGTCTTAAGAAAAGAAAAAAACAATCAGAGACAATCAATGTTTCCTGATGGACGTGCAGCCAAAATGATACTCCTTCAAACCTCCTTCAGTGTTCTCTTATGTTATAAAATACCTCTGGGGAACATTCAGTATTCACTGTCTCCGTTTTACTCTAAACACTGACAAGATAGCGTATCAGTGTTTCGCCAGCATCATTCATTAAACATAGGCACACAGAGGAGCTCTGCAGCCCGGCCAGACGCCTCAGATAAGAAAGACATCACTTGTTCGCAGGCCAACATAAATCTCCATAACACTGGGGAGATAACAAACGAACTAGCTGGAGCAAAGAGACGATGTGTACTCATTAAACGGTCACTGTGCTCCACTATGCGCAACGCTGGAAGCCGGGACACTGATGACATATTAAGGGGCAAAGGAGAGTAATGATAGTTCAGAGACGCAATTATTGTGGCTTCACTTGAAAAAGGCAGGTGGAAGGGTGAGGCAAAGAGCGCGAGCAAGATAGGACTTTGCGAAATGGAACAACATATACACAGAGTAAACATGAAAGTCTCCATGACCAAGTAAATATATATGAGACCTACAATAGAACGGAAATAAATATTTTATGTGTTTATTAAATTAATGCGCTTTGACAACAAATGAGCACTGAGCAAAGAGAGGGTTCTCAAGGTTTCCATATTGGTGTGTATGTGTGCTGCATTTGTAAAACCCTTGAACAGAGAGATTAATTGGAATATTAGTGCTAACAGGTTTGGGACAGGTGCACTCAGTGGTTTTCTACCGGGGCCATTCTTCTTGGTTAGAAACTGTCCACATTAATTAATTTGACTAATGGAATCATGCAAATGTGTGCATGTGTATGTACACCTATGCATGAGTGTGTGCTGGCATTAGTGAGGAACACAGATTTTCAGCATTTAAATATCCATGAAGACAGACATGTCCAACAAGTCCTCCAAATTATACTACAAAGACAAAGTCTGGGATTGCCATCCAAAATATGTGTGTTTCTTAATGTTACATTACAACTACAAACTGTTTTCTGATTTTCCCCTGCAATGGTCAGGCTGTTCTCATTCACTGTTTCCACCAATAGCTATGGAAAGTAGTGCATACTAAGCAGGGCTAGGGAATGCACTTTTGCCACTCTAGGCAAAAGACAATTACGCTGCCGTGCATAATTTTGCATGAGATCATACAAACAGTTCTATGTGCATTGTTTTCATATGATATGCAAACTGTTGTATATATCCTAAGATATATAAAAAACGGTTGAATGTGCTCAATTTTTCTTAATCACAACAACCACTGTTGTGCATAATTTTGCACAATATCATATGAAGCGTTGTGTGTGAATCATTTTGCATGATATCATGTACACCACTGTGAGTGGGTGATTTTTTTCAATCTAAGCACAATTTTATGTTATATCATACAAATTTTAGGTAGACAATTTTTTTTTGCTATCACATGAACCATTGTATGTAGATCATTTTTTGTAAGACATCATGTATGGAAATACGACGCTATGGTTATGGTTAAGGTTAGTTTATAGGCCCATGATTGACTTGTGTAGCCCTATAGGGAAAGATCATCCTAAACAGGAATATGGCCTTTGCAAAGACATACATAAATGTCTCTGCAAATCTCAAATAGAGGGTTGTTATTGGTAGGGGCTCACAGAGGTAGTGCACCTCCCAAAAACATATAGATGGGTCCAAAACAGTGAACGAAAGCAAATGAAAACATGTTACATACAAGTGTAAAAGAAAAGCAAATCAAAGTAGTATAATTCAGCTTTAGACACACACATGCACCTTAGGAAGATGGGATAGCTATTTAATCTTTAAAAAGCTGAAATCAGACACAGGGTCTGTCCTTGGTGATGAAAGCAGCTAAAGTTACGCTGAAATCACACTGAAATAGTTTTTAGCCCACCTCCTCCCTCTATGGACTCTGTGGCTCTATAATCAAGCTACGCTATTCCCCCTTTTTTCCCTGCAGACTGACAAGACTCATAATTCCAATGGCTGCGAGACGACTGTCACAAGCTTCATTTGTATCTTCATGTGCCAAACAACAAGACAGCAAACAAATAATCGAATCAGGTCCTTGTTGACTCTGTATCAAGCTGAATAAACTTTATATGTTTTGGAGAAGACAGCAGCCAAACCAGGGCCAAGCCATCTAAATCAGAACAATACAGCTGTGTCCAATTCTATGTTATGCAAATATACACCCACCCCCTTACTCGCCTTACAATCTCTGCTGCTGTGTAATTTTGACTGAATCTCACACATACCGCTGCAGGTGCTGAGAGCGCTTCTGTGCAGCCGAGTGTGTAAAGAATGGCAATAATGCTGCAGGGGTTACAAGTTTCATTCCCAGCGGGGCCACTCATGTTAAATATGCATATACTCATAATACTAGAAGGCTGCGGGAAGTACAGAGCTCATCAAATTGCATATGCCACATTATCAAAGCACAGATTAGTTAAAATAGGTCAGATAATTATAAGTCAGAGACATCAGCCGTTGAGCTAGCCACAGTGTCTCTAAGAACTCTTATCTATCACGGTGAAAGACTCCCAATGGCAGCCATCTGATAGTCTAACGGGAGACAGGAGAGTTCAGTGCGGTCTTTAAGGAAGACAACAAGTATGCTAAAAATCTAGTGATCATAGATTACTCCCTGCAGGTCATCAACTTGTCAGACTTGCTTGGATTAACTTCTCCAGTTAAAATATGTGAGTTTGATATTTTGGATAACAGTGACAGGGTCTACCAGCCGAAGGGTGTTCAGAAAGGTCGTAAGGCAAATTTTAGAAATTGCAGTTGCACAATCAATAGAGCCTTTGTTGCATTTTATACTTCTCTCACTTCCTGCCTGCCTCTTGTATAATACTGAATAAAGGTAGAAATGCCCAAGAAAAGAAATCTTTGAAAGATTTTATTGTTACTGTTGGAATCTATTCAGGGTTTCTAGAAATGGTTCAGTCATTGATCGCTCAACTAAGAGTCACTTTTTAAGAGGTACTCCAAAGACATTGAGACAAGTGAGTCAGTTTGGGGAAAAATACCCTGATGTCAAAATGATGATGAAAATATACTGAGAAATAAAGTATAGATTTTGACATGTCATCATGTTATTAAGACTTATTAAGACATAAGTAAATGTAAGCATCAGTAGTATTTTTAGACTGCTAATCGATCGCATGCTATGAGTAATGACCGACAAGTAGAGACAGGATGAAAAAGAGGCATTTTATACAGGAATATACCAGGGCTTATAACTGTGGGATAGTTATACTTTAGCTATGAAGAGTGTTCAATCATCAACAATTGTCCATGAACCTCTGTCAGAAATAATGCCGGTGAATAGGCAAAATCATTTCTAGAATCAATTTTTGTCAAGTTGGTCCTGAGCTTCAACAATCCCAGTGAATCTGAATTCTTTAAATACAAGTCAGGGTACAGCTCTTGCTCATGAGGGTAGTAGGTGCTAAGTTTTAATGCACAGATTTTGGATGTTCTGCTTGCTACAAGATTCAATCTTAAGGCTTTACAGGAGCATTGGAAGCAATGCGCACCAACGCAAGATCACATATGAATGTGGCTGTTTTGCACATTCATGTGTGACGCTGGACGCTTTTGCCGAAACCCAGGACCCTCTCACATATACTTTAATGTCCCTGTAGTTGAAATAGACTTTTTTGGTTTAACAGTCCAGTGTTTAAGGGAATATATTGGTTGAAATGGAATATTATAAAATAAGTATGTGTTCTCTAGTGTATGATCACCTGAAAATAAGAATCGTAGTTTTTTCATTACCTAGAAATGACAATAGAGTTGTTTATACCTACATGGATTTGAAACTAAGACTACTGGTCTTTCTGCCTGATTTTAAAGCTCTCATAAATACAAAGTTGAATAAATCATTTGGTACTTGCTACTGTGCGTAGGTATTTTAATGTTCCACATTTTTAATGTTTATCTTTTATGTTTTTGTTGTGGCTGTCTTGTCTGTAACTTTTCTTAAGGTTCTGTCTCGGCCAGGTCTCCTTGAGACTTTTTAAAAAAAAAACATAAAAACATCTGGGGCAGGCACTCATCTACACAGATTGAATGTTGCATGTTTCTACCATAGCCCAGAACATAAACCAAATTATGGCTCTAGATCAGGCTATTGCGGTTTCGCATTTTTTGCATCTTTTTGCATCTGAAAATCACTTTTTTTAAAAAATCATTTCTTCAGAGTATTTATCAGTTTAAACAAACATGTCCTTTTGTTTTGGAGAGGGATAGACCGATAATTTGGCCTCAATAAAAACCTCCTGAACAAGTTATCAGTAACAAAGATGAGCATACAAGCATGTGCTGGGCTAAAAGCCCATCTCCCACACGCCTAACAGTGTCGGAGATGCACTGATTTGCAATGTGAAACTGCTTTATTCAGTGTTTCTACTTTAAAAGTTGGGGTGAGTGGAACGCATTGCCCGTCTTTATATACAGTCTATGATCAAGAGTAGTGGAAATGTTGGAAGTAACTGTGAATACCGTCCTAGTTGCTAGGCCCCGAGGAAAACAAAAGAACCCAGTTGTCTCTGTGACAACGGCACCAACAATAATACCACTTAGAGAGCTTGGGTGAAAAGTTATCTGTCTCCACTTTGATGGGCTACCAAAGTTCATAGAGTAAGATACAACCACAACAAATTGCAGTTACCTGTTGTTAACTGTCTGATTGATCAACTCATGTCCTGAAATACTTGAGTTTTAACATGGTTGCCAAATTATTAGCATAATTATGTATATAATTTATACAGGCTGAGTATAAGATTGATTGAATAGTTCAGGACCGGCAGATGGTTCTGCTTGTTTGTTCCACATCGGTTAGACAGACAGCTTTCACACCCAAAACCCATACTTGAAAAATGAAAAATGCTATCAAGATGCATTACGGAAAGCATAGCGTAGTTATTGTTATTATCATTATTGAATTAAAAAATGTAAATGACTCCAAGACCCAAAAACCCTCCAAGAAAGAAAATAAAGACTCTGCAGAATTAAACTGCCTCGTCTGATGCAATCACTATCAATCAGAGCCCAGTGAATCACTACAAGGTTGAAGAAGTGTGTCAATCACAGCTGGAGGGGTTAAAAAAACACAACACAGGAATTTTAGATCTTCCAACAGCCATATTTCCTCCATTATGCAGTGACACAATAGTGCACAGTGAACAAGCAGAAGTCTGATTTCCATTATACCTCATCATGGATGCAAAGCAATGTAATAAAGTCGGCTGGGCTCTTTTGTGTGGAGGTGTAATAAGTTGCGGTGTACTGTCAGAACAAGAACAGGGCCGGGACCCTCTGAGACAGAGGGAATCTGTTTGACAGCAGACGTGGGAGGGAAGCAAGAAGGGAAGGTAACGAGGCCATTTCTGTTCAGCACTCTTCCCCAATTTGTGTGTGAGATAAAATGATACAAACAGAATGACTTTGTGTGTGTTCATTAAAGATGGTTTCCCAGATGGCTTCTGGCTATGTGCAGCCACACACACACTCTCTCTCCTGTTGCTAACCGGGCGCAAACCTGGCAGATAAACAAAGCCTTGCTCTGAATTGGACTTTGACCAGCCGAACATCATCAGCAGAGAAATCCCATGAGCCTGTTAGTGGCTGCTGATGGTCAGACTACAAATCCACCCAACTCGGCAAGAGCCCTGGTCACGACTCTGGGGACCAGCTGACAGCTTCATCTGATCGAGTGAACAGAGGTATCCTGATGTTAGAGAGGCCAGGCAAGAGACATTGGTCTGAAAGTTGATTGCCCCGGTTGGATGGAGAAATCGCTCACATTTGCAAAAAAATGGCGCCACATTTCAGACAAGAATGTTGACATTGGATTATTCGGCAAAACTCAGCCTACTACTTCAGAAAACAAAAAAAATTGCATACAATTCTTGTCAGTATTGTTTTTGGCTTTGCTTTTCAACAGTTGTTAATCTGTAAAATCAATATCCAAAAAGTAGAATTTGTGTTCTAACGCTGTTGTACCCTCGGGCAATTGGGGCTAGTTTTTCTTTTTCTTTTTTTTTTTTTTAAATATGTGACACAAGCTTTGCTGCTCAAATTAACTTTTTTTGAAACTCTTTCAGTTTTTTTGGTTTTTCTTTCGAAAACCATAGAAGAAGAAGCCATACATGCACTTGCCGAAACGATGACTCAAATCTATATTTACTTGTGTTCATCTAGCACCTTTTTGGTATGAATTTTGTTGTCTTCAATAATGGTTGCAGAGTTTAAAGAAGCTTCTAAAACAAGCTTGATGTTATTTTACAGTCGGCATGTCCCAGTTACAGAGTGCCAACGGTTGAGACTTTCACCCTGGGTAACCATGACTAACCATTCCAGTCAGTTACACCAGTAAGACAGCCATTCTCCAGACACGGTACACAGTAAAGATGTCATGTGTTTGCTGTGCTGTGGTCATTGTTACTGCTGTCCGTTTGACCAAGTGCCTCTTATTTAATGTGGACAGGAAACCCAGATCTCGTGATATACTGTACACCGCGATGCTCCCACTCCGGTCTGCCAAAACTGCCTCTGCTCCTGATCACTATTTGTTGTTATGGTGATGGCTACTACAGTGGGATACAGAACATAATAAGTCGAGAAAGTACTCATTCAAGTGAGAGCCGACACGTTAGAGTTGCTGCGAATACAAGCAAACGTATCTTCACACACAGATTTTCTAAGGGGTGCAAGCAAGCGTTTGAAAAGAGTGAAAATGGAACAGTCGTCCTGTTTCTTTTATTCACTACCACTCTCTATCTCAATCTTTTCATCCGAGGAACACCACCCTTGCTTCCTAAAACTACTTAAACCTGCAATAGCTTGGCCCCTTATCATCCGCTCCTCTTTTTAACTGGTATCTTTTCCTGATGTTTTCTGCCATGCTTAAGATTTTATACTCAAGTCCCAGTGGGAACTGAAAACAGGATTACAGAACAATTTTTCCACCCTTCTGCTTTACAGTAATATGGTTACTGCCACAACTTCCTCCTCCAGTCAGGTCAGCAGATTTGGGGTCGAGGTTCAACTTATCTGAATTTTGGCTGCAAAATGTGGTGTAAAAATCAGCGAAATGGCAAATGCTCTGTTCATTTGAAATGAACTTTCCTTGCAGAATGTCAAACTAGAGCACTGACTGTGAAAGCCCTGTTATACCCTTTATTTGGATGAGGGAAACTCCACACAAAAAACCTTAAAGAGAGGGCAATAAAAAGGGGAGAATTCCCGAGAAGAGTAACAGAAGAGATAGCTCTTCTAGGACAAACAGACATGTAATAGGTACTGTATTATAATTCCGTATACATGCTTAAATATTAGGTAAATAAAATATATAACATAGAATTTTAAGTATATCATTACGTGTAATATTTTTAAACCTGCAATAACACAACACTCCATTTACATGATGTTAGAAAAAGTCGAATACTTGTGTTAGTTCGTCTGAAACTGGACTTTTAAAATACGGTTGTATGCTGCTGTGCACCACACGTGTTGCTCTTATATCCATGTATATGAAAACATGGATGCTTCACACCCATTTTCCCCACAGGGAACTGAAGTTTTGTGCCAAGTTTAAGGAAACTCCCCCCAGACCAGGATATTGCATTCACAAGGATGACACGGATGCAAGGTTACAGTGACCTTGACTTTTGACTCACAGATCTAATCAGCTCACTGTAAAGTCAAAGTGGACGTCTATGTCAAATTTAGAAAAATTCCCTCAAGATATTCTTAGGATTTCGCTTTCAGGAAAATGAGACGGATGCAAGGTCACAGTGACATTGACCTTTAAACACCAATATCTAATTAGTTGATAATTTAGTCCAAGTGAATTGTTTATGCCAAAAAAATATTCCCTCAAGGTAGTCTTGAGATATCACATTCACAAGAATGACACAGATAGGGTCACAATGAGCTTGATCTTTGACCTATGACCAGCAAAATCTAAAGGGTTCATTCTCTAGTTCTAGTGGACGTTCTAGTGGACGTTCTAGTGGAGACAGTAATAACAGAATAAAACGTGAATATTTTGTTAAAAAGTAATATGAAGCATCACTATAAATGGAAGACATTGATGGGCTTGTCCATTTTATACATCTTTTACTACTCTACACTTTGCATCTTGGTTGGCCGTTTTTCTGTGCCACTGTGATTGGCACTGCTGTTGAGATGAATTGAGACTGGATGAGAATTTTAATCAAAATACACCCCCATGATATTAGCAGAGTGTAAATGGTGCGGTTTGGTTTGCCTTTATTGTCGAGGTATACTTAACCTGGTGCACTGCGCCGGTCCCTGTGACTGTCATGTTAAATTACTGTCATTTCAGACACCCTAAATTGGATGTTTATTACTGAGAAATGGCAGCAGGAAAATTGATTTTCATGAATCAATGAAAGCAGATATACTGAGGACAAATTGTTTGGTACATTAGTACAACTCCATCTATGTAATACTATCACCATTTGCTCAACAATTACTCTGCCAGGTGTGAAGCTTTTTGACTTTTAATACTCATATTTTGTTGTTGGAACAAAAAAATCTCGCAATGCTGCATTTTAAAGATAGGAACTTAATCTGCATCACATGGTTCAAAAACAAAAACTCAATAAGCTGTATTCAGGACATTTTAAGGTGTAAATGGAATGTCCTTTTTAGCGTAAGGGGTAAAAAGATAGAGATGTGTGGGAAGAAAAAGGCGAATCGGAGTGGTGATAAAATGTCTTATTGGAACCATTACACAGTGTCATGGTTACTTGGTTTTCATCACCGAGCTGGGAAGCTCTCTGAGCTCCTTCCTGCGCTCTGCCAACCTCTCTCCCTCTCTCATCCTCTCCTGTGTCCTCTGCCTTATCACTCCCATCCTTCTCTCCCTGTCAACCCCAGCTCTCCCTTTCTGTCCATCCTGCCCTTCTTCTCATTCAGTCCCCGTGTTTGCTAAGGAGCCAGTAAAAGTGGCACCAGCAGCTGTCCAAACACTGATGGCCCCCCGCTGTGTGTGAAATACCCCCCTATGCTCCTGGTTGATTTTGTGTGAGCCATTATCACAGCCTGACGTTTTCCACTACTGTCTCCATGACACCGTTGAATGAAAGGGCAGAGGAAAAAGAAGGAGGAAGAAGACGTTGAAGAGGTGGGATATGTGGAGAAATGAAAAGGAAGCAGGCTGGGTAGGAACTGAAAAAATAATGGAATAAACCGAGATGAAAGTGGATGAGTGATGTTGTGGGAAATTCAAAAGAAAAAAAATGACATTGAAATGAAGACAGACATGACTGATTAAATGGCCAAAATGATATGATGAAGCAAAGAAAAAAAGCCATCAAGGAGGATATGTAATTTTGCTAGCTTGAGACCAAAAGCACAAAGATAACTTTTGATAAAATGGTTAAATATAAAAAAGAAAATTCCCCACACCTTTTCACACTTGCGGCAGAACTGCACAGACCTTTTACATCCCAACTGATGCTGCGTGCACACAACAAGCGACCCAACAACAGGCTACAGTCATTTTCAAAAAAAAAAAAAAGATATTGAAAAAAAGAATGTACAAGTGAGTGAAACCTCTCATAACTGATAACTGGATACATAGTTGAAGATACTGGGCCTCATGCAAGAACCAGTTGAATGAATAAGTGGTCAAGGCCTCTCATTTGAATTGCATTAGTCTACCCTACCCCACAATGTGAAAAGAACTTGTTTGACTTCAGAATCATAATGCCCTTTTCATTATCTTTTAATATGCTATCAAAACTAAATTAAAAATAATGCTAAATGAATGTTGTGTTCACTACTTTTTATACAGTGGCTTTCCAATTAACTGTTTCACTGTTCGAACTGCTAACTAATAAATCATTGATTGCTTTGAATTAGCAGTGCATGGGTTTTCAGTGTCTAATTTCATGTCAATCCTCTTTTTTCATTTCATATTAATTTATGTGATAATTGTTTAACTGATTACTAATGAATGGAGCAGAAGAGGCCACCTTATGGCTTAGAGCTGTTAAAATTATGCTAAAGTCATAAACAGGTGATGTTCATTAGGGCTAAAACAGGTGATTTCAGACATGTTTGTGCAGTTAAAGAGAGTTTTATGAACTCAGAACAATCACACATACAAGCATTGCAGATGAAAAAGTCAGAAAGATTTGGGATAACATTACAAAAATATTCTCGCACGAGGCCCACTGTGTTTTCACATTCATAAGATTGTGGCATACAATGTGACATACAGTAAGTTTACAACATTTTGCTACAATATGTCAGGCAAATTTTGTTCGCCATCTTAATTTTAATACCATCAGGTTTTGAGTGTGATAATGTTAACTTTTTTAGTTACAAAACAAAGATTTCTAAGTATTTATTAATATGCCATTATCGATTCTATCACCAGTTTATTTTTAAAGACTTAATTTACTCCACTTACACAAATTGCTTCCCAGCTGTAAATCATTTTGACCAGCATGTGCCCTCATTGAAGGCTTGAAGCCTCGAGAAATGAAACCGATTTGACACAATTTGCTGGAAAGCCGAAATGCTTCAAGATTGGCCTGTTTGCCCATCACAGCTGTTACAGATCTCTTGTCAGAGCACCCCCGCTGCCTCAAACTACCAATAAAGGGCAGTTACTGAACTGCTGTATGGCTGGTTTTAGGGAGGTCAGCCTCCCAATTAGCTGCTGTTGAGTTAAGCGGAGAGGCAGCAAATGACTGGGTTAGATCTTGATGGCCACCTGTGAGGAGAAGCAGACTTGCAGTGCAGCTATAAGTGAGTGTCCAAAAACAGTGTTTAAAAACAGGGTGCCTTTTGGCGTTTAGTTTTTTCACAGTCTCTTTAGTGACGAATATTTCTTTATTGTGAAAGTGCTTGCCAGATGAAAAAGCTATAAGTTAGATAAGTGTTGTTAGAAACAATACTGCATCAAGTTCAACATATGTCAAAAGCCAAAAATAAGAGAAAAAGTAAATTGTCTCAATAAAAAACTCGTAACTGATTACAGGTGAAAATTAAATGTTGTGAACAACAGGAGGTTGTGACAGTGGAAAACACAAGTTGGTCATATTTCATGGTGAAAATTAAGTTTGACTTTTGCCTGCATTTCTGAAACGGTCCCTAACTTCATCATCATTTTCTTGTTTGCTGTAGTGCAAGGTCACAGCCCTCAATATCAGAATGTTTTGGAAAAATACACCTGTGCAACATAAGTCAAGATTTATCTTGAACTGCACAACACAACACCAAGTTACTAAAGATAAATGTATTGATCTTTTGTCAATACCTTAGCATTAATTTTGACATTTCAGTTACTGCAGGTTAATTCAAACAACAATTTTAACTTTATCATTTTCAGATCACTTCAGAACTATTAAAGATGAGTTCTGTCTGTATTTTGAGTTAAAATTATAATTTGAATGATTGTACTATACAGGGTTCACTAACCTAAAGTTTAAATGAAAACAGACTTCCACTCATTGTTTCAGCAGCGTGATGAAAACATAAATGATTGTGCCGTTACTTTAATAGCAAATGTCTTGGTTTTACACTTTCACAACTCTTGAGATGACATAGATGTTACCATTCAAGTTCAATACACTCATTTTTTTTAGGCTGACTACTTTTTGTGAACTGAAACATCTTAAAACTGGAAAAGTATCCTCAGCAGAGCGCAGATCTCTTCCAGGTGGCCACCCGATCATGATCACACTAGACAATTCTTGTGATTCCAGTCGACGCAGTGTGTTGCAAAGGTGTCCAAGAAGTCTATTACAATAGCGATCTGATATATCTTTGGACCTATCACTGCAGCAGGTCTCACAGAGCAACTAACAGGCACTTGCAGTAACTGTATGTGAAATATGCATACAATCATGAAGATGAATGTATTTTTAATACCTAAAGGACAGCCACAAGTATTTGATCCAGGTCACCCATAACTGGAATTTAATGGATACTCTGTGGGCCACAGAACAACAAAGTAGGAGGTAACAACAATTTACACAATTAAAAACAGACA
Source organism: Plectropomus leopardus (assembly GCF_026936395.1). NCBI lineage: Eukaryota > Metazoa > Chordata > Actinopteri > Perciformes > Serranidae > Plectropomus > Plectropomus leopardus. The sequence goes on along the minus strand of NC_142194.1, from coordinate 24,090,570 downwards.
AACAAAGAAAATAGAAGCTCATATATCAAGGAAAAATGACAGGGTGGTATGATGCCATGTAGAGGACAGGACAAGACGGGGTCACAGCCCGACCACAGAGAGACTGCCCATTAGAATGGCCCCTCTCAGCTCCCTTACAGTCAAGATGGCAGCGAAGATCATAATATTGGGTATATTTTTTTTTCTGGAAAACTTGTGGCCCCTATCAATAAGAGTTGGTGATGAGTGATGAGTCAGAACTCATTGACGGTAAAACAGTCAATAAGACTTAAATATACAGTCAACTTTACGTACAAAATATTAGGCTAATTGTTGTTTTCAAGATAAGCTGTGGATGGACGGAAATAAGAACATGCACAGAGATAGAGATGATAGTTCTGCATGATTACTGTGAGTGTGACAATTGCGCCAAGTATGTCAGTCAATCTGGTGACACCTCAATAGGAAAAAGCAAATATTACTGCAAAAACTCATCTGCATACATGCACACCCAATATTCATAGCAAAATAAGCTCAAAAAAGTGTATCATAGAAATGTTTAAAACTCATAATCTGAATCAAAGCAGACATGTAACCTACAGCGTGATCAGGAGGACGTTATCAGCACCCAGCCAGCACTAATCCCAAAAGACTGAGCCCCTACGGAAACGCCAAACACGCTTACGTTACATATGTGTGCACCAGCTAGTTTATGTATTATATATAGGATATATCATCCTCTTCCTTCACTCTTCATTGTCCCTAGCACACTGTGTGTGTGTTTATACGACAGTGTGTCATCTTGTATAAGAGTGCATGACGCTGATGTGTCAGCCGCTCCTTCATATGTAATTCGTGTCATTGCTGCTGTCCTGGTGTGACTGCAGGAGCTTAAGGCAACAGCTGTTCTGTGCTGCTCCGACTGCAGCGGCTGCATCACATTTCTGTCTCTCTCTGTCCCGTCTCTACCCTCCCCTGTTCTGTGAAACTCGGGTCACAGGAAGGCTCAGAGATGTCATTGTTTAAATCTTCAACTGTTCGGTTTGGGTTCTTGTTATTTAAGGTTTGTACAACGCTTTAAATATTGAAATTTAATCAGAATCAGTTAACTTTCTTATTCACCTGCTAGAGGGTCATTAATCAAAATACATTACATGCTGAATAAATTAATAATAAACTTGCTTAATTTTTCAAAGTGAATTGATTATAAATAGCATTGAATCTGCAGTATCCAGAGCTGTGATTAAAACCATTCATTCCCAGGCAAGTCTTAACAACTTTGGGACCACATTAAGTTCAACTTAAAGCAAAAAGAAAGTAAGTTAAAGAAACAACGTCACAGGTCATGTCTAAAAATTCAAATTATAGCACATAGCATATTGCAAATTGGTGAGTTTGAAGGCTTATTATGATATATTGCGGACTCAGTATCTTAAACTTTTAAATTAATACCAGACTAAAAGTTGACAGCCATGCAAAATGTCCTCAAACAAGTCTTCCAACCCATAATACCACATAATTTGTATGATTCTGCTCTCTAATACAATCCACAGAAGTGTTTCCTTAATTAGTTCACCTACCAGTGAATGACTGAACAGCTCAAATGACCATTATCATTCACAGTTTTAAACATTTGGTTAAAGTTGTGAAACAAAGGCAGTTTCATGGTTATGTTTTCATTTTTTTTTTTTTCGGCTAAAATAGGTTTGTTGCTAACATAATGTAACAGGACGCATTTCTTACATATGTCACATGACATACTATAACATACTACATAACACTGTGTTATGATGTAACATTAAGTACATTTACATACACATGCAAAACTTGAAATGGCTCAACTTTTGTTTTTGGCTTCACAGGAGACATCGGTCTCATGTATGAAAGTCCTGTCCCATCAACCTCCTTTCCCTCGCACCATACACAGAGTCACTCTTGTACTACGTTGCTTAACATCCTCCTTTCCTACCATCATAATTACTCCTGCAAGAGGTTGCCACCTAAGAATGAATGTACATATTGGACGCAATTACTGCTTGTGTGAAATACCTATGCCGCAGTATTTTGGAGGACAGTCTCAGAACTTTTAACGCAGTGTGCTTTGAGCTAATGCTCACTATAGCATGCAAACCCGTTCACAATAACAATGCTAACGTGCTGATGTTTACCATTTTCATCATCTTTTTTTTACCATGCCTCTTTGCTAATTAGCACTTAACATAAAGTACAGCTAAGCTTAATGGGAATTTCATTCATTTTTCAGGCATTTTGTCAGAAACTAAAGCTTGTTGAAAAGTCAAGGATCACAAAAGTCATCAGGATACATCCTCAGAGCACCGTGGTAACCTGAACTAAATTCAAAGGCAGTCCATCCGATAGTTATTTATATATTTAAGTCTGGACCAAAGTGCTGGGAAACTAACCAACAGAGTAACCAGCAGATGAACATTGCCACACCTAAAGCTATACTGCTAAATATCACTAATCTAGTTACATTAAAAAAATAAATTAATCATTGTATTTCTGTATCAGTATTTCTACAGAGTTGTATTCATCACAGTGTGGTTAAGACGATATTGGAAGATTATATATTTGGCTGGTAAAATAAAAAATAGTATATTTATTTTTGTTAGATTGTTGCTACTTCCAATCAAAATGTCAATCAAAACCTATGTCCATAAACTAACTGATCAAGTTTTTGGCCGTCAACTTGCTGGCCTGACCTGCTCGTGAGCTTTAATCTTGATGTGGTGGATAGTGTTGGCAATTTGAAAGGGAAGTGAGAGAAGTAATGCTAAAGTACAGAGACAGCTTTTTTGCAGAAACTGTGTAGACACACAAACAAAGCTAAACAAAGTGCTTAATTATTACTCTGACTGGCTTCTATTATTTACTGAAAATGTCAGAGCAAGGGCTCTGAAAAAACATCTTAGACTTACGGAGGTATTTGTAAGCCCACAGTGTAGATCATTTTGATTGACATTTTGGGTGGAAGAAGGAAAACCTGCTTGCTGTAAACAGACGTAGATAGTAAGATAGCCCAGTTGACAACTGACAGGTTATCACTATTTTTGTATTCACATACATTTAATGACTGCTGTTAATAATTCATAAGCATTTTCATCACTTCCACTTATCAGATGCACCCTTGAGGTCTCTTTTCTTAAATAATGAGTGGCAATTTTGTGCCGTGAATTATAAATGATAAATGTAAGATGGGGAAAACGATAAAATACTGCTCTGTTTTCATCATTCACATCAATTCATCATCTCCATTTTAATGAGTTCAGTTTTGTTACTTCCAACTCTCATACAGAGTTTGATTGAGCTAGGATTACATATTGATCCAGCTCAGATTTGATATTTCTATTTGTTAATAACCAAAGTGTAGTTTAGAATGACTAAACAAGGAATATCAATATTCACTCAGGTTTCATTTCAAAGCACTAAGTGAGAAATACAGAAGAATTCTGCAGAGTGTAAATCACACAGGGTAGCAAACACAAACACGCACACAAAGGAGGCAAAAGAGCACAGAGACTGAGCGAGAACCGACTGCACAGTCGAAACCAGAGACTTAATATTCAAGACCGGAGGTAGAGATTAAAACAAATAAGAGACACAACACTCCAGAGTCACAAACATGTCTGAGAACTTCATGGTAGCGTCTAAATATTAAGAGGCTGTAAAAAGCTCAGCTCTACTTCAAGTACTCAAGCCAAGTTCTTCTTTTCAAGCTGCTTATCACTTTCAGAAATTGGCTCACCCCTAGAAATCAATATGACAATCACACACAAGGAACCATAATTCACAAAGAAAGCTTTTAAAAATAATTTTGATTAATACCATAAAGTCTGAATCACTTATTCCCTTTTATATCCCTAGAGAGTAATATCTGAGGAGGTGTCCTAAAAAGCACCATGTAATTATATCCTAATAACAGCAAAAACGGAGAAAAAGACTTGAAAAAAGACTTTGAAAGGAACCTTCTAATTTGAGTCATTTAGAGAGAGAAAAAACAAGATAATGGAGCAGTTTGATGGAAATTGGGATGGAGGTCAGGGTGATGTCTCAATTTATCCAATTATGAGTTCAGACTTCAGTGCTTCTTTAAAGTTGTCTTTTTTTCCATCTTCTGCTGCACTAGTTAGAAATATACGACATGCTAAACATTTTTTTAAATAAATCATTAGGTTACTTTCACTCACACACTAAAATATTACTTTCTAACCAATCGAGCACTCCTTTTGTCATGCTGTTCTATACTACAGCCTGGCTCAGATATCATCTGTGTAAACTAAAACTAAACTATACAATCGACTCCAACTTCTCCCCTCCAATAGGCAATTCAGAGTCCCTCCATTTCAACACAACAGACTGAAACATGTGCTCAAACATGAGTCTATCCTGTTGCTAAACCAAAATCAGTGTGCTGCCAAAAAGGTCTGAATCTGAGGATATTATGTGATGTGTTCCACATTCAATGTTTGTTAGGGATGTTCTATTCCCATTTTTTTTTGTGCCAAATCCATACCGATCTGAGTCATTTAATATTGAGTATCTACCGATACCGAGTACTAATCCAATACTTCTATTTTTCTACATAATACAGCTGTACAGTGCACTTTACAAAGGCTTCTTTAAGTTGTAAAAATCAATCCAGTGGATCTTGTATCATATAGTATAGTGCTGTATCGTATCCTCTTTGTCAATTATATTATAACACTGCTCACTCTTCTTGGCCTTGATTGGCTCACAGAGCTAAACAATATGCAAAGAGCTAGGGCTGTAGAATCAAGGCAAGTTATCACCTCCAAAAGGTACAAGCAGCTGCAGCAGCAAACTCCTGACTGATTTATCCTCCAAGACGCATTTACCTAACATGACGCCTAGACCAAATTCCTCTCTCCTTTTCCATTCATCAACCAGTTGTTGAAGACAAAGCTGAACAAAGAACAATTTTGCTCAGTGTCGAAATAATTCTGAATCACCTCAGGCAACATCCTGTTGATACTGAGGTATTACACTTTGTTGCATTTTCAGCTGTAAATTTAATAAATCTATTGACGACTGTTTCTCTTATATTTCCTACATAATCAACCGCTGTCAACAAAGATGTACACCTGTTGCAGTCAGTGCTCAAATACCACTACAAACACTGTTCTTACAATCTTCAATACAGAATATGTGAGCGTTCTTACCAGTAGGGGCATGGCCAGGTCAGCGAAGTAAACAAACGCCGCCCCGAATGTGAATCCCACAGCCACGGGCAAGAAAGCAAATGAGCCGTATTTCCCAGAATCCTCTGCCATCTCAATCGCCGGTGCCAGCAACGACCAATAGGAGGCAGCCAGCATTACCTAAAAAGGGAGATGAAAAAAAAAATCAAATTAATATACATATCAAAGCAGCAGTGTCTGATGTGCCTTCAAACACAGAATTAATGTGATGCAATTTGCCATCTCTGATTAACATTATGCACAAGGAAATTGTGCAGAATCATAAACAAGTCACTCCATAAATAATTACTACAAATGAGCCAATCCGAAGGTGATGCTTTCCTGTTTTTAAATGATCTTATCCTTTCGGGCTTATGCAAGAACCGCTGGTATGAGTACAATTATTCTTCAGTTGAACGTACAAGCAATTTAAATATTTTCTCATGTTTACAATTTTCTCCTGGGTATTAATAAAATGTAGTATTTCAAACCTATCATACAACATCTTGTCAGATGTACAGACAGTCTGCCTGTCACCACGGGGGAAATCACTTTTATGACTTAATTTAAAATTTAACCCTTTGAAACCTGGAGTGATATCACTTTTCTTGCTCCATTAATTACAAAAAAATGAGTGGATTTAGATTTTCTTTTAAGCTAGGGTAAACCTATATTTATAATTATCATAATTACATATTAAAAATGTGCTAACCAGAGTTATTATAATATTTTATTTCTTTATTTGACACATTTTCAGGTAATTTTCTTGTACTCTTTTTATGAAATTGTTGTTCCAAGTAGTCACTTAGACACAAACACATTGTAAAATAGGGTCAAGCTGAAGGATACCAGACTTACCTTTGATATTTTCTAACTGTTTTGGGTCACGAATGCAACTAATGAAACATTAGATTTGTTATGTGCTCATTGTGTGCTGATATCCAACAGCAGAGCATGATGCTTGGTAGTGTGAATCTCTTCCTAATATTTTGGGAATGAAACTTGTAAATATAACTGTGGGGGGAAACAGTTAGCCTTTTAAAGAAAAAAACAACTATGCGAATGAGCCAATCTGGTGAACACAAACAGGTGGCATCATTAAATTTTAACAGGTGATTACGGCAAGTTGTGCAGTTAAGAAAGTTTGATGAATCTAACATGGAACAAGCCAAACTCAAATAAATAAGTAGTTTCAGGATGAGAATCAAAAATGTTCTTGCACAAAGTCCAATGTTTCCTAGACTGTATTGCTAAGGAGCAGCATACAAAGAGAAAGGTGATTGAAACCTTTAAAATCTGGAGCAACATGACTGTTTTTCTGCTATTTACAGATGCTTTTGTTAAGTATTTAACAATTTTAAACTTGGGCAAATTAGTGCAATTTCTTCCAAAAGAGGAAAGGCAATGGACAAATTGGAAACAAAAGTCCCACAACTGTATAGATTTACAAAAATATTTTCTAAAAAGCTTGGGAAATATGTGTATAATCATCATGATTACAGTTACAATGCTCCAAAATTATTGGAACTTTTAAGCACTTTTTTGGGGGTCATTACCTTCTTTTTGCTAATTTTACCTTTTTTGTTTTGTTTTTTGTTATTTTGTTCTGTTGTTTTTTGTTATTTTACAAACTTTTAGATGCTTTCAATTTTCATTGCTTTCTTCCCATACTTTTGAAAGAAATCAAGCCATTTTGCTAAAGTTAAGGGTTAAACTGGCTATTCAATACAAAACAAGCCTTTGGTGAATTCAGCATTTCTGATATACACTAAAAATATAGTAAAATATTAAGTGAATATTAAGTGAATATTAAATGAACATTGTTTACCCCCTCAAAACTAAATGTTGAAGTTTCTCAGGTTTATATGAGTGTGTGTGTCCATCTTTGGATATATGTGATATGTTTTTGTTTTTTTTTGTGTGCAAATATCCAGTGCATTCATTCTTCTCAGGTTACGAAGGTTGTAGTTTTACTGGACCTGAGTGCAGTGTTTGACACAGCAGATCACAAAATTCTTTTAAACAAGACTGCATAACCTGATTGGCATCTCTTTCACTGTTTTTAGCTGGTTTGAATCATATCTCACCAACAGAACATTTTGTGTAAACATGGGTGAGTGCTCTTCCAGGCTTTATGATTTGAAATGTGGTGTCCCCCAGGATTCGATTCTAGGTCCTACACTTTTTAATATGTATATGCTATCTTTGGGAAGTGTCATCAGGAGTCATGGCATACACTTCCATAGCTACATGGATGACACACAACTCTACATTGCATCATTTCTCCTGATGACACAGGACTGATTGATATCCTTTTTAATTGCATTTTAGATAATAAATCCTGGATGGCAGTGAACTTTCTTCATTTCAACCAGTACAAAACACAAGTTTTAGTCATTGCCACTGGACCTCAGTGAGAGAAACTGTCTGCAAACTCCAAACACTTCTTTTAACCCCTGTCTGCAAGTAAAAAATCTTGGGGTAATATTTGATCCTGACCTCAGCTTTGAGCCCTATGTCAGGGATGTCACCAGAAAGTCTTTTTACCATCTAAAGAATATAGCCAGAGTGTGAAAGTTTCTCTCTCAAGCTAATGCAGAGACTCTTAATCATGCTTTTATTACTTGCAGAATTGACTATTGTAACGCTCTTCGTTATGGTCTTCCTAAAAGGAATGTTTCTCAGCAACACATGTTGACAAAGACCAGAAAGAGAGCCCACATTACACTGGTTTTAAAGTCTCTGCATTGGCTACAAGTATCTTTTAGAACTGATTTTAAGATTCTTTTACTGGTCTTTAAAGCTCTTAATGGTTTTGCACCTTTTTATTTATCAGATTTGCTTTTAAAATATGAGCCCAGTAGAACCTTCAGGTCCTCAGGTAGTGGTCTTTTAATACTGCCCAAAGTGAGAACCAAAATATACGGTGAGGCAGCTTTTTATCATTACGGCTCCCATCTGTGGAACAGTTTGCCAGAGGACCTGAGGGCGGTACATAAGGTTCATGTTAAAAGAAATCTCAAGACTTACCTGTCTAGTTTAGCTTTTAATTGAACAATATTTTACCTCTCATTACCTTATTTGTTTTATTCCTATTTTACTCCTTGTATAGTATTTATTGTGTTAATAATATTTTACCTCTTATTTACATATATATTCTGATTCTTTACACTAGCATAACATATTATCTATTTACATAGTTATTTATTCACTCATTTATTCAATTAATTATTTGTATTTATTTTGCATTAGCTTTATATGCTCTTTATTGTTATTCTTAATCTTTCCTCATACCTCCAGTGTTTCTTCATCTGAGATAGCATTTCTTCAGTTGGTAATGCCTGTTGTTACCTAGTTTTATTAATGTAGATGTAGATTAATGTTTAACCTTATGCAAGGTGGGGGGTGGATGGTGGAGTGGCAGGTTGTATTTTTCTTTTATCTGACATTACTCTGTCTGTTTTTAAAGCACCTTTGTATGAAAAGTGCTATATAAATAAAGTTTGATTGATTGATTGGTGAAGACCATCTTTCACTTCAAAGCGTGGTCTGTTTGTGTCAGCTGTCAAAGTCCAAACAGAGGTGGGAGGGTTCTGTATGTCTGAACACATTAGTGTGCCTTTTGAAGCTTCATGCTATGCACACAGTGTATCTGCTGCTTCTATTGTTTATCACTAAAATTTACCACATGCCTTTCTTTATTCTGTTTGAGTTCAGCTTCTCTCATAGCTGCCTCCTGACACAGTATCAGCACTGGGAATGCCAAACACGAGTGTGTGTTCAGCCCTGCCAATCAAAAGTAATGGAAGCACATTGTTAGGCTGCAGCCAGCTTCGGCAACCCCAAGTAATGTACTGCTAGCACCAAATCTAGTCGACTTTGTCAGTCAGACAGAGTGTAACAATGCCAGAGTTGATTGAAACTCATTTGGTTTGGCTTAAAATGGAACTTTGAGATAGAAACTTAACAGCATCATTCTAGTCTTATTCATATTGAACTGTCAAAACCTGGCTGCAACCAAATCCTCAGTATGACTGCAGAAAGCAAATGATCCCATTCTGTTTTCCATCTCCAGTATAACCTGTCCTGATGCTCCCAAACAGAGTTTCTTGGTCTTTTACCCCAGCAAGGACTTCTGCCTCTTTTATATTAGTATTAAAAAGCTACCTGCTTGCATTTTTCAGCTCACTTTATCTAAATGTACCTATTCTCAGTGTGTCCGCTTTCCAACTTAATCCCCCAGTTGACTGCACGAAGTAATAGGCAAGAAGAGGGAACAGAGTTTTACATGTAGAGGCAGAAAGCTGGATTCGAAAGATGCAGTGGATGGAAAATAAACTTTTTGTCTTGTATTTATTTGGCATCTTCATCTCTCCACTGGCAAATGAAGTAGGACGAAGATATCAGAGAGAAGCCAAAAAGAAACTAAACTCAAAACTCAACTTAGTTAAGAGTGTAAGGATGGGTGGATATAGCCTTAAAATAATAGTACAGTATTTCAGTGTATTATTTCATTAACAGTATTTATGAAGATATATGAGTGGAGTACAGAACTATAGCACAACATAAATAAATCTATTCTACCTTTATCGTCAAGGTTGTAGTATGCAGTGTTGTGCTGGATTGTTATGTCGAAGTGATTCTAATGGTTTGTCTAGGTCTTCTACAAACATGAGTGGGGAAGAATATTAAAATATACTTAGAATTATGTACAACAGTACATCACCACCAGCAGCACAACCTCAGAAACATATAGTTGTATTATCAACTCTCGGAAAGTTCGAACAGAATGTGGCCATGATCGTATTCATAGGGGTAAACTATGCAGCAGAGCTTTTGTTTGAATTGACTGGATAAGCATACCAAATAAAATGGCCAGGGAGTATCAATTTTTTTTTGATCCCAATAAGATTTATACCAGAACTATTATAAGAAATGTGGCATGGTCCAGCCCAT